>NC_134404.1:243573193-243913193 GCF_038048845.1 Mixophyes fleayi | reverse complement strand
AGTTGCCCTTTTGGTGAAATAGACCAAATAGTTTATTTTAAAATAAAAAGGACACTTTCAGTTTAAATTATTATTTCAACCTATGCACGCTTTAAGCTAAATCCCACAAAAAAACAGCAAAAATTGCATTAATTTTGTGCCTGTGAATTATGTCAGTAACTTCATCCTAGTTGCAATATTCACTATTAGGCTGTAAACAGAGCCGGCAAGCTACTTATCATCAAGTGGAATATACATGCTATTTCATACACAGCCAATATTTAGGGCACATTTCAGTACATGTCAATCAGTATATGTTGTTGTGTATACCACTGTATGTTTTATAACACATTTCCATATTTTCTGGTTTATAAAATGAGAAAGGTGTGCTTCAAATAACATGAGAATGAGATCATAGAAATCAGCAAAGCACTGAAATAGCAAACTAAATGCATGCTGAATAAGCAAAGGTTTGGCTTGCTAAGGTGACACATTTGTCAAGGAGGTGAGGCCAGGATTGTTCTGGCACAACAGTCAGCATGATAGACCTTACACTATGTATGATGTCAACCTTTAACCTCCCTTCCTGAGTAAGGGAGTCACCCTGCCCTAAATTATAACAAAGGCACCTAGCCCTTCCTGACTTCCTCAGGGAGTAATGCCAAACTGACATAACTTCCTGTGAGACACCACTCTCCAGTACTAGGGGCATTTCCTTACCCTGAGTTAACCCCTTACTTGCAGAGACAGAATAACATATAACACTATGCAATTTCATATAACAATCACTGTTTGACATTGAAAGTGTTAAAGACTACAACCACAGAAGAAATATACAAAAACATCGGATTCTTCTGGTTTGTGATAGTTAGGCAGTTCTATCTTTCAAAATACCATTTGTACCTCCATATCAACAGATATTTCACTGCTGGCACCTGCTGAATAAAAGCACAATTGTTTCTTTCCCATAAAGCATTATAGTATGAAACCATTTCTGAAATATACTCATTGTATGGTCCAAGATGAACACCTAATACTTCAGATGAACTGTTCCTTTTTACTGTTATATATTAGTCAGTGTGTCAAAATGCTTAGGGTAAGTAGGAGAGTAAGATAACAAGAAAAAATTGCTAAATGAAGAAGCCTCAGTTAATAATTAGTCTTTTATTTATGCTGCACGACTGAAATGTGGTGGAAGGTTTTATGTATGTATGTATGTATGTGGGGTGAAGGATCCACAAGGCAAAGGCCTGTAACCATCATAAATGCAGGGGCTGCGGCTGCTATGGGGCCCACAGCTGAAGGGGGTCATCTACCCTGTTAAAGCCCCATGTGTATATGTGAGTTTTTCACCATTGTGCTGTAAATACTGACCTTTACAAATTTCTGTTATAGTATCCACACATGTTTAGTTACACCCATGTTGGATTATCAATGGAGTTGATTGCTTTCACATTCCACTCATTTGTTAGTCTAAACCAGTGATTCCCAACCAGGGGCTCGGGAACCCTTAGAGGTACTTGAAGTGTTTAATGGGAGTTCTCAGAAAAAAAATCAGTAATGGCTGCACTATTGTTCTTTGTGTCAAGTGGATAGATCTACTTGTGATGTGTCTCCTGTCAGATGTATCTCGTCCAGCCAGGGAGCCAGGAAGGAGGAGTTAGAGTTATCGGAATGGCCTGTCACTATCTGGAAAACTGCATGTTGCCACAGATTTTCTGTAGCAATCAAGGTACTTGTAGTTCTACAGTATCTTGAGATAGGAAACTTTACTATAGTAACATTGGAGTCTATTCTTATTTGCTGCAATTTCATTGGGCTAGATAGCTTTTTGCTTAGCTTGATTACCTTTGCATTTGCATTGCATTTTGTTCGGGTAAAGTTGCACACAGGCCCACTCATTTCTTAAAACACCCCTACCTGGAAGGCTGCAGGTCACTGACCTGCTCCTGAAGTGCATGCTTTCACTAACCAGAAAAAGGCACACAAGAATAAAACCATATTTCCTACCTAGTTAATGACAAATATAAACAAAGAGAATCGACAATGGATCGTTGATTAAAAAAGGGAAATAAAAATATTGGGCTTGAAACTAGAGATGCTCACTGACCCCCGTGTTTTGGTTTTGTTTTGGATCTGGATTACCGTCGTGTTTTGGTTTTGGTTTTGCCAAACCGTCATTGCGTGTTTTGGTTTTGTTTGGTTTGGTTTTGCTATTTTGTTTAAAAATCAATGTTTTTGGACCTAAAATAACCAAATTTAGTGCTCCACCTGTTTCTTGAATAAGTAATGTAATTGTAAAGCTAATAAATTATCCAAAAAACAGTTTAATTCCTGGTAAGCCTTCATTAATTCTACACACAAACCAGATTGTCTTCCTCTACATCTATGAATATTGGCAATGCAGCCTTCGTCTTTGGATGTATATTACACTCTACACTTTTACTTAAATATGTAAAGAAATGGACAAAGGCAGTTTGGTTTCTGTCTCTCTGGGCCCCCGTCCAGTTGTATAAAATACCAAAAAATTCAGTCGTTATAGACTGTACAAAATTAAGAGAAATGGACAAAGACAGTTTGGTTTCCGTCTCTCTAGGCCCCCCTCCACTTGTATAAAATACAAAAAAATTCAGCCGTTATAGACTGTACAATATTAAGAGAAATGGACAAAAACAGTTTGGGGTCACTCTGTGTATGACAGCCTACCCTTAAGGAGAAATTTCCCAAACAGCAGCCTTTCAAGACGGTACGTGATATGGAAATGCCCCAAGTCCCTTTCCTCTTTGGGGGTAGATTGTACCCTACACTTACAAAGAAAGTTTTAAAAAGATGTTATCTTCAGCTTCATCCTCACCTTCATCAGTGTGTACGTCATCATCACAGACTATCAATTCATCGCCGCTTCAATCCGCCATTAGAGAACAGTCAGTGCTTGGATGTCTTGGATGGTGAAGTCCTTCCTTGTGGAAGATGTAGTTCATTTTTATAAACATCATTTTCTCCACATTTTTGGGAAGTAACCTTCTACAGCGATCACTGACTAAGTTCCCTTCTGTGCTTAATACTCATTCAGAGTACACACTGGATGGTGGGCAGCTTAAGTATTGTAAAGCAAGTTTGTACATGGGTTTCCAAATTGCCTGGTTTTCTTCCCAATAAGGAAAGGTACTGTCTGACATTTCCATATCAATTACCTCTTGAAAGTAATCCTCCACCATCCTTTGCATGTTAATACTCATATTGGATGGAGTTATGGGCAAGGTCACACATTTTTTAGAAAAATCCTTCAAACCAGCCCATATGTTAAACTGTTCTGGTCTGCCCTCTGCGTCTTCCCTTTCTTTTTTGAAAATTCAATTTTTTACGAGCAGCAGCTGCTTGAGAAACTGAAGGAGGACACGTCGGCAAGCCAAGGCCCAGTTCAGTGGACAACTTGCTGAGCAATAGCTCCTTGCAAAAGTTCACATCTCGTTCATTTTGAAGCAAAGACTCAATGTAGTCTTAAACCTTAAATCAAGCACAGTGGCCAAAATGTACTGATCCGAGTTCAAGATCTTAATAACTCGAGGATCACTGTGAAGCAAATTAAGCACTTGATCGACAAGGCCAACATACTTTGCGGAATTGCTTGCTTTCATCTCCTCCCTCAGTTTCTCAAGCTGCTTTTCCAATAGTCTAATTAAAGGAATGACTTGGCTCAAACTAGCAGGATCTGCACTCACTTGACACGTCACAACTTCAAATGGTTTCAGCACCTTGCACAGCACTGAAAGGATTCCCCACTGTGCAAGAGTGAAATACATGCCCCCTCCTTTCCCAATGTCATGGCTTGTGCAATACGCTTGGATGGCTTTGCGCTGTTCCTCCAATCTCTGCAGCATGTACAGGGTGGAATTCCACCTATTTACCACCTCTTGTTTAAGTTGGTGGCAGGGCAAGTTAAACTGCTCTTGGAGCTGCTGCAATCTCCTACATGCTGTGGCCGAATGCCTGAAATGGCCTGAAATCTTACGGGCCACCGAAAGCATCTCCTGCACCTCACGGTTATTTCGTAGGATGCTCTGCACCACCAAGTTGATGGTGTGAGCAAAACAGGGAATGTGCTGGAAATCACCCAGCTGTAATGCTCGCACTATATTGTTGGAGTTATCAGAAATGACATATCCTGGGGAGAGTCCAAGTGTTATAAGCCATGTATCAATCACATCTCTTAGTTTGCGTAACAAATTGTCAGCTGTATGCTTGTTAGTGAAGCCGGTGATACAAAGAGTGGCCTGCCTGTGACAAATGTTATGAAATGGTGTATATGCTGCTGCTGTTCCTGCTGTTGAAGGTGAATGACCAACCCAGTGGGTTGTCACAGTCATATAGTCTTTGGTTTGCCCACTTCCATTTGTCCACATATCTGTGGTTAAGTGTACAGTGGCAGAATGGCTTTTTTCAGCACAATCTCTACATTTGTACACACTTTTTGGTAGAGTTGTGGAATAGCTTTACGGGAAAAATGGTGTCGCGATGGAATTCTGTAACGCGGACACAAAACCTCAATTAACTGTGACAAACCAGCTGCGTTTAATGTGGATATTGGACGTAGATCTAACACTAACATGGCAGCCATGGCGTCTGTGATTTGCTTGGCGACTGGGTGACTGCTGTCATATTTGCTTCCCCTAGCAAATGATTGTTTCACAGTTAATTGTTGAAATGTAGGACTGCTCTTTTTCTTGCCCTTCCTCTGGGCTGACGATTCACCCCCAGCAGCAGCAACAGCAGCAGCAGTGGGACTAATGCTTTTTTCAGAGTACTCAATAATAGTGCAGGAGTCCTCCAGCCTTAATAAGTGGGATGCAGGGCTAACTCCGAGCACTACTGAGGATATTGATGGTGTGGTGGGTGTATTTTGTAGTCGTCGGGATGTCAGTGAGCGGAGGGTCCTAGCTGACGATGGAGTGCTTGTATTTTTTTGGAAGAACTTTCAGCTTTTCCCAGCCCTTTGCCATGAACCCTCGTCAAATGGCGTAACATAGACGAGGTTCCAAGATGGTTAAGGTCCCTCCCTCGACTGATTGTGGCTTCACATACACTACAAATGGCTATACAGTTGTTGTCTGGATTGGGGTAGAAATAATTCCACACATAAGAAGTGGATTTTTTTGTGTTATGGCCTGGCATGACAATGACCTTTTTCTTGTCACGTGCCAGAACTGCTGCCACTGGTGCAGGACTTACACAAACAACCTCATCCTCATCAACATCCTCATTAGTGCCCTCGTTGCATACACAAATCTCCCCCTCATCCTCTTCTATTTCCATAGTGGCATCCTCAATTTGTGTATCACCGGCTACACTCGGGCTGTTCAGGTACACATCAGCAGAACTGCTGAAAGGGTCCCTCTTTATGGGTACACTAACAGAATGCTCACAATTAGACATCCCACTGTTGGATGGACTCTCCACAGAGATAGGTGTCATTTGTGATTCAGAGCAAACATTATCCTCTAATGTGGAGGTTCCCAAACCTGGGAGCCGCGGCGCTGTCACTGGGGTGCCGTGGGCCAGCCCTAGAAAAAAAAAAGCAAACAGAAATTTACCAATCCGCGCGGCATTAGGACCCTGCAGCCTCCAATCTCCCGCAGCTGTCACTGAATATCGACGTTAGTGATAGCTGCGCGAGAGAGGAGGCTGCAGGGTCCTAGCGCAGCGAGGATTAGTAAGTTTCTGTTTGCTTTCTTTTTTCTATAGCTGACGCCTGGCGCGGGACAGAGGAGGAGGGCAGATGGCAGAGGAGGGGGACAGAGAGCAGAGGAGGAGGGAAGATGGCAGAGGAGGAGGGCAGAGGAGCGGGACAGAGAGCAGAGGAGGGGGACAGATGGCAGAGGAGGGGGACAGATGGCAGAGGAGCGGGACAGATGGCAGAGGAGCGGGACAGAGAGCAGAGGAGGGGGACAGATGGCAGAGGAGGGGGACAGATGGCAGAGGAGGAGGGCAGATGGCAGAGGAGGGGGACAGATGGAAGAGGAGGGTGACAGAGAGCAGAGGAGGGTGACAGAGAGCAGAGGAGGAGGGCAGATGGCAGAGGAGGGGGGCAGATGGCAGAGGAGGAGGACAGATGGCAGAGGAGGAGGACAGATGGCAGTGGAGGGGGTCAGAGGGCAGAGGAGGAGGGCAGATGGCAGAGGAGGGTGACAGCGTGAGAGAGGGCAGAGGAGGGTGACAGCGTGAGAGAGGGCAGAGGAGGGTGACAGCATGAGAGAGGGCAGAGGAGGGTGACAGCGTGAGAGAGGGCAGAGGAGGGGAACAGTGTGACAGGAGGGGACAGAGGGCAGAGGGGGCAACGTAAGAGAGGGCAGTGTGCCTGGTTGCAGAGGGGGCAGTGTGCCTGGTTGCAGAGGGGGCAGTGTGCCTGATTGCAGAGGGGGCAGTGTGTCTAGTTGCAGAGGGGGCAGAGTGTCTGGATGCAGAGTGGCATTTTTGCATACAACTAAATAAGTATTTCTGTCGTGACCTAAATACTTATTACATTTTTTTGACCCAACTACTTCTAAAACAGGACTGCTCAGTAATTATTTTGGAGGGGTGCCTTGAAAAAATTTGGAGACTCTAAGGGTGCCACGAACTGCAAAAGTTTGGGAACCACTGCTCTAATGCCTTACTGTTATCTTGCAGCTCGGCTATGACGCGTAACAGTAGTTGTGCACCACTTGTAGGCTTGGTAACATTTTTTGATCTGCCACTAATAGAGAAAGGTGAAGGCCTCATTTTCTCCTTGCCACTGTGTGTGTAGAATGGCATGTTGGCAATTTTTTTTTTATCGGCACTTACCTTTTCCTCAGTTACACTTCTTTTTCACTTCAACACGGTAAATTTTTTTGGGGTGTGTGTTTTTTTGACTGATTTCAAAAGACTGTGTAGTTTGACATTGCCTTTCCCAGATGACGTACTGGGAACACTACCATCAGGACTGGTGACAGAACCTGGTTGCTCATTCTGCTCATATGTGGACTGCTTTGAATCCACTATGAGCCCAAAGCACTTGTAGTGCTAAAAATTGTTTTAGATACTGCTGACAAATATGACTTTTGACAGGCAGAAAAATTAATGCAAAAGAATGGGGGACACCCCAAAAGCACTTGGGAGTGCTAAATCAATTTTTTTGACACTGCTGCCAAATAGGACTTTTGACAGCCAAAAAATTAATGCAAAAGAATGGGGGACACCCCAAAAGCACTTGGGAGTGCTAAATATATTTTTTTGAAACTGCTGCCAAATAGGACTTTTGACAGCCAGAAAAACTTGGAGTGCCAGAAACTGAACAAAAACCCTCCTCTATTCTCCTCTTACTGCTTTAACAACTGGTATTAAGATTAGAATGGTATTGAATAGAAATAATAATGTGTCCAATTACTGCTCTGTCCCTGCGCTGATATAGCCAGTGTGACCTAACCCTGCTTTCTCCCTCTGTCAAATGGCGATGGATTACTGTGTATTTATGCTTTTCAAATCTCGCGAGAACCGAGCTCAGAAAAACGAATAAGTCATGATGACGTTTTGCCTCGATTTCGAATCCGAACGGGCGGGAGAGTACCGAGCGTGCTCGGCTCCGTACTCGGATAGGCTAAATTCGGTAGGATTCGGATCTCGGGGAACCGAACCCGCCCATCTCTACTTGAAACACACACACAAAATGTAGCAGCATCAACTTCTGAATGTAATCAGCCAAGTGCTGAATTCCCAACCCCCCTTCAAAACATCTTTATTACCAACAGAAAGATTGCAAGAAAAGAAAATATGACGATGATTAAAATTGGTTTTACATATATTGGGCAACCAAAGCCACAGTGTGTTTGTTTGGGTTGAAGCTCTGCAAAACATTTGGGGGTTACCAGGGAAAAAGAAATCTGTAGGTGGTTTCCAGTGTAAAAACCGTTAGGAGCCACTGGACTATGTGTTTTACCTTCTATTAAAGAGTAAATTCGGACCCACTCCATGGTAGATTTTTTTTTTAAAGGGTGGGTAACGAATTGTGCCACCAACTAATTATATCATCAAAACAAATGCATGAGACTTCCCTGCACTGAAAGACATAGTTCTCGAGTTGAAAATGTGCTTGTTTCAGTTTAGTGTTGGGTTTTTACAATCTGTGTCAAACTGGTCTTGACAGTTCTACACAAGAATCTTTGGTTGCAGAGCTTCGCGCTAAAACTATCTGCAATTTGTATGTTCTACATATATCACCTCTAGCCTGTCTTGTAACCCTCCAATCAGTACTTTTTTTTTTGTTTAAAATCCCTGAAGCAAAACTGTTGCTTTCATTATGACTAAACAGTAACATGTAATTCAAAATGTATGCATAAGGAACTAATCTTCCAAGTAAATGAATAGTATTATTGTTTTTCTTTTGGGGCATGAAAAATGGAGCATTATTATGTATTTCACATTCCATATGATATGCCTATGCTCAACCAAGTGTGCTAATTATAATGTGCAAAAATATATTTATTTCACAAATCAAAATCAACCAGAATCTGAACACTTTGGCAATCCCTTAAGTTGGATGGTTTTGATGTGCAGTACTTCCTCCTTAAGAATCAGATACTTATAAAATATATATATCTGCAAGAATTCTACCCTGCACTAGAACAGTGGAACAGGTTACTCAAACAGGTGAAAGAACTGCCAAAGTGACCACATTATGCTTGATTTAGCATAATTGTAAGTGCATATATGTTAGGACTTTATAGATCCAAAACCTATTTACATGTGATCTATTATGGCTTTCTTTTATATTTTCTCTAGCGCCTTCCAGTTTGATATTAGAAACACGTATCATATCTTAGAAACAGGTAACAGTAATTATATTATATATGTCTTAAGAATGAAATATTGTCAGACATACCAACATTTTAAGTTCCAAGGTAGATATGTTGGGTCTGAGTCATTAAGGAGAGTAAAGTATAAAAAGGGAGTAACTTTGCACCTAGGCAAAACCATGTTGCATTGGAGAGGAAGGTAAATTAAAAATGGGGACAGATTTATAGTTGGGGTAGGGCATGTCCTAGATCAACTGTAAATTTCAGTGTAAAAATTAAGCTATCAAGTATCTGTGTACTAGATGAGAAAGCAGCCAGTATTTACATTGTGTGCAAAATAATAAACTAATCTGCACCCCTTGCATTGTTACATGTTTTTTCCCAGAGCACATTTACTCCTTTTTTTCCCCCTTACTTTCCTTAATGACTCAGGCCCCTTGGCAAGTAAATGTGAAGAGTATAGCACACTGTAACAAAAAACTACTGGACATACCTAACTGATTTGAAGGTGTGGATTATACAGAGAAAAATGTGTCCAGTTTTCAAAGCAGAACCAATGTCCTGATGGTCAGTGTACAATACAGATTCCCAGTGTCTGAGTGTTGCATAAAGGGCCCACCTGGGGAATGACATGTTAGGGGCGCATGAAATTATTTATATTTATTTATTGGCAGCACTGATTCTTTCCAGCCCTCCCTCGTTTCATAGGCCCCACCATCTGCACTTCGTACGATGCTCATCAAGACCCATTTACTCTCTTCCTCTTCTTCCTCCTACTCTATTCTACTCCTTTCTCTTCTTCCTCCTCCAATTTCCTCATTTCTCCTCATTCCTTCTCCTTCCTAATCATCCTTCTTGTCACAGCACACTTGGAAAAATGAAAGTTTTCCTGCTAGCAGTTAACACAAATGGACAATGAGTCTAACACATCTTCGGTTTTCAACAGGAGGTTTGGTCTTCACTGCTTGGAAAGTGCAGGTTGCGGCCCTTGCAGCCAGTTGCTAGTTGGAAACACAGTAGAGAGTAGTGGTTTAGCCAGGTCAGAACCAGAATGGACAAAAGAAATTCTTGAGTAGTAATTGGAAGGGTATTCTGGGTAGCCAAGGTCAGACCAATCCAACAAAACTGATACGTTATGCAGAAGAATATTCCGTAATAGGCCAGGTCAGGAAACAGGATTTTCAACAGAACTAGGAACACCAAGGGACTAGAAGCATTAGAGACCACACCAGATTACTTGAGGAGTGATCTAATACTCTAGCACTGGAGATCATTGACAGAGTCTGCCTTATATAGGCAGTTCAATTAAGATATCAGTGGCCAGTGACATCAAACTGACTGCCGATACAAGAAGCAAAGAAGCGGCCCATTGAAGAAGACTGACCCTGTGGCAAAGGAGTAGAGTGTGGATGTCGCCTGACACTCCTTCTCCTATCATCATCAACACCAGCAAATTCCTTAGCGCTCCTCCATCATCGTCATCCACCATCTTAATGTTCTAACTGTCACGATCTGCCTGCAGCATACTGCTTTACATGGCAGCTCCTAACCTGGACTATCAGACTTTACTATTATGTGTTCATTTTGTGTCTTAGCAGCAGTACCTCTGCTCACCAGAGGTGCTGCTATTGTGCCTGTTGTGCTCCTAGTACCTTAGGAGTTAACACTGTTCACTAATTATTCCATGCACCTGGGTGTGTTCTTATTTCCCTTTATATACCTGTCACTCCCAACACACATTGCTGGTTATTGATGTCATATCCTGTTGTTGCACCCTGTGGATTCTTCCTCCTGCCTTGCTGCTCTGGTTACATGCTGCATGGAATCTGTTCATACCTCCTGCTTCCCTGCATTAGCTGTGTTCCTGCTGGTTTCTGAACATTCATATCACTTCCTGCATCAGCTTACACCTGGTATCTATGACTACTCTTGATTACCTGTTATTTATACTTTTTCTGCTAATAAACAGAGTGTTTTCACCATATTCGTGGCTCCTAGCTGTACTCCTGTATGTAACCGTGACAGTATAACCAGCCCAAAAAGCAGCTTAGGAGTCAGGTGAAAGTTTTTTTATTCTGGGACCTTTTTGTTCTGCAATTCATTTTTCGTTTACTTTTGGGACATGTCTGCCTTACCAGCTTTTGAATTGCCGCAGCTACAGGCTTTACAAATGGACATAATCCTGTTACGCTCCCAGCTGGCTAAATTTTCCACTTTGCTTATGGACCCACTCAGGAGACTGTCAGATTCTGTCTCTCCTAATTCAGAAGCTGCTGATCTGTCTCAATCCACCTTCTCTGCTGATGAACCTGTGCAAATAGCACCTCTTAAAAGTGCTTCTACAAATTTGCTGTTTTCTAAGAACTATGGGGTAACTAATTCCCAGTTCACAGGTGGTCCACGCCCCCATCTGACCGAAGAGGAGCGACAATGCAGAATAACAAACAAGTTGTGTCTCTACTGTGCCAGCAATGCACATTTCTTGCAGGACTGTCCTATCCATAGACCACGTCAGCTTACTGAACCATCTCCTGTTGTTTCCTCTCTGCATTCCAAATCTGTTTATGCTCCACCATTCCTGTTCACTGGGAGGAGACCCAATCTGCCAGCTCCAGCCATCTGTCCTGAGGCGCCAGCTCCAGCCGCCTGTCCTGAGGCGCCAGCTCCAGCCGCCTGTCCTGAGGCGCCAGCTCCAGCCGCCTGTCCTGAGGCGCCAGCTCCAGCCGCCTGTCCTGAGGCGCCAGCTCCAGCCGCCTGTCCTGAGGCGCCAGCTCCAGCCGCCTGTCCTGAGGCGCCAGCTCCACCCGCCTGTCCTGAGGCGCCAACTCCCTCTGTCTCCTGTTGCGTGGTGCCAGCCTCTGTCTCCTGTTGCGAGGTGCCAGCCTCTGTCTTCTGTGCCAAGGTGCCATCATCTGCCTCTTGCTCTGAGTCTCCTGCCACTGTGTCCGGTCCTGAGTCTCCTGCCACTGTGTCCGGTCCTGAGTCTCCTGCCACTGTGTCCGGTCCTGAGTCTCCTGCCACTGTGTCCGGTCCTGAGTCTCCTGCCGCTGTCTCCGAGTCTCCTGCCGCTGTCTCCAGTTCCGAGACTTCAGCCGCTGTCTCCAGTTCCGAGTCTTCAGCCGCTGTCTCCAGTTCCGAGTCTTCAACCGCTGTCTCCAGTTCCGAGTCTTCAGCCGCTGTCTCCAGTCCCGAGTCTTCAGCCGCTGCCTCCAGTCCCAAGTCTTCAGCCGCTGCCTTCAGTCCCGAGTCTTTAGCCGCTGTCTCTGTTCCTGAGCTACAGTCTTCTCCAGAGGGGGCGCTGCCCTTACAGTCTGCTCCAGAGGGGGCGCTGCCCTTACAGTCTGCTCCAGAGGGGGCGCTGCCCTTACAGTCTGCTCCAGAAGGGGTCCTGTCCCTCCAGTCTGCTCCAGAAGAGTTGCCTGTCCATGCGGTTCAGCCCGAGTTGCTACTCTATGCAGTTCAGCCCGAGGTGCTACTCTATGCAGTTCAGCCCAAGTTACCACTTGGTGCCGTCTGCTCTGAGGCTTCTCACAGCGCTGTCTGCTCTGAGGCTTCTCACAGCGCTGTCTGCTCTGAGGCTTCTCACAGCGCTGTCTGCTCTGAGGCTTCTCACAGCGCTGTCTTCTCTGAGACTTCTCACAGCTCTGTCCCCTCCGAGGCTTCTCACAGTGCTGTCCCCTCCGAGGCTTCTCACAGTGCTGTCTCCTGCGAGGTTTCTCACAGCGCCCCCTTCGAGGCTTCTCACAGCACTGTCCCCTACAAGTCTGCCGCCCAGTCCGGGCCTGCTGCCAAGTCTGCCACCCAGTCCGGGCCTGCCCCCAAGTCTGCCGCCCAGTCCGGGCCTGCCCCCAAGTCTGCCGCCCAGTCCGGGCCTGCCGCCAAGTCTGCTGCACAGTCCGGGCCTGCCGCCAAGTCTGCCGCCCAGTCCGGGCCTGCCGCCAAGTCTGCCGCCCATTCCGGATCTGCCGCCAAGTCTGCCGCCCAGTCCGAGCCATCTGTTGCTGAGGGTACTAAGTCTGAGCCGTTGCCTTTCTGTGAGGGGCACATTTCCCAACTTTGTGCCCTTCTGAAATTTGCTGCCTCTTATATGCCCTCCATACCAGAGCTTGTTAACAACCCTAAGGGACGGGTACTGTTCCTTATTTCGTATTTTAAAGGAGAAGCTTTGGAATGGGCAAATCCATTTATTGAAACCCAAGATCCCATCCTGATTGACTTACAACGGTTTGTTGAGGAAGTAATCAAAAAGTTTTCTCCAACCCCTGCAGTGCCATCCTGTGGGTCACCTGTGCTTTCAGCAACACTACCCGGCAACTACATTCCGAGAACTACCCTTGTGCTCCACCCAGTTGGCGCAGGTCCCAACTCAAAGGAAGTCCCGTAAGAGAGGAGGACATAAAAAAAGAGGTGGTTCTGCAGTGCTTGAACTGGCAGCTGGCATGGCCTATTTTGCCCATGGCCGAGGACTTTTCTGCCGGGCCCCCAATTCTGGACTATAATTCCCATGAACTCAGACATTTCTGGTAATTAGGCGTCTGGAATCCGCCCTTAAAGGAGGGGGTACTGTCACGATCTGCCTGCAGCATACTGCTTTGCATGGCAGCTCCTAACCTGGACTATCAGACTTTACTATTATGTGTTCATTTTGTGTCTTAGCAGCAGTACCTCTGCTCACCAGAGGTGCTGCTATTGTGCCTGTTGTGCTCCTAGTACCTTAGGAGTTAACACTGTTCACTAATTATTCCATGCACCTGGGTGTGTTCTCATTTCCCTTTATATACCTGTCACTCCCAACACACATTGCTGGTTATTGATGTCATATCCTGTTGTTGCACCCTGTGGATTCTTCCTCCTGCCTTGCTGCTCTGGTTACATGCTGCATGGGATCTGTTCATACCTCCTGCTTCCCTGCATTAGCTGTGTTCCTGCTGGTTTCTGAACATTCATATCACTTCCTGCATCAGCTTGCACCTGGTATCTATGACTACTCTTGATTACCTGTTATTTACACTTTTTCTGCAAATAAACAGAGTGTTTTCACCATATTCGTGGCTCCTAGCTGTACTCCTGTATGTAACCGTGACACTAACATCTTTTGTCACATACAGTCCACCTTATTCCTCCTCTATTATCCTCTGTCTCATACAGCCAAAATTATCTTAGTGCTGGCGTGGTTCAGTCAGTGCAGGTGCCACCCCAGCTGCACCTCACCAGATGCTGAAGGCTGCATTGGGAGGTCATGGGTTGAGGCTCCAGTGGGCCAGTCCGACCCTGCAGAACCCCTTGACTCATGGTTATTGTACCACACAATACCAGTACCTGTTAGCTATTGTATAATTTCCAAGTCCCTGTTGGCCAAGTGGGCTCTTAAAAGCCCAGTCCTTGGTGACCAGTGTTGATTATATTAACCAGTCCTTGGCAGCCATAGTACAATATAAAACTTATCCCTTGGTGGTTAAGTTTGTAATTTGTCCAGTCAGGGTTCCGAGCTAATACCAGCCTATGTAACATATACTGATAAATTGCACAAGCCAATGTTAGAAATCAATTGGAGACAGAAAATTATGTCAACCAAATAGAACAAACTCACATTATTAAGCTTCCTGTCATGTATTAAACTACATTGACAGAGTTTAATAAAGTGGAGTTGAAATTAGCCAAAAGACTTGTAGCACCTTTGTGACTCACTGGGTTGACAATAATATTAAGGAGGGGTGTGTTTTTGAGGTATCCTATAGTCTATATCTCTCCAAATGAAGTATATAGAGTGAAAATGTGGAGCTCTCCCACAGAAAATGGAAGATCTTGGTATTTCAACACATTTCTCTTTGTTCATACATTGCCTAATGTAAAGTGTGTACAGCCTTGAGGCAGTTTGAAAGTATGGGTGGTCATATTGCTGAGTTACAGCAACAGTTTATAGCAGTGACAGCTTAAAACTATTATGGGCCCTCAGAGGTGCTCAGACCATTATCCTCCAATATTCATTTTTAAAAGGACCTTTCATGTTTGATAATAATTAACCTCTAGCCTCAAATGCTGCAGGTGTGCCCTTAAAACTCATCTTTTTTCAAGCCAATGAGCCCTCCCCATAACTCCTTTGGCTCTGCTACCACCTCTAGTCTAGGTTTGAATAAGTGGAGATGTTGCATATAACAGATTCTAGCTATCATTTGCTTGGTACATTCTACAAAATGATAGCTAGAAGTGATTGGCTGCTATAGGCAACAAGTCCACTTTTTCAAAACCACAGTTTAGTAAATATGCCCCTTGTTGTTTAATTACCACTGGTACTCACTGTCTTGTAAATAACTTGATCTTGATCTGCAATACTGTGTTTCCAGTGTGTACTCTGTTAAATTGTAGCAGGCTTGTGTTTGTATAATTATGTATAATACATTTATGCATTTTCGTTGCTGTCTGTGTTTTGTTAATTACTGTAAATTAATACTCTGTTCACCTTTATGTACAGTGCTGTGGTCCTTGTTTGGCGCCTTTAAAAATAAAAGATAATTATTTATCCTAATTATAAAGCTCTGCAGAATATGCTGGTGCAAAATAAATCAATATTCATTTTATTAATCATTCTTTATATAGCGCCTTTCTCCCAATATGACTCAAAGCACTTTACATTGTTGCATGGTGAGGAAGCCATCTTGAGCATGATCAGTTGCTATTCTATGGAATCGTACACATCAGTCTCTGCCTCATTGGAGCTCACAGTCTAATTTCCCTTCCCCCCTTCACACACATACTACACTAGGGTACATTTTGTGGGAGATCACTTGACTTACCAGTTTCTTTTTGGACTGCGTGGGATGAAGCAAGAGAAAATCCATGCAAACAAAGAGGGGAAAACATGCAAACTCCACATGGTAGCCCCATGGTAGGAATAAACCTATGACCCCAGTGCTGTGTGCACAATCCTCACTGCACATACATTGGCCACTGGCATTTCTGTGCAGCTACCGGTGGTCTGGTATGGTTTAAATGAGGAGAGACAGTGGAAGGTGGAGACATGAAAAATGAATCAGTCACTGTAGAAATGTCAAGACAGTCGGCTGCTGGATATCATTTTCTCCTCTTCTGTATTCTCTTTTGGTGCATGGACACTCCTGTGGTCATCCGCCTTCTCAAAAAAGCTCTGTGCTCTGTATTTTTCTTAGTCTTCACTGCTAGACCCAGGTGAATTACTCCCCATATTCACAGAAGTTTTCATGGAAGATCACCAAAGGAGGAACAGAGATGGCAACAGCAATGATCGTTTAACTCTCTAGATCTAGCAGCTGAACTGAAATTATATTCTGGTAGATCTTCCAAACTACCCTGTCCTTTGGTGTGATGACACTCCTCACCATAACCTTGTAATTTACAACTGTTATATTTGCGGGAGGATAGGCACAGAGCTGATCTACGCTGCAGCCATCTGTAATTGCTGCCAGCATGCCAATCTTGAGTTAACATCTATTAAGCTTGATTGATGATAACATACTTAGGTTTTATGCAATGTGGAAGCCCTGGGTTGTGCATATAATCCTTTTGCTGGACTTATTTATATTCAGTATTTTATGTGGCCAAGATACATTATAATAAAAACTGACTATTATTATTAATCTTCTCGTCTTAAGCTATTTATTAACAATGTACTTTTTGCTCTATTCTTACTTATACAGCTCAATCGAATCAATACAATATATATTCATCTTACTAGATACATGTAATTTTAGTAGATAAGACACGTTTGAACTTCTCTGATAGCTTCTGCAGTATGATAAACAGAGGTCTAATATATTTGGAGGCAATTTTTTATTTATCGTCCTTTTCTTTATAAGTTCACTCCTGAGTGATACTTGGTCAATTTCCAGTTAATGATGAATATTAAATTATGGTTCTCACTATGTATTCTATTCTTGTGATAATGTCACTAATAAATTAATGCATACAAAAAATGTCAAGCGCTGGGAAGACCTGTGTTTCTTATTCTCTTCACACTGAATATATGTTATTTTCAAATACAGTATCATGCAATATAATGAGAATAGCCTAATGTAGTAAAGAACACATGTAGTATTTATTAAGGTTACATCACATGAATATATTAAAATATTGAACAAATAACCAGACAGTATTATCCTGATACACAAGAACATGCATGTTCTATCATGGGAGGAAAGGAAGGAGAGAGGGGGAAGAAAAATGCCCGGGCACGAGAAAAAATACTGCTTGCATATATTGCGCTAGACGGAAAAAGTATATACATCTATTGGAGTCCCGGTTCCAGTAGAAAAAAATATATAAAAGGCATGCATTAATAATAGAGCTCCATAGAAAAATAAAAATAAAAATAAAAATAAAAATAAAAACATAAAAATATATAAGAAAGGTCCTCCACATGTAGTGTAGCTTCGTGGTAAGCGATAATGCATTAAACAATCCTCATAAATAAAGGGGAGTCCAAATTCCAAAGGTCACATATAAGAACTGATAAAGATGGTATATATATTATCTCAAAAAAAGTTCTTACCACCTTCTTCACGGGTTCAAATGATGTCTCTGATAAATCCTCTCCTTAGGAATGGCTTAAAGCCCAGTTGGAATTGGCATAAACCAGAGTGTCTTACCACTTTCTGGACCCTCCGGAGGGATAATGAACGTATACTGATCTCGGCAGTGAGCCCAATCGTCCTGCAAGTGCTGCGGCTGTCAGTAGTCGTTTCCACTATAGGTGTTCCCACTCAGGCGTCCCTCGGAAACAATTGCGAGATAGAGATCATTCCATTCACTTGACGGAAAACGAAGGAGCTAAGGTCACAGTAGTATTATTATGACTCCTTCTCCATATATGACACCAATGTATCCGGACAAGAATATTAGATATAGCTGACGCGTTTCGTCCTGTAAGCTCAGGACTTTCTCAAAGCTAATTCGCTAACAGTACTTGCTCCTATTCAAAGAGCCTGTGGGCGTGACAATTATTAAAACAGTCTCGGTCTTAAAGTGAACCTTATCATTTTCTTTGGTTAGATCCTCCGTTTCTGTTTGCATTTAGGGCTTTGTTTATTTATCTTATTCTCCATTTAGGGTTTTGTTTCTTTATCGGCTTTTCCATATCGATATAATAATAATCCCAAAGTAATTCTGTTATAGCTTTTCATATATATCGGATATGAGTATGTTTATCAGTATGGGTATATTTAGGTCTCCGTCTCGCACACCAATGTGATCCACATTGTCTCCCATATCAAAAAAAAATAAAAAAATATAATATATATAAGTTTTCTTTCACCCTTCAAAGCCTAATTGCCTTTTCCAACTCAAAGGTTTGGGTAAAGGTGTATATGTATACGCATAGGTCTCCCAAATATCATATTCAGTAATAAGGATGGTATATAAATATGGCATAATGATCATATTCCATTGAGTTCTATAGGTCTCCGGAATTCAAATATATATATATTGTGGTTTTATACTCACATGGAGAAAAATCAATTCTCCTTCGACTCCCATATTTGGTATTGGAGTCCTCTTATTAACATGGGTGCTTTACCAGTCTGCAAATATTAACAGAAAATACACCTCAAAGGAATCCTAGTGGAAATGCTTGGGGTCTAAAAACTGTTTTACCCCGCATATATGGGTATATTTCATGTCTTATAATATAGTGTGGTATGGTATATTATTTCACATATCGATCAGCCATCTCTATATATGTATATATACACCCATATTCATCACCGACATGTATAAATAATCCATATACTCCAATAAATAAATATATATATATATGCGCAATTTATTCCATTTATATTATAGGGTAAATTCCATTCATCTATATGAGGTCTACTCAAACAAAAAAATATCATGAAACAATCTGCCTACATATAGGAGATACGTCTCCATATAGGTATGTATAAAAAAAGTTATCAAAAAGGGACTGGATGTTGGATAAATAATGTACGAAAAGGTTTAGATAAGTTCATATTCTCCTCTTTAAAGAGAGGGATATTACACTATTCCATACCATAAAAATCTAGTGCTTCATTCAAGCCCTTTGGAGAAAGGGTCCCCATTTTGAATATCCATGAGGATTCACAAAGGCACAGTCTCTTGAATCTATCACCTTTTCTCCTAGTCACGGATACATGTTCTAGGCCAACTACCTTAAGGCACTCCGGATTTCTTGCATGAGCCTCGGAGTAGTGTCTAGAAACACTATGGGTTGAAAGACCGTTAAGTATATTCCGCCTATGCTCACGGAACCTAGTTTTTAAGGGTCTGATGGTACGGCCAACATATTGGAGTTTACAACCACACTCCAACATGTATATGATGTATGAGGTGTCACAATTGATGAAAGATTTGATTGAGAACTCTGTTCCACAGGATTCAGATATTACCTTGACTGTTCTATTCATAACATGTCTGCATGTTAGACATCGTGATTTTCCACAACTATAGCACCCATTGGGTTTATTAGGGAACCATGTATCCCTCTGATTCTTATGAGTCTGTTTCAACATACTCGGAGCCAACATTCTTTTCAGATCTAAATTTTTCTTAAATATGACTTGAGGTAAGTCCTCTAAAACATTTTTTAATATATTGTCTTCTTTTAAAATACTAAAATTCTTTTTAACAATATTACGGATCTGCTTAGATTTGATGTTATAAGTGGAAATAAAAGCTGGATCACTTTTTTCAAATACTTTATTTTTCTTTCGTCCATCTGAAGATTTTAACAGGACATTCCTATTTAAGGAGGAAGCATAAGAAGCAGCTTCTTTAAGTAAGTTTTCAGGATAACCCCTTTCCTTAAAATTATTAAGCATCTTATGGGATTGATTCAAGAAATCAGTATCTTCGGAACAATTTCTTCTCAATCTCCCTAATTGTCCTCTGGGTATATTGTCAACCCATGGACGATGATGTCCACTTTCATAGTGTAAATAGTTGCAAACATCCACCAATTTATTATAATTAGAAGTCAAAACTCTATTTCCACATGCTACTACTGTAACATCTAAGAAGTTAATAGTTTCTCTGTTAAAAGTATAGGTAAATTTCAGATTATATGTGTTATTATTCAAAAAACCTACAAATTTCATTACCGAATCCAAACTACCATTCCAAACAAAAAACAAATCATCAATGAATCGGCCGTATAGGACCAGGTTTGCGCTAAAGGGGCCACTCCAAATGAGTTCGTTTTCTAATTGCCCTATGTATATATTGGCAAAACTTGGCGCAAACCTGGTCCCCATTGCCGTACCCAGGGTCTGTAAATAAAACCGGTCTTCAAACAAAAAATAATTATGGGTTAAAATGAACTTGATAGAGTCCAAAATAAAAAGACGTCTAGCTGCTGGGATGCTATCATCTTTATCCAAGATCTCTCTGACAGCTTCTTTACCTCCCTGGTGAGGTATATTGGTGTATAGCGCCTGGACATCTAGTGTAAGAAAAGCATACTCTGATCTCCATTCTATTTGATTGACAATATTTAAAAATTGAATGGTATCTTTAATGTAAGAGGGCAAACCAGGAATAAATTTCTGCAAATAATGATCAACAAAAAATGAAAGGTTGGAGGTAAGAGAACTAATGCCCGATATAATAGGGCGTCCAGGTGGTGAAACTAAAGTCTTATGAATTTTAGGGAGGTGGTAAAATATTGGAATGACCGGAAATTCTGTATACAGAAAATTATATTCATCTTTTGAGATAACATTATTTATCAGAGCTGTAGATAGTAATTTTTTAAGTTCAATCTGGAATCCTCCAGTCGGATCTCTCTGTAATAATTGAGAACACGATGTGTCCTCTAATTGCCTAAAAGCTTCATTAATATATGACTCCCGGTCCATAACTACCACCCCCCCACCCTTATCAGCTGATCTAATCACTAAAGAGGTATCCCTCTGCAATTCCTTTAGGGCTTGTTTTTCTTTTAGATGTAAGTTGGAATGATGTCTATAATTACCTACACGGGTCTCTCCTGTTGTCTTGGCAGTCTCTATTTTCTTATTTCTACTATTTCCATGACATATAGATGTAAAATCACTCAGAGTCTTATTGTAGAAGATTGTAATAGCTGAGCTTTTCTGATTCAACGGAAAGAAATTGGACTGGCGTTTAAAAATAGAACCAGGAACTCCCTTTAGGGTATCCTTAGGACTATCTCCATTGTTAATGTCAAATATGGGGGTACAGCTCGTATCCTCTATTCTATTCTCCTCCCATAGAGTCTCGAGGATGTCCAGACTCCCCTGATCTTCACTATCTAGGATGATGGGGGCTTCATACTCAGAATCTTTTTTTCGATTTTTCATAGCAAAGTATCTTTTTCTGCACAGTGTGCGTACATACTTATTGAGATCTATAAATAGGTCAAACAGGTTTGGCTCCTTAGTTGGAGCGAAATTCAAGCCTCTAGATAGTAATCTAGTTTGATAAGGGGTGAGTTCTTTTTTAGAGAGGTTAAATATCCCTCTGGGTTCTACCTTACCCTCATCCTTCTTACATTGTTCTCCCCGTCCTCTCTTTCCTCTGACTCTCTTCTTCTTGCAGCTACATAGTCCGTGTTATGATATTCAAGACTATAGTCTATGGAGAAGTCTGATCATGGAAGGTGTCATATTACTGTTTATTCTTCAATAACTAGAGCAATGTCTCTAAACAATAATCAATTGATTATATTGTAATAATGCTGCAATAACGGTATTAGTTGATAACAGTTTGTTATTCAGTATTAAACACGACAGAATTAATGACATATCATTGTATCTTTCTATTTAGTGACTGATATTTCGCTGTGTGGCTTTCTAGTTCACGTTTAACATGGCAACTATTATAACATGTGTTTTAAGTTGTTTATTACTCTCATAGAAAACCCATCCATTGATTTATGCTTGCTTCACTTATCTGTTACAGCTGAAGGGGTATCGGTCGGCGGTAACTTAAAACTGCCGATTCTTCGCATTTTGCCGTCATTATTTAAAACAGCAATTTTATTAAAGGCAATACCCCAGGGGCTGTCTTTCTCTGCTCACTTCTCTGATGGGCTTTTCACATCTCTTCTGACCACCATCACTCTCCTCACATCTCTATAACTTCCCTCACTAACAAGCTGTCATGTCCACTCACTAAAACCTTCACAACATTCTGTAGTAGCTCAAAAATTGTCAATCATTGCAGCCCTGATTCATTTGTGCAAGCTCCGTTATCATTGATGCATTAGGGTGCTTCAAGGTGTACCCAGCGTAGCAAGGTATCACATATTGATAACTTTTCCTTTTCTTTTACTTTTCTTTAAGTTGTAAATTGTTATAAAAAACTTGAAATAAACCAATCATGAGTGCAGTGGAAACGTAGGTGTAAGCATGATTTAGACATTGAATATGTATATGGAAGTTGCATATTGCATATGAAAATATGTTATGGTCTATCATCAGCGAGGGAACATATGGAGAAACTGATGGATGAAGGGAGAAAATGACATAAAGGGGAGAATTCCCCCAAAGTAGTGCACCGTTAAACCTATAACCGTTGAAATTACTGTATTAACGGTAATTATGCACACTATTACCGTAATATCGGTAATAGTGCGTGGGCCACGTTACTTTCGGCACTAACGCGGTCAATTGAATTCCCCCCATAGTGTAAATAATGCACATTATGTAAAACATACTTTTCAGAAACCTTAATATGTTCTCCGGAGCACTTTTGAGTTTACATTTTCATTAGAACACACAGCAAATTCTTCACTCCAAGTGATAAAACTAGCAAAAACATCTCCTCATGACATGAATCAAGGTGTAGCTATCATAATCTATTTTTATCATTTATTTATTATTTGTTTATTAACAAGGGATACCTTGACGTGCTTGCCCAGTAGCCATCAGTAGTAGGTTTTGTGCATTCTGGATCTAATAATAGCCAACATGCTAAGTTTTCTGGAGCTCAACATATATAACCTTTATGGCATTCCCATCATTTAGGAGTATGACAGTGACTGACCAAGTAGTCTGGAGCATTGAATTGCTGGATTATTGGATTGAAACAGTTCCTTGTCACATGATTGTAATCCTAGGCTTTCACTGATTGCTGGGTTCATAAATTGGTGAGCAGCACATATTATTAACCTTTTGGGGCAGATTCAATTCAGAAAATATGCACGCGAGGGGACTCCGGAATGGGCGCGAGACACCTCGTGCAGATATTTTCTGACAGAAGTAACGTTGATTTCTGCTTACGCCCCATATAGGTGCGAACAAAAATCTGCGTTACTTTTTACCGTAGTAACAGTAATAAAGCGCATCCGCAATGTTCTGAGGAATGTCGCAGCCAATTGAATCTGCCCCTTTGAGTTCCATACAGGTCAGTTCCGCCTATGGGAGATATAGATTAATGTGTTCAGATATGAGAGCTGTATACTAATATACTCGCTAGATCTAGGATACTTATTTTTTCCCCTTATTCCAAGGGTCTCCCTCAAACAAATTAAATATAAAAACAACATTTCAATTTACACATGCTAATGTAAAATATAGAGAGATGTTAGCAACTTAATAATCTTCTAATAAAACTGGAAATGGGACACTGAAAAAAGGGAGTATTTGTTTTCTGGTATTGTGCAGTTCCTGTGAGGAAAATGGAGCTGCTTTTATCTCAGACAGTTATCCCCATTTGAACAAAACAGTTTTACCCCTTAATGCAAACTATACAGATAAATTAAAGCGTCTCAATTTTGCAATGATGAAAAAATGCTGTTTTGACTTCTGAGCTTGCAATAAGCATAAATTATAGTAAGGACTGAAACCTCAGCTTCCACAGTGCTGAAACCCTATGCTATATTTTTCAAGTATGAACAGCAGCTAGCACTCTGCTTGTGTAGGTAGGGTTTTGTCTGCATTAAATTTTTGTTTATTTCCATCACAATGCCAATAGAGCAATAAAGCGAAATGGAACAATATTTGTCAACACTTTGCAGAGTTCGAAAAATAGGAGTTTTCTATTTTGTTGAGAGGGATCACTTTACGGACACTGGCAATAAAGTCCACAGATCAGCCTTCCTGTGCACATCAACACCAAACAGTCTGCTTGTTTACAGTTAAATATTTACTGTGCTGCATTAGAGGCATTTAAAAAAAAAACTAGTTTTTCTGGTTTTCTGTGTCTTTAGATATTGACAAGAGTCTGTCCCTTCTTTCAAGTCACACTGCTTATTCACCAAGCTCACATAAGCAGGAAAAGCTTAGATTAATGGCAGCATTTAAGGAGATGCAACATTACAAATTCTCCATAAGCATGTTTTGGAAATAGTAGCTGTTGGAGAGCCAGACATCTCTTTAACAAATTGCATATCTCTCAACACACTTTTGGCTAATACTTAGTGAGGGAAGTTGCCAACTGTTGTTTGAAACTATGGTTGACCTGTGAGTCTTTCTTTATAGGACAAGTAAAATTCCACTTACTAGGTCAATTGTCTAAGGATTCACCTACCTAAGCAGGGTTTTAGCACTACTGAAATGAATATTATAGGAATCTGATGCTTGGATTGTGAAAATGTTGTTTTTTCACAAAACAGATTTGTTTTAAACTTTTTTATTTTGTTTTTACCTTACTTGATTATCCTGGCCATAGTTTACAATATTTGCATTCATTATGTAAACAAATAGTGATAGTAATAACTTTGCATTGAAAAAAGTAGAATTATGACCTTACTAAATTCAGATTATAATCTAGAACAGAATTTCTTAACATTTGGACCCCAATCAAAAAATATGTATTCATGCCATTTATGATTTGTGCCTATAGTCATTTGCAAAACTATGACGTTATTTGCTAACAAAGGGAAAATGTATTAAAGTAAGATGAAAATGTTAATATTTCATGTGTGCTCTATGGCAAAAGTACTTTTCAATACTTTTGACACAATGTTCCTTCATATGCACCCATTTGGCCTCAAATTCCACAATAGAACCTCAACCCATATAGTCCTCAGAGTTAGGAGTAAAGCAAAAAAAAAATAGGAGCAAATTTTGCAGACAGATTTAGACTTGTAAGGGGGTATGTCCTAGCTCATTTTTGTGTTATTAAAATGCATGGTGTTAATGTTTTTATTTGTAAATGTGGTATTTATTATAGTTAGTAGTGTTGTTATTATTTACAATCAGAGAATGATTTTGTATACTATAAAAAAACACTTATTGTAGTCATGGTAGAAGCTGGCTTAATCTGGGACATTCCTTGCTAAGTGATGATAGGTATTATTATTATTATTATTATTATTATTATTATTATTATTATTATTATTATTATCTTTGACTTATAAGGCGCCACAAAGGGTCCGCAGTGCCGTACATTACATATACAGAAAACAGAACCAAGACACAACATGATACACAAATATATACAAACACAGGTGACTGGATAAAGCAAATCAGATTATATCTGACAGATAGTGAAAGGGATAGTAGAAATCAGCAAGAAGAAGGCCGAAGATTAATAAAACAGGGAAAACAGGGCTAGTGAAGCAGGCAAAGAGGTACAGAGGGTGAAGGAAATGTAGAAGGAGCACACAAGGAAAGAGGGCCCTGCTCATGAGAGCTAACAACCTAAAGGGAGGGGGAGACACATAAAGGGTGGTACTAACTAGGGGAGAGAGCCAGGACAAGAAAGTTAGGAGGACTGATAGACTTGAATAAAGAAATGAGTCTTAAGGGCACGCTTGAAGCCTTTGAGAGTAGATGCTAACCTGATGGAACGTGGAAGATCGTTCCACAGCAGGGGAGCAGCCCGGGCAAAGTCCTGAAGACGAGAGTGAGAGGAGGTGATCAGTGAAGTAGTGAGGCGGTGGTCAGAGGCAGAGCGGAGGGAGCAGGTAGGAGTGTAGGCAGAGATGAGATTGGAGATGTAGGGAGGGGAATATTGACTAAGAGCTTTAAGGGTGAGGGTGAGGAGTTTAAATTTAATTCTGTAGGTTATGGGGAGCCAATGTAGTGACTGTTAAAGGGAGACCGCAGAGATAGAGCGTCGGGAGAGAAAAATGAGGCGGGCAGCAGCATTGAGGATAGACTTAAGAGGGTCAAGGCGAGAACCAGGTAGGCCAGAGAGAAGAAGGTTACAGTAGTCAAGGTGAGAGATAATAAGCGAGTGAACAAGGGTTTTCATGGCTTCCGTGGTGAGAAAGGGACGTATCTTAGATATATTCTGAAGGTGGAAGTAACAGGATTTAGAGAGGGACAGAATGTGAGGCTTAAATAAGAGGGAGGAATCAAGGATGACCCCAAGGCATTGGACTTGGGGGACAGAAACAAGGGTAGTGTTATTAACAGAAATAGAGAAGGGGGGAGGTGGGAGAGTCCTGGCAGGGGGGAAGACTATAAGCTCGGTCTTGGAAATATTGAGTTTAAGGAAGCGTTGGGACATCCAAGATGAGATGGCCGAGAGACAGGAGGAGACACGAGACAGAAGGGAAGGGGAGAGGTCAGGGGATGAAAGATAGATTTGGGTATCATCAGCATAGAGGTGGTACTGGAGGCCAAAGAAGTGGATGAGGACACCAAGGGAGGAGGTGTAGAGGGAGAAAAGCAGGGGGCCAAGAATGGAGCCTTGAGGGACGCAAATGGGTAGGGGAAGAGGGGGTGATGTAGAATCATGAGTAGAGACTGAGAAGGAGCGGTTGGTGAGGTAAGAGGAAAACCGGGAGAGGACAGTGTTACATAGGCCTAAAGATTTGAGAGTTTGCAAAAGGAGTGCGTGGTCAACGGTATCGAAGGCAGCAGAGAGGTCAAGAAGGATAAGAAGGGAGTAGTGTCTATTGGATTTAGCGAGGAGAAGGTCATTAGTGACCTTAGTGAGGGCAGTTTCAGTGGAGTGGAGGGGGCGAAAACCAGATTGGAGCGGGTCAAGTAGTGAGTGAGAGGAAAGAAAGGAGGTGAGGCGGTTGTAGACAACTCGTTCAAGGAGTTTGGAGGCAAAAGGAAGAAGCGAAATAGGGCGGTAATTAGAGAGAGAGGTGGGATCAAGGGACGGTTTCTTGAGTATGGGGGAGACAAGAGCATGTTTAAAAGAGGAAGGGAAGATTCCAGAGGAGAGGGAGAGGTTGAGGAGGTGTGCAAGGTGGGAGCAGGCTTCGGGAGAGAGGGAGCGGAGGATGTGGGAGGGAATTGGGTCCTGTGTGCAAGTGGAGGGGGGAGAGAAAAAGAGAAGGGTATGGACTTCATCTGCAGATACCAGAGTGAAGGAAGAGAAGGAGGGTGAGCTAGCTGGAGGGGAGGGGAGAAAGGAGATAGCAGCAGCAGAGGAGGGTGAGAAGGGGGACAGAATGGGCATGGAGGGGGATGAGGGTGGGGTAAGAAGGGACTACTGGGAGATGTCATGACGTATAGACTCAATCTTGGAGGTGAAGTGGGTAGCAAAGTCGACAGCAGAGAGCGTGGTGGGGAGTGGGAGAGGGGGCGGGGAGAGGAGGGAGTTGAAGGTGGCAAAAAGCCAACGGGGTTGGAGGATTGGGAAGAAATGAGAGCTTTGAAGAAAGATTGTTTAGAGAGGGAAAGGGCCGAACTATAAGAGGCAAGCATGAACTTGAAGTGGAGGAAGTCAGCATGAGTGCGTGTCTTTCTCCAAAGCCGTTCTGCACTGCGGGAGCATTTTTGAAGATAGCGGGTAAGTTTAGTGTGCCACGGTTGTGGCGGGGACCGACGAAGCTTGACGGTGACAGCCGGGGCGACAGAGTCAAGTGCAGCGGTAAGAGTGCAATTGTAGAAGGAGACAGCCTTATCAGGGCAAGAAAGAGTGGTGATGGGGGAGAGGAGCGAGCCCAGGGAGGATGAAAAAGTGGTAGGATCTACTGTGTCAAGATTACGCCTGGTGAGAGTAACCTTGGGGGCCGGGGACGTTGAGAGGGGTGGAGAGATGCTAAAAGAAAGGAGATGGTGGTCCGAGAGAGGAAAAGGTGAATTAATGAGGTCAGAGACAGTACCGAGGTGTGAAAAAACCATATCTAGGGAGTGGCCACTGCGGTGGGAGGGAGAAGAGGTCCACTGAGAGAGACCAAGGGAGGAGGAGAGGGAGAGAAGTTTGGAGGCAGCAGGGTCTGAGGGATTGTCAATAGGGATATTAAAATCCCCCAAGATGAGGGAGGGAAGGTCAGAGGAGAGAAAGTGAGGGAGCCAGGTGGCAAAGTGATTTTGTGAAACAGGTTTATTTAAAAGAGTTGGCAGGGGTTAAGAGGACACATTTAGTGAGGTGTTCACTAGTTAAACAGAACGTTTTTCTCCACAGCTACTCAGAGGTACCAGGAACACAACCTTTTCCCTATAACTACAGGACACCTTTTGCACCCTGGAATTGCACTTTTGCAGGAAAGCGTATTTCTAGGCTCACTTTGACTACTCTAATAAAAACACACAAACACAAAGTTGATGCATAATTAGGACACTCCTGATATAATTTAAAATACAGATGAGGCTAAACCAAGCAGAATTTTATTATAATAACCAAAAAGTTTAAATTAATCTAGGTGGTGGTTTAAAAGTGGTGGTATGTTTAATGACTTTGATGCTATGTCATACTTTTGAAAAAGCATTTCAGGGAGACAAACAAGAGATCACCATTGCTCTGCTCATTGCTCTGCGTGTCACCAAGAGTGTCTGTCCAGCTCTGCCCAAGTGGCGTTCCTGCTCTGTCAAATGGGCATGTCTAGCTCTACCTATGAGCATATCAAGTACTGCCCAGGGGTTGGAGCCATTAAAGCTTACATAAATGGGTACATGGTACCTCACGGCCAATTGTGTCACTTACAAAATAATTTTATACTTATTACATTGCTTCTCTTAATTTTTATTTTTAAAGTAAATTATTTCATTTACTGAAATAATAGATGTGTTTGCCGTCTTTCTTAGTATAAGACCTGTTCTGTTTTTCCTTGTGGAGGAATTCTAAAAGTGGATTTGTTATTTACATATTTACAATACTATTAAAAAGAAAAGCAGCTAAAAAATACATTTAAATACCCTTCACTGTTCTCTTTTCCTCTTCTTTTCCTCCCTGCCTCCTCCCACCCCCACTATATATTCTTCTTTTCTACCTTTTATCTCAGCAGGGGGCTTGAGTTCTGGTAACTCGGATCCCCTCAGCAGAAGTCATGTGCGATGCTTCCGTGTTCCATGAAGGCTGGAGTCTTCTGGACAGTCATTGCATCATCATGCTGGTCAGGACATGTGGCGAGCATGTGCCATTAGCAAATCGGGAGGCACCGCACAAGTCCAGAAGCTTAGTCTACGCTCCTTCGAATCGTGGAGGTCTCCCCGTATTTTGGCAATTTTCCAAAGTAGCCGCTGAAAACAATGCAGGCTTGTATTTTTTCCAACTTGTAATAGAGCCGTAATGAAATCAAGTGTTTGAACACTTGCTATGGTTTAGTGCGTTTCTTGCACCTAAATGCAAATAAGCCCTTATATCTATGAAATGTATACCTGTTTTACATAAGGACGGGAAGCATGGATTAAGAATAGTTATATTATGTCAAAATCAGCCATATTGCATAATGGATTTTTAGATTAGGAATTACATGAGTAAATATCTTGATAATGCCTTATAATTATTTAGTGAAATATCCGTTTCATGTCAGACTTGAAATAGGTCTTGTTACAAAGACAGCCACCAAACATTTAATTCATATGCAGATTTATGGCATTAACCTGTGTTCAGCTAAATTGTATTTTCATAGTTGGTATCCATTTTTCTGACAAGTAATTTATTCTTTATTAAATTAGGCCAATTTATAAGTAGAGTTTAGTTCCACTTTATGTCTCTATGCATTTTCAGATGAACAGCTTGCTGTAGGTTATTCTACACAGAATTTCATGTATTTGCATATTTGCATTTATTATTACACCAATAGTTGTTATTTGTGTTAATGGGAACTGTCATAATGCTATATTCATTTAATTAAAATTAATAATTAATAAATGCTGATAAAATCATATATCTCCTCTTCAAGTGGGCAAATTATCCTTATGTGTTATATTGTTCAACTGGCTTCACTGTACTTCTGGGTCTTTTTTTTTTTTTATTAAGCAAGATTTTAAAATAAGTTGCCACTTATAGAAGAAATGCTTTAATAAAGCCTTCTTACTTAATGAAGAGAATAGCGACATCTTCTGTTCATTGTAGCAGTATATTGTTTATATAACTTACCTATATATATATATATATCAAAATCTGTTATCTAGAATGATCCAAAAACCTGAAAGAAACAAGTGAATAATTGTTGCTGTTTGGTGAGAATGTCATTCTTGCAGATATGATCACTCAGCGGCTCCTACAGTCACTGCGAGGAGTACGGATTTAATAAGGAGGGAAATACCTGGACAGTGTGCAGACAACGTTAGATTTAAAAAAAAAACTAATGTACATGCTTAAATTATAGAAAACCCCCTTTTTCTGGCAATCCCCACCTTCTGCATTTTCTGAAAAACTCTGTTAACCATAACTGTGACCTCCCCTCTGGGAGAGGTCTGGGAGAGGTCCACATGGCAAGTGCGGAGACCATGGCAAAGTAATTCACATCATTACGCAGTGCCGTGATTCACATCAAATCTTGTCGTCACGTCAGAAGGTGGACCTTTCCCGGGAGCCCAGGAGAGCTCTCCAAAATTCATAAACTTTCTAAATGTTCTGGAATAGTAGACAATTATGGTGTCACATTGTGCTGTTTGAATGAAAGTCTTCAGACATTTTTTTGTTGGTGCTGGCGATGGATTCTCTGACCAGTGCATTAGTAATGTGAGTCTAGTTATCTACTCATTATGTGTAGATAACAGTAATAATACATGTTGACATTGTGCTTTTTTATTTATTTAAAGTATATTTTTTTGTGTAACTTTGTTTGTTAAAGAATCGAACAAACATAGAAAAAATAAAAAGTGATACAATTTTAAAGAGTTCGAATTTTAGAGTATTTATCAAAACAAACAAGAAAATTAAGACTTGTATTGATCATAAATATATCCTAAATATAAGTAAAATATGGAACTAGAATAACAGTACATTATAGGGAAGGGATAGATGGTTAAAACGCAGTAGAAGAAATAAAATTAAACTTAAGGGCTGGGTTGCGGGAAGTAAATATCAACATAGGAAGAAATGTACAGATATGTGGGGTATGGAAGTGAGTGTTTGTGACATTGTGTACCTATTTCCTTCACATCGCCCAGAATGTCAAGAGAACCAAAAATGAGGAATATTGTTTGCACTATTTTTATAAGACGTCAATTCAATAAAGTTTGATACATATTGCAACATTTTTAGAGTTATAACTGCTTCCAAATGACTACATTATTCAGAATACTTTTAACACAGAAAGTCTGATTCACCTTCGGACGTAAGTCCTTTTGTGTGCCATATCCTGTGTGAAATTGTTCTGTGCATGATCAGAAATGGACCTTACGCCAATGAACGGAATTGCATGCAAATCATGTCCGAACGCAAATGACAGTTTCTACTGCCTACGTCGTGAAGGGTGGAGCGGGGAGTGGAAGGGGTGGATGAGTGTAGTCACTGTACAATAAGGGCATTCCCAAGAACATGCGGACAATTCAAGTTCTGCTGTACTCCGAAGTATGCTTGTTTTCAGATGTAAGGTTTGCACCTGTTCCAGGGCAGGTGTAACTGACGGATGATAGTGATAACCAAACTCGGCATTCACTCTACACAATTTACTGGGTTGATTGACAATTCACCTGCACATCTGACACCACCCATCTCATTAAACAACATTATAAGATAATTGGAAGGTGGGAGCGATGGTGCCATTTTGATTCGAAAAAAAAAGTAAAAATAAAAAACTTTTGACTGCTTACTTAAAAGAGGCAAGTGCTCACATGTGTTCACATTCACATAGGCGTCTCAATAGCGACAAAAGTATTTTATGTTATTTCTAAAGCATTGCAAACATTAGCATGTGAGGATGTTTTAAATTGTCTTACTGGCCTAATGGATTGACCATTTGCATTGCAGTATATTGTTTCAAATGTTTGGACATACAGTAGTTGTATACATTAGCAATGAGGATTTATGTTTTCAAATGTTAGGAGTGTGTTTGCTATGTGATGCAGTTTATACATTATGCATACATTTTTATTTTTTTAATGTTCAAAAAATTACATTTCATGCTCTTGTATATTGCTTTAAAAAAATGACACAGAACATTAAAAACTTTAAATATTAGCATGCACCAAGCGTTGAAAGCTGTAAGTATGTTTTGTCAATAAAGTTTCATTTCAAAAGGGACACAAAAATCTACAATGCATAAGGGAATTTTTCACAATATTGACGCCGGAGTGGGATTCCATGGGTGGAAGAGACCAAGTTGATGGCCATAAGGAAGATGATGTTAATCCTGGTCCTCACAAGATTATTCAGCTATCAAGACATGTGATTTCATCTTACTTTAAATGTAAGTACATTTTGGGTTTGCTTAAAATGTAATGCTTGCAAATAAACTATTTTTTTTAGTGGAACAAACAAGCAAAATAGTAACAAACGCAAATGAGGCACATAAATCTTTTTGATTTGCGCACTGACTTGCTAGTGATATGGATCATTGTAAGTGTGCTTCCTATATGATCAATTTTTTTTTGTTTAATGCTGTGTTGGTTTTATAAATTTTCTGAAACAATTGTTGAGATATTGACCGATTTGTCACTATTGACGGATGGTTCTTCATGTGGCAGTTGTTCCTCAGCCCCATCACGGGTGTACTCACCTGTGAGGTCTACTTTAACTTCACTTGGTTCCTTGACATCGACATCTAACATAATGAAAGAAAAATCATGTAGGTTATTGTCAATAACATCCTACTTTTTGCATCATATAAGTAGTTTTCATAACACACACCAGTAATGTCACTTGTGAAACGTCCATTTTTTGGTTCAGGTGTTTATATGTGGGGTCATTTAGAGAGAAAATGAAAACGAATCATTTGACAGTATGCATACAATGCAAACTTCATATATTTGTCTTGAAGACAATTTTACATATGCATCAATTTATTAATTAGTTATTCTCCAAGGGATCATCACAGAAAATACATCTAGATCAGCCTATTGGATAACTAGGTTGCAGTCAAGGGTGTAAGACTTTGGTGGGGTTCTTGATGAAAAATCTTATTTGTAAAAAGGCAAGTGGAGATTAACTTAGAAAACACGGGCATATTTACATAGTTGGTAGCGGTGTTCATATTTATTTAGTTGTAACATTACAATGATTTGAATAGTTAGCGTATGTATTCTGATATGATATTTACCTGGTGGGGATTGTTGTGTGGTTGAGGAAGGGCTCTTGCTACTATCTTTCAGTCCCACACTCTGTACCAAAACAGGCCAATGGTGTCTGCTCCAGAGGACTAAGGTCTACGGAGTTGTCCCCCTGACATGTCTTCGGTAGTCTCTAAATTTGTCCTAAGCAATGCTTAAATTCCTGCCACCTGTGTGAAATGTTCAAAGTGAGGAACGTTGCAATATATACTGGCAAAAACAAGTTCAATATACTGGTACAGACATGCATATAAATATAAATGTAATTTCTGGGGGGCTAAAGGTCACACAATAATCACAGGCTACTACACACCCATAAATATTTTTTTTCACCTTAAAATAGGTTGCAGTGTATTATTGCAAACATTTAAATTTATATATTTTGAAAAGGTTTTGGGTTTGCTATTCCCATGCCTTGCACAGAATTTGTGAGTTTGACAATATTGTAGGAAGGTGGACATTTTGAAATGTAAATTTGCCTTTGCTTACCATTTCTTGACCTCAGTAACAGATCTTCAAATAGAAGCCACAGTATTGACCTGCTCTGTGATGTCCTCCCAAATGTGGTGCTTTGCTGGGGCGGAAAGCTGCTCTCTTTTATCGTACAGCATCTCCACCACAAGCACCACCAGCACACCCACCTCTCTGTAGTCAAAGATGGACTGCCAACATTAGGTGGAGAATTGGCTGTCACTCACAGGACGGTTAGTGCCTCTGGTCTGGTACGTGGCACTCTCTCATTCCTGCCGGCGCCTGTTCTAAGCCTTGTCCGTCCGCCATCTTGACTGGATTGCGCATGTGCAGGACTCTTGAACTTAAAACCTTGCTTTTAATCCTATTGGTGAATCAATCACCACTCACTATTTAAGGCACCTGTGTCCTTTGTATCGTTGCCTGTTCTTGGTTCTCATTCTCTTGAGACTCCTAGGTGTTTCCTGTGTTCTGCTCGTGTGATCGGTTTTGCTGTGGACAAGTCCTCTCTGCTCATCCGTGGTAAACTTGCCCGCTACAGACTACCTCTACTCCGCTGCATGCCTACACCTGGACAAGCCTTATCTGCTCTTCTGTGGTAAACGTACCCGCTATAGACTGCTTGCCATTCCGCTGCATACCTGCACCTGGACAAGCCTGCTCTGCTCATCAGTGGTAACGTAACCCGCCACAGACTATTTGCTATTCAGCTGCTTGCCTGCATTTGGACAAGTCTCCCTTGCTCATCAGGGGTATACTTGCCGCTACAGACTACCCGCTATTCCGCCACCTACCTGCACCTGGACAAGTCTTCCCATCACCGCAGTGGTATAACTTGCTATCCGGAGACCACTGACGCTCCCGCTACCTACCTGCACCTGGACAAGTCTTCCCATCACCACAGTGGTACAACTTGCTATCCACAGACCACTGACTCTCCCCGCTACCCACCTGCACTGGCACGAGTCTCCACTGCACATCAGTTGTTATACCTATCTCCGCATTATAGTTGCAAGTCGCTGACTCTTCTGCTGCATAGCTGCAAGTCGCTGACTCTCCTGCTGCATAGCTGCAAGTCGCTGACTCTCCTGCTGCATAGCTGCAAGTCGCTGACTCTCCTGCCGCATAGCTGCAAGTCGCTGACTCTCCATTGACATTCCTTATCCTAAGTTGTACTGTTCCAACCATTCACCATACTGCCCAGAGGATCGCTGTGATAAACTCCACACCTCTGGTAAGCATAATCACACCTGGTGAATCCTGGGTAGAAACTCCTAGTGCCCGTGACAGTAAGAACAGGCCATGACAGACCCAGGATCGGAACCAACAGCTAGGGAGATGCTGCAGCATCTGGTTACTCGGATTGAACAACATGATGTTCGGCAGCAACAGCTGTTCCAATGTTTTCAGGCCCTAGCCGCCCGAGGAGACCCTGTGCAAAATGTATCAGCTACTGTTGATCCTCCAGTGTCTTCTTCTCCCCCAGTGCCATCCCAGGTGTCTACCACTTCTACGCTACACCTGCCTACTCCTGCTAAATATGATGGAGACCTGAAAACTTGTAGGGGTTTTCTCAACCAGTGCTCCATTAATTTTGAACTTCAACCTCACAATTTCCCTACTCATCGCTCTAAAGTTGCCTATTTAATTTCTTTGTTTTCCGGACAGGCTCTGGTGTGGGCCTCCCCTCTGTGGGAAAGAAATGACCCTCTATTAGAAGATAGTGCCATATTTATTTCAACTTTCCGAAGAATTTTTGACGAACCTGGTTGTGTTATTTCTGCTGCCTCCAGTATTCTCCGACTACGCCAAGGATCCTGTTCTGTAGGCCAGTACGTAATCCAATTCCGTACACTTGCCTCTGAACTCCAATGGAACAGTGAGGCGCTGATAGCTGCCTTCTGGCAGGGTCTTGCTGACAAAATAAAAGGTTGTGTAACGCCCCAGCTGTCTTCCAGGGATTCGTGAATGAAATCTTCTGGGATCTGTTTTATGTTTGTGTCGTCGTCTATCTGGACGACATATTGATTTTCTCGCAAGATCTGTCCTCTCATCAACAGCATGTGGCAGAGGTCCTTTCTAGACTCCGAAAAAATTCACTATTCTGCAAGTTAGAAAAATGTTCCTTTGAATTATCCCAGATTCCATTCTTGGGATATATTGTTTCTGGTGTTGGTCCAGAGATGGATCCGGAGAAAGTCAATGCAGTGCTACTTTGGCCCCAGCCAACTACTCTCAGGGCGATTCAACGCTTCTTAGGATTCGCGAACTATTATAGACGCTTCATTCAAGGTTTCTCCTCCATTGTCTCCCCAATCGTGGCTCTGACCCATAAGGGCGCCAATACCAAGCAATGGTCGGCTGAGGCACTTCAAGCATTTCAATTCCTTAAGAAGGCGTTCTCCACCGCTCCTGTTCTTCGACAACCTGACGTGACCCTTCCCTTCTTCCTCGAAGTAGATGCTTCTAATATTGGACTAGGGGCCATTCTATCCCAAAGATCAGAACAAAGGAAATTCCATTCCTGTGCTTTCTACTCCCGAGCTCTTCTACCTGCCGAGAAGAACTATACTATCGGGGATAAAGAGCTATTGGCTATAAAAGTGGCTTTAGAAGAGTGGAGATATTTACTGGAAGGGGCTCGTCACCCCTTGACTATTTTTACTGACCACAAAAATCTTCTCTATTTACAGTCAGCTCAATGTATGAACCCCCGACAAGCAAGATGGTCACTTTTTTTTCTCTCGCTTTGATTTAATCATAACTTTCAAACCGGCTTCAAAAAATAAAAAAAGCTGATGCATTGTCTCGGGTGGTTGCTGCTTCCGCTGACGTTGAAGATTGTTTTGACCGTCCTATATTGGATCCTAATTCTGTGAGTCTGGCCACTTCTTCCACCAATGTTCTACCATTGAGGAAAACCCTTGTGCCACCACCTCTGCGTAAAAAGATTTTGTCATGGTATCACTCCTCTTGTTTCACTGGACATTCTGGAGAACGTAAAACACTAGAGATTCTCTCTCGGAGCTATTGGTGGCCCTCGATTAGGAAAGATGTCAAAGAACAAAGAATTTGTGGCAGCTTGTGACATTTGTTCCCAATTTAAAACCTCCCGTAGAACACCGGCGGGCCTACTCCAACCACTACCTATTCCTTCCAAACCATGGACCCATATAAGTATGGACTTTGTCACTGATCTTCCCCCCAGCAAGAAATGTAATACCATCTGGGTAGTGGTAGATAGATTCTCAAAGATGGCCCATTTCATTCCTTTGACAGGATTACCCTCTTCATCTACATTGGCTGAACATTTCATCAAGGAGATTTTTCGGATTCATGGATGTCATCTGAGATCGTTTCGGGCAGAGGAGTGCAGTTCGCTCCAGATTCTGGCGAGCCCTTTGCAAAACCTTGGGTATTCGACTGTCATTATCATCATCATACCATCCTCAGTCGAATGGGCAGACCGAGAGAGGCAACCAGGATTTAGAGACTTTCATAAGAATGTTTTCCTCAGCCAACCAGGACAATTGGGTAGACTTGCTTCCATGGGCTGAATTCGCCCACAATAATATGTATCACGAGTCATCTTCGAAAACACCTTTCTTTGTGGTATACGGTCACCATCCGTCTCTCCCAGAATTTCCTGCCCTCCCTCCCACCCAAGTTCCTGCTGTGGAGAATTTATGCCAGAGATTTAAAACTATCTGGTCTCAGGTTAAAACCTCCCTGAAGAAGGCATCTTCCAGATATAAATTTTTTGCTGACAAAAAGAGGCAAGCAATTCGACCACTCAAAATTGGAGACCGCGTATGGCTTTCTACCAGGAATATTCGCCTGAAGGTTCCTTCCATGAAGTTTACCCCACGTTATATCGGTCCATATAAAATCACTCAAGTGATTAATCCTGTGTGTTTCAAGTTGTTATTACCAAAGAACCTTCGGATCTCCAATGCCTTCCACGTTTCATTACTCAAGCCTCTCATCATCAACCGATTCTCGGTTCCTCCTTCAGTACCTCGCCCAGTTCAAGCTCATCAAGAGGAGGAGTTCGAGATTACCCATATACTGGATGCCAAAATCTCTCGTGGAATCCTTCGCTTCCTGGTGCATTGGAAGGGTTTTGGCCCTGAGGAGCGCTCTTGGATCCGCGCAGAAGATCTCAATGCTCCAGCTCTTCTAAAGAAATTTTATTCCAAATATCCGGGCAAACCCGGTTTCAAGTGTTCTGTGCCCACCTTTAAAAGGGGGGTACTGTCACTCACCGGACGGTTAGTGCCTCTGGTCTGGTACGTGGCTCTCTCTCATTCCTGCCGGCGCCTGTCCTAAGCCGCGGCCGTCCGCCATCTTGACTGGATTGCGCATGTGCAGGACTCTTGAACTTAAAACCTTGCTTTTAATCCTATTGGTGAATCAATCACCACTCACTATTTAAGGCACCTGTGTCCTTTGTATCGTTGCCTGTTCTTGGTTCTCATTCCCTTGAGACTCCTAGGTGTTTCCTGTGTTCTGCTCATGTGATCGGTTTTGCTGTGGACAAGTCCTCTCTGCTCATCCGTGGTAAACTTGCCCGCTACAGACTACCTCTACTCCGCTGCATGGCTACACATGGACAAGCCTTATCTGCTCTTCTGTGATAAATGTACCCGCTATAGACTGCTTGCCATTCCGCTGCATACCTGCACCTGGACAAGCCTGCTCTGCTCATCAGTGGTAACGTACCCGCCACAGACTATTTGCTATTCAGCTGCTTGCCTACATTTGGACAAGTCTCCCTTGCTCATCAGTGGTATACTTGCCGCTACAGACTACCCGCTATTCCGCCACCTACCTGCTCCCATCACCGCAGTGGTACAAATTGCTATCCGCAGACCACTGACGCTCCCGCTACCTACCTGCACCTGGACAAGTCTTCCCATCACCGCAGTGGTACAACTTGCTATCCGCAGACCACTGATGCTCCCGCTACCTACCTGCACCTGGACAAGTCTTCCCATCACTGCAGTGGTACAACTTGCTATCCGCAGACCACTGACGCTCCCGCTCCTACCTGCACCTGGACAACTCTTCCCATCACAGCAATGGTACAACTTGCTATCCGCAGACCACTGACTCTCCCGGCTACCCACCTGCACTGGCACGAGTCTTCACTGCACATCAGTTGTTATACCTACCTCCGCATTATAGTTGCAAGTCGCTTACTCTCCTGCTGCATAGCTGCAAGTCGCTGACTCTCCTGCCGCATAGCTGCAAGTCGCTGACACTCCATTGACATTCCTTATCCTAAGTTGTTGTACTGTTCTAACCATTCACCATACTGCCCAGAGGTTCGCTGTGATAAGCTCCGCCCCTCTGGTAAGCATAATCACACCTGGTGAATCCTGGGTAGAAACTCCTAGTGCCCGTGACATTGGCTTTGCTCAGCTGTGTCTCCCTCTGAATAGGACATTGTCATATATATAGATAGATCCAAAAACTGCTGTCTCAAATCCAATATGGGTTTTTAATCTTAATATGGCAAGGCACAACGATTGCCTCTCCAAGTTTATATAGTGTCTGCAGATGAGTATTATATTGCCATTTGTTGTGTGTGAACGCCCAGGCGTTGGAACATACCTAGGTGCCTTGGTATTGTGATTGAATGACAAGCACTCCAGTAGGGACAAATGAAAGGAAATACACCATTTTAGATATGGTATAGAAGGGATCCGTGACTTGAGTACCTATGCCCGCTTCATTGGACACTTCCAACACTGCTGGAGTGACCTATACAGGCGGAAAACAAAGTTCCTTGTAGACCTAAGGAAGGTCATTGCAAGGCGTAAATTTACAATTAATAATAAATACATATAATTACAGTTTTATCTGACCTATTTAGTTATATCCCAGTGTAAAAGAGAACTTAATAAACATCAATGGACAAATTACAAGGCATGCTATGTAATATTGATGTTTTAGTATTAATATGTTTTTTTAATAAACCTCATAGGTCAAGTCCATATGCAAGTGGTGTATAGGGGGTTGCATTTGCCCAATGGTGGAGTAATGCTCCATGTGTGGTATTAAATAATTAACATTGAAACCCAACAGTAGATCTAAGAGAGAGAGATAATAACGGCTAATATATAATGTTTTTTTCAAACAGAACGCTGCCTACAAGAGCCCCAAGTGAAGCCCCAGAAGGAAACATGGGACAAATTCTGTGAGCGACCAATGGTTATTGTTGAGGAGCCCCAGTTGGAGGAGGCAGCGAGCCCATCCCAGGCCCCTTAAGAGGAATATAAGTATCTTGATTTAATAATCTAGTAGTATATTAAAGTTTTTTTCAGCATAAAAATCATTTCTTTACTAAATCTGTATTTGCCTATGCCTAGACAATTATTACTATTCTACAGATGTCTGACTTAATGGGCCTAATAAGTGTTTGCCAGTAAGTAAAGCAGACTCCCCACGATATATCTGTATGTGACTCCAAAATACAGCCCTCTGGCTAGTACTGTGTTCACACTAAGATTAATCTTGTAGAGATTTATATGTAGCACCTCTGAACTCTGCACAGCTAGAAACGTGGGACCAATTTACACCCATAGATCAAAGATATGTTTGTAATATGTAATAATGTTGTTCTGTTAAAATGTAGTCTTTAAAAAAAAAAATATATATATTTTCAGATGTAGAAGAAACACTCTCCCTGCACATTATTAACAAATAGAAAAAAACAATTTGATTATGTGCAGGCATTCCAGCCCCCATACCTACAGGGCACCAGGCTCCTGAATAGCAACAGGGCATCAGCCCCCCCTTCCCCCTCCCTGCCCCTGGCGCAGGCTATATTATTATGCCACTAGGGCAAGGTGAGGATGGCCCAGCACGGCTGTTTGGCAGCCACCCGCTATTTAGGGCAGCCCCTCAGGCCTTACCTCACCGGGTTTGAGCAGAACTCAAAGCAGACCCCCCCTACAGAGCAAGTGAGTGGCAGAGGCCCTTCCCCCCCCCAACACTAGCATGCCTGCACATAATCAAAGGGGCTGGACCCTGGTCTAAACCAGCTATTATTAATCATTGGTGGTTCAGTGAACCAATTATTATGACCCCTCATTGGTGGTTCAGTGCCCCATATGCCCAGGTCGCTGGGCGCTGGCTGGGGGTTGGAGGGAAAAATTCTCCCTCTCCCCCTTCCGAATACTCCGGCAGCGGGCAGCGTAGCTGCCTACTCCGGAGCTCTGCGTCGCTGCGCATGCGCATTAGTACGCACACGGGGACCTGAAGTGGTCGCGCGCCGACCAAAAGTGGTCACACGCCGACCGGACGTCGAGGGGGGTGGGGCCGCGGCAGCACTCCCTACAGCAGGGAAGCTGTTGGGGGGATTTCTATGTCGCAGGGCCTCCGCTGGAGGGTCTGAGAAGCGGGAGGGGGGCTTGCTATCTTACGGGGACGTGGCATGTCTATTCCAACGGGTGGAGGGAAGATGGCAGGTTATCAAAAACGGGGGAATGCCTACCAAAAGGGGCCGCAAAGCAAGGGCACTACAAGGATATGGGCCACACTAGCCACCGCTGGAAAGCTAATCCCCGGTATATCACAGGACACAGCCACAGATGTTAATACCGTGAGTAAACACAGGCTACTATGGAGCGGGAGGGGGAGGTAAGGGGGGGTGCAATGGAGAAGCAGATACAGTTTTTTAATAACTTGGCTAACAGAGACAAACCATACAAAACCATCTAATTATTGCAGTAGCTAAATACACACAGTCAATGCCATAAAATACTGTATACTATTACATATAATGCACGAAAACCACAGGGAGAGAGGGGGGAGAGACCAGGAGAGAGACACAGGGGCTAGCAGGCCGAAAGCATGGAACGGAGGGAGATAAGGAAAACGGGGTAAAATAGAAGGAACTAAGGAGAGGAAAGAAATTAATAGCTGGTTGTATAGGACTACCAAGAGAAAAAAGCAGAGTAAAGACAAAAAGCAGTATATAACCGATACTGTGATGCTACTCAGCCTGTCCAGTGATGTTGTCCTGTTGTTCTCCAGCTGGATAAGAAGGACTGAATGTGCCTGTGCCCGGCGTATACTTCCCTGGATGACAACGCCCACTCCCCTCCCATTGGTTGGCTACTGGAGGGGAGTTACCTTCCCGGCTGCAGGTACCATTTGTAGTCCCTATCACCTGAGTTTAGGGACGTTCCGCTTAGGGCTGCACTTGTCATTATTAACAAATAGAAAAAAACATTTATATATAACGAGATGATTAGAAACAAATGTTTGTAATTTTGAAATTTTTGAAAATTGTTAAATTTGTTTATTTTCATGTAAAAAAGTGTTGTTTGAAAAAAACTTTGTGTCGGTTTTATTTTTTCTAAGCAAATGTGTATTAATAAGACATATTTATTAACAAGGTATGTTATAAATGGATTTTTGTTATTGAATAGTATAGGTTGATGAAGTAATACATTGAGAAAGTTAATGTGGTGTAATTGTCATGAAACATGATTGTTTAGGGGTAGTAAGGTTAATGAGGGTACTTAAGCAAAAGCACACATGCGTGTACTTCTGTGAATAAAAAGTAAAGACGGATCGATTGCTCCCAAATTAATAGAAGGGCAAATAAAAGCGCAATGACACATATGCACGGTTGTACGTTCCGAAACTTAATTATTGCTTTTTCAACTCCGGACATATTACCAAGGTGCGCTTGGTGTATGCGGGTCCAAGTTACATGAGCATTTTAAATGCACAAGTTGCATTCACATTGCGTTTGAAGAGGAATCAACTTCTAACCTTCAAGAGGGTCAGACACAGAGCTGTAACTAGGCATGTGCGGGCGGTGCCATCGCATAGGGCGCAAGCCCAAGGGGGCGCAGCAGCCGCCTGCTATCTGGCTCTGTACTTTCCCGCAGTGGAACGCATGTGCATTCCACTGACAGGAAGTTCGGCATTTGGAACGCAAACGAGGGAAAGTAACAGTGAAAGGCTCAAGAAAATCTCTTTGCGCAAGGTCATATCGAATCAGCTAATATGTTTGTGTTGTCTATTATTGTTTTTTCTACTTCCTTTCAACTTAAAATGTATTGTGTAAAATGTAGCCATATTTCTAGTTATTGAATATCTCTTTATTCCTTGAAAAATAAAAGGTCCAAAAAAATAAAATCTGACAGTCTCTCTCTCTCATCCCAGTATAAATCTGACAGTCTCTCTCTCTCTCCATGGCCCCAGTATAAATCTCACACTCTGACAGTCTCTCTCCCTCACACAGACAGTCTCTCTCTCTCTTTCTCCTCTATTACATTGGTTCCTTCAAGCCTCCTTGAAAAAAAAAACCAATCACCTCTCTGCGGCGTCGGCACCTGCTCCGCCCGCACTGAATGTCATTCGTGACGTCAGTGAGGAGCCGTGCAGACAGGAGTCGGCGACAAGAAGGGATAAAAAGATGTCACTCCCACTTAGATGGGGGGCGCCAGTGCCCTGTCTCGCCCAGGGCACTAAAATGTCTAGTTACGGCACTGGTCAGACATAACCTTTAATTTCAGTAATAAATTAAAACAATGCACTTAATCAATGAAAGAGACACCTAGGGGTAAAATAATCAAGCTGTGGGTTTGAAAAAGTGGAGATGTTGCCTATAGCAGCCAATCAGATTCTAGTTATCATTTATTTAGTACATTCTACAAAATGACAGCTAGAATCTGATTGGTTGGTATAGGAAACATTTCCACTTGTTCAAACCCACAGCTTGATAAATTTACCCTCTAATGTTTATATAAACCTTAAAAAATGGTTGAGGTACATTAGGTACAGCATTTCTGCAACCCTCTGCCTGCAAAAGGGTGTCTATAGTTGTATGAGTTGCGAAGATATTTTTAATTCTATAAAAAAAAATATCAAGTGTTATATATATTTAAAATATTTACAACAGTAGAGGTTACAGAAGTATTGCTGACTGCAAAGATAAACACATACTTTAAATCCATAACCTGCAAATATGGTTTGTTTAAGAAAGGATTGGAGCATTTCATAAACAATGCAACAGGTGTTTCATGTGTCAGTTACCTACAAGTAACAATGAGTACAACACCACATAGAATATAAGTAGTAAATAGTCAGTGCATGGCACAATATGGTGAGAATGACAAGAGCTTAAAGCATATTTATATATAAGACAGGTGGAGAATTATCTACTTACTACCTTTTAGTCTTTCACTTTTTTATTAGATTACGTTTTTATTTATTTTCTTGCATGTCCATGTGTAAGTAGGCTTGACACGTTCAGTGCAGGGCCATCATACCAACATTATAGGCCCCTGGGTAAAGCAGTGCACTGGGTCCCCTACCTACACAACCACAGAATGAAAGTGTGTGTATATATATATAGTGCAGCTCCCGCCCTGTACGGGAGAGAACGAGACACTTATGTCAGTGGTACCTTTAAACTACGTGGTCAGCTCATACTAACTCCTTACAGGACAGTGTCTGGTACCAGAGTATTGAGCGTCTGTGGGAGCAGTACTGAGCCGGGTCCAGTGACCGGAGGACGAGGGAGATGTGGATCCTTATAGCGGGTAACATATCGGTTAAATCCATGATGGCTGAAGATTGACTACATCCTCACGGTCTACAGGATATCCCTCCAGAGAAGCCATAACACTTTTTGTGTCTGGTACGCATATCTCTGCACTAGTGTGACCTGTTTATTTCTTGCACTTTGCTGAATGGGACTATCTTGACTGCTACGTGGCTCTGTGTCATTTCCTACCATTTTTGCTATTTCTATCCACTTCAGATACTGTGGATAGCCACATGGTGGAAAGTTTTGGCTTACTTTACTCTGGTGATTAGGTTCCTTTTTTAGATTCTCTTATTGGCTCCAATAATATACTGTACTACACTATTGTGCGCCTCCTCTTCCATCTTTTTTTAGATTTTTTTCCTGCTACACCGCTTGATTGGCAGCCGCCCGCACAGGGGAAGTGTGACATATGGAGGAACCAGTTCAAGTTATTGGACTTTACTAATATAATAGTACTGGTATAGTGTCATAGCGCCGTTTGTATCTATTTTTTGTATATATATATATATATATATATCTATCTTGTGGCAAAAGCCCGCTACTGCAGAAGCACACGCGAACAACTTCTTCCTTTTATGTAGTTTTATTGTCAGGATGGTAAATGTTTTGACACCGTACAGATTTCACAGCATTTCTTGGAGACGCTAAGCGCTAGCTAGACATAGCTCAGCTATCTCAAGACCAGCCAGTATCCCCAGCGTTGATCTCCCTGAACAAATGGCACAAACAAGCTTTTATACCTGATACTCCTCCCCCAGCCTTAGCTTGATGGACAGGTGACACACCCACCTTCTCTTTAAAAGAAAACACCCATCAGTGGCTCTGTTTGCCCAGAGACACCCTGTATGTTTGCTGAGTGGAAATCATGTAAGTTAACAAACTTTAAACTACACATATGTTTTTACCTGGTTTAATCTCAACCTAGGTGCATAACTGTGGCAATGTTTTATTCTGTTTGTATACTTTCTCTGCCTCTTGTCAGAAAAATGCCTCCCTTTGTTACACAATATATATATGTATGTATATATATACCGTATTTCTCGCTCCATAAGACGCACTTTTTCCCCTAAAAAAAGTGGGGGAAAAAGTGTGTGCGTCTTATGGTGCGAATACTGCATGCCAGAAAGGATGGAAGAAAATAAAACGTACATGTCCAGCGTGGAGAAGCGGGTCCCGGCCAGGCTGCAGATCCTCCTGATCGTCCGTCCCCCTGCCTATCTGTCAGAACCTAGCTATCACATGGGACGTCCCATGTGATAGCTAGGTCCTCACAGATAGGCAGGGGGACGGAAAACACCCATCAGTGGCTCTGTTTGCCCAGACACACCCTGTCTGTTTGCTGAGAGGAAATCATGTAAGTTAACAAACTTTAAACTACACATATGTTTTTACCTGGTTTAATCTCAACCTAGGTGCATAACGGTGCCAATGTTTTATTCTGTTTGTATACTTTCTCTGCCTCTTGTCAGAAAAATGCCTCCCTTTGTTACACATCCCTCCCCCTAGCGTCTCCAAGTAGGGGGACGCGGACTTCGCGAGGAGAGCATATTTTCGTGACAATGCATCTGCATTCTTGTGCAGAATCCCAGGTCTATGTTCTCCTGAGAACTTGAAAGGTTGCAGTGCCAAGAACCAACGGGTTACCTTGGCATTTACCTCCCGGTTGTTCTGCATCCATCTTAATGGTGCATGGTCTGTTATTAAGGGGAACTCTCTGCCTAGGAGATAATAGCGCAGAGCTTCTGTAGCCCATTTTATGGCGAGACATTCTTTCTCCACAGTGGCATATTTTTGTTCCCTTGGAAGCAACTTCCGACTTAGGTACAGGACAGGGTTTTCTACTCCATTTTTCTCCTGTGACATGACTGCACCTAAGCCAACACCAGAAGCATCAGTTTGGAGCAAGAACCTCCGGGTAAAATCTGGTGCTTGTAGAACTGGAGAGGAACAAAGAGCTAACCGAAGATCAGACCAGGCGGTTTCTGCAGAATCAGACCAGGTTAATCTATCTGGACAACTTTTTTTAACATGTCCGTAAGTGGAGCAGCTCTAGTGGCGAAGTGGCTTACAAACCACCTGTAGTAACCTACTAAGCCTAAAAAGGTTCTTAACTGCAACTTTTTTTCTGGTCTTGCCCAATTTTTGACTGCCTCCACTTTGTCTAGCTGGGGTTTTACATGCCCTCGACCAACAATGTACCCCAAATATTTGGCTTCTCTCATGTCTATGGCACATTTCTCTAGGTTAGCTGTTAATCCTGCTGACCTTAATGAAGCTAAGACCGCCTCAACTTTGGCTAAATGTGATCCCCAGTCTGGGGTATAAATCACTATATCGTCCAGGTAAGCGGCTGCATAAGCTGTGTGAGGTCGTAGCAATTTATTCATGGCCCTTTGGAAGGTGGCAGGTGCCCCATGCAACCCAAAGGGTAGGACTTTATATTGATAGAGACCATCAGGGGTGGAAAATGTAGTCTTTGGCTTGGTCGTGGAAGTCAGGGGAACTTGCCAATAACCCTTTGTTAGATCAAGGGTTGTTAAATAATTGCTACCAGCAAGATTTTCCACTAGTTCATCCACACGTGGCATCGGATAGGCATCAAACTGCGACATACTGTTTAGGCGCCTAAAGTCATTGCAGAACCTAATTGTCCCATTGGGTTTCGGGACAAGCACAATGGGACTATTCCATTCACTGGTGGACTCTTCAATCACATCTAACTGGAGCATCTTCTCGACCTCCTTTCTCACGTCCACCCATCTGGCTTCTGGAATACGATACGGCTTCTGCTTTACAATGGAAACAGTGATCATAATATGGTCTCATTTGAAATTAGTTTCCAGAAACAACAGTATAAGGGATCAACTAGGACTTTAAACTTTAAAAAGGCAAATTTTAATATGCTAAAGGAGTCTATAAAGAGCATAGACTGGGACAAAGCCTTTGAAGGAAAAAATACGGAAGAAATGAGTTCATTCCTATGGGAAATAAATGTAAAAGAATTAAGTCTAAACCAATGTGGCTAAATAAAAAGGTAAGGGAAGAAATGCAAAGGAAGAAGCGAGCATTTAAATTGTTTAAGTCTGAAGGGTCAGAGGAGTCCTTCCATAGGTACAAGGAATGTAATAAAACATGCAAAAGGAAATTAGATTGGCTAAATTAGAAAATGAAAGGCACGTTGCAAAAGAAAGTAAGACAAACCCCCAAAAAAATTTAAGAATATAAATGGCAAAAGGATTAAAAAAGATAATATAGGACCCCTAAGAAGTGAGATGGGTGAATTGATAAATGATACTAAGGAAAAAGCAGAGGTATTAAACACGTTCTTTTCTTCAGTATTTACCAGAGAGGAACAAATGGCAGGAGTAATACATAAAAATGGAAATTAAACCATGCCATTAATTAATGCTTGGTTGTCAGAGGAAGAAGTCCAAAGGCGACTGAAGAATATTAAGATAAATAAAGCTCCAGGTCCAGATGGCATACACCCAAGGGTCCTTATGGAGTTAAACTCGGAAATAGCTAGACCGCTATTCTTAATTTTCAGAGATTCAATCTCATCAGGCTCAGTACCAAGGGATTGGCGAATAGCAGATGTGTTGCCGTTGTATAAAAAGGGGACGAGATCACAACCAGAGAATTATAGACCTGTAAGCCTGACATCAATAGTGGGGAAACTACTGGAAGGAATTTTAAGGGACAGTATTCAGGATTACTTGGTACGCAATAAAATTATTAGTGGGAATAAACATGGATTTGTGAGGGATAGGTCATGTCAAACTAATCTAATTAGTTTCTACGAGGAAGTTAGTGGGAACTTAGACCAGGGCAGGACAGTAGATGTGGTCTACTTAGATTTTGCAAAGGCCTTTGATACAGTGCCACACAAGAGGTTGGTTTACAAAATAAGGGAACTGGGTCTAGGAATCAAAATTTGTACTTGGATCGAAAACTGGTTAGTTTTGGAAAACTAATTAAAACTGGGAACAGAGAGTTGTGATAAATGGAACATTTTCTAATTGGTCAAAGGTCTTAAGTGGAGTACCTCAAGGTTCCGTGCTGGGACCACTCCTTTTTAATATATTTATTAATGACCTTGGTGATGGTTTAGAGAGTAAAGTTTCTATTTTTGCAGATGACACAAAACTCTGTAAGATAATAAAATCAGAGCAAGATGTAGCTTCTCTACAGAGAGACTTAAAAAAGTGGAGGATTGGGCGGCCAAATGGAATATGAGGTTTAACACAGATAAATGTAAGGTTATGCATTCAGGAATCAAAAACAAGAACGCAATCTATAAATTAAATGGAATTAATTTAGGAGAATCTATAATGGAAAAGGATTTGGGAGTGCTCGTAGACAGTAGACTTATTAATAGTGCTTAATGTCAAGCAACAGCTGCAGGTCGCTGATGATGCCGGTCACATAGAGACCATGGAGATAAATGTATCAAGCTGAGAGTTTTCCGGTGGGTTTGAAAAGTGGAGATGTTGCCTATAGCAACCAATCAGATTCTAGCTGTCATTTTGTAGAATGTGCTAAATAAATGATAGCTAGAATCTGATTAGTTTTTCAAACCCGACAGAAAACTCTCAGCTTGATACATTTCAAAAACAAGAATGCAATCTATAAATTAAATGGAATTAATTTAGGAGAATCTGTAATGGAAAAGGATTTGGGAGTGCTCGTAGACAGTAGACTTCGCAATAGTGCTCAATGTCAAGCAGCAGCTGCAAGGGCAAACAAAGTATTGGCATGCATAAAAAGGGGCATAGATGTAAGGAAAGACAGTGTAATTTTGCCACTTTATTAATCGTTGGTAAGACCTCATCTTGAATATGCAGTACAGTTCTGGGCACCACTCTATAAAAAAGATAATTTGGAACTAGAAAGGGTTCAGAGAAGGGCGACAAAATTGATAAAGGGTATGGAGTCATTAAGTTATGAGGAAAGGTTAGCCAGTTTAGGCATGTTTACTTTAGAAAAGAGGCGTCTAAGGGGAGATATGATTACTACGTACAAATACATTAGGGGTCAATACGGAGAGCTTTCATGGGAACTTTTTACCCCAAGCACCATACACAGGACACGTGGTCATCCCCTAAGGTTAGAGGAGAGGAAATTTCACAACCAGCAAAGGAAGGGGTTCTTTACAGTAAGGGCAGTCAAGATATGGAATTCATTGCCAGGGAAGTTTGTGATGGCAGATTCAATAGATATGGGTTAGACAAATTTTTAGCGGAAAGGTGTATCCAGGGATACGACCGTTAATTTAAAATAAAGGATAGTAGTGGAGGGTAAAAATTGGATTGCAATATTGAGTCTGGGGGGATTTTCAAAATTGAAACAGATTGGCGGTTGCTTACTCTGGATTAATTTCAAATATAAGTGTAAGATCGCAGGAGATCCAAAATAGGTTGAACTTGATGGACTGGTGTCTTTTTTTCAACCTCATCAACTATGTTACTATGTTACTATGTTACTCCTGGCGCAGTGACAATGTCGTGTTCGATTAAGGTAGTGCGCCCAGGAATGGAAGAGAAGACATCCCTGTTCCGGCGAATCATTTCTTCAGTCTGTTGTCTCTGCTGAATGGACAAAGCTGGCTCTATGGGCACTTCAGACTTTTCAATGGCAGTACTCACTACCTGAGGAGAGGTTTCCTCATCATGCCAAGGTTTAAGGAGGTTAACATGGTTAACTGGTGGACTCTGTAATTGACAGGACCGACAGCCTCTAGAACTTCATATGGACCCTGCCAATGGGCGAAAAGTTTGCTTTCCTGGGTGGGAACCAGGACTAGGACCTTGTCCCCAGGCTTGAAAGATCGAACAACAGCACTTTTATCATAACTTTTTCTCTGTCGTTCCTGAGCCTCATTTACATGTTGCTGCACAATGGGCCCTATCTTTCCTAGCCTCTCATACATTTGTGACACAAATTGTACCAGATTTGGCTCCCTGGGACCTTGCTGCTCCCACCCTTCTTTTAACATATCCAAGATACCCCTGGGCTGTCTCCCAAACAATAACTCAAAGGGACTAAACCCTGTTGAAGCTTGAGGTACCTCACGGATGGCAAACATCAAATAGGGAATAAGAGTGTCCCAATCTTTTTTTTTTCTTGAACCACTGCTTTCCTGAGCATGTGCTTTAATGTGCGGTTAAAGCGTTCCACCAAGCCATCTGTTTGTGGATGGTATACAGAGGTGTGAAGCGCCGTAACCCCTAGCAACTGACACATGTCCTTCATCAGTTTAGACATGAATGGAGTACCCTGATCTGTGAGAATTTCTTTGGGTATTCCCAAGCGTGTAAACATCAATACAAGTTCCTTAGCTATGGTGCTGGACTTTATGTTTCGTAGGGGAATTGCCTCTGGATACCTCGTTGCATAGTCAAGCACCACTAGTATATATTGGTGCCCACGTTCAGATTTTTCCAGTGGCCCCACAAGGTCCATAGCTATCCGTTCAAAGGGAACTTGTACTATTGGAATTGAAATGAGAGGTGCCCTGTACATGGGTTTGGGACCGGTTCTCTGACAAATGGGACAGGACCGGCAATACTTTTTCACTGCCATGTGTACATCGGGCCAGTTAAACCTAAGCAGAACTCGTTCCCGTATTTTATCCTCCCCTAGGTGTCCCCCACAGACGTGTGTGTGCTGCTTTTAACACTAGGGTTACATGGACCTGAGGAACCATTAATTGTTCTACTTTATCCCCCTGTACAGTAGCAACTTTATACAGAAAATTATTTTTAACAATAAAATATGGTATACCTTCTGCAGGCTGGGCGGCTTTTGCTACCCCATTTACCTCAGTCACACTTTTGAAGGCATGTTCCAAAGTGGCATCATTAAGTTGGTCTCGAGCAAAGTCCTGCAAAGGAAACAAAATTGGTATTGCGGACCAGTCCGTTTCCTCACTGACAGGCGGGGTGGGCTCATCTGCGACATCACCGACCAATGCTAGTTTGGACTGTCCATGTTTCCTCGCAGGTGGATGCTTTTGTGGAACTCCTGCTGTGACTCCCAGGATCGATGCCCAGATGTTGTGGATTCTTAGGCGGTTCCTTTAAGACCGGGCTTCCGACCGTTGCATCAATTGCCGACATGTCCGGCCGGAGGACATCATTAAACAGTGGGAAGTCTCGCCCCAAAATGAGTGGATATGGGAGTTTAGGTGCTATGGCAGCTATCACCATAACAGTTTTGTCTTTGATAGCTCGGTCCCATGTGATAGCTAGGTCCTCACAGATAGGCAGGGGGACGGACGATCAGGAGGATCTGCAGCCTGGCCGGGACCCGCTTCTCCACGCTGGACATGTAAGTTTTATTTTCTTTCTTCCTTCAGGAGGATCCGCAGTGCTGAAGTCACCGGAGGGAATAAGATAAGGCTATAGTGTTTGTGTGTGTGTGCTTTAGGCTATACTCTGTGTGTGCTGGAGGCTATACTGTGTGTGTGCTGGAGGCTATACTGTGTGTGTGCTGGAGGCTATACTGTGTGTGTGCCAGTGTGCTAACATAGCATGTGTGTCTAAGAGTGGGGATCAGCGTGTTAATATAGTGTGTGTGTGTGTGTGTGTGTTGGTGAGTGTGAGTGAAGGGGCCAGTGTATTTTGTGCGAGTGAAGGGGCCAGTGAATGTTTTCCTTCTCTAAAACTAGGTGCGTCTTATAGTCAGGTGCGTCTTATGGAGCGAAAAATACGGTGTGTGTGTATATATATATATATATATATATATATATATATATATATATATATATAAAATCACTTTTTTTTATTGTACTTGCTCTGCGACCCTTGAAATACAGCAAATACAAAATCAAATCCACCTTTCAGTCACCTTGATCTCCGATTGCATCCCCTTTTTCTCTTCATTTTTCTTATTTTCTGCTTCTTTGATTTTCGCTTGCTTCTGCGTTGCTTCTCGCGTTGTGGCTCCTCCGACCCACACTCCTGAATGAAAATGTCGGATGCGATGACATCACACCCAACATTCAGTGCGAGCACAGCATGGAGGAGAAGAACAGGGAGGGAGCCGGATCACCACCCAACCTGACCGTATGACAGCAAAAGCAAAGTTTTTTTTTTTTTTTTTTTGCAGGATTATTTATTCTAATTAAGGAAGAGCCCTGCCTATGGGACCCCCTTGACTGTGAGGACCCCGGGCACTTGCCCATCGTGCCCAGTGGAAAAGACGGCCCTGGTTCAGTGATAGAAGCTTTACCCCCACCCCACTCCCAGGGAGAGGTACAAGTAACTGGGAACAGCCAGAATATAACTGATATCTCAGCTCCTCCCTTAAGCTGGCTTCTGTAGTTAAATTGTCGTGTTGTGCAGGGGATTATTTCAAAGTATCTGCTAGAAACAAGCCTGCACTAGTGCCATGGCTTCTTCTCCTTAGCTGTCAACACATTCTGCAATATGTGATGGTCTTTGTTGCAAAAGGTACATGACTGGGTGTAAAAATGGATGCTTAACATTCTGGGTGTTTATTATAAACCAGGAAATTTCAGTTTATTCCTCAAGCATTAGAATGCTTCCAGGCAAGGAACAAATTATCAGGCCATTGTATGCATAGAAGTGTTATACCATGCTAGCCACTGATAAAAGCAGAAACAAGTTGAGGTGGTACACTTTATTGGATAACCTAACCTAAGCTTTTAAAACTACTTGGGTCTGTGATGCATGATACAGTATAGTATCTGAAATACAACATATATATATATATATATATATATATATATATATATATATACATATATATATATATATATATATATATATATATATATATATATATACATACACAAAGCAATGAACACATTTGTCATTTGAACTGTTGTACATATATGGGTTGACAGATATTGACAGGCAGATCTGTCAAGGAATTGACACATGAGCTGAAGATGCAACTCCTTTCTCAGTTCATATATTGAGGTAGTGGGAAAAAATGGAAACACCAATATAAAATCACTTAATAGGTCATTGGGCCACCACATGTGGCCTATATGCGTCATGATATTATTATATGCAGGAGAAAAGCAGCACCATTATTCCACAAGAAAATCACTCAACTGATAACTGATTGATGGTGGTGGACCTCAGGCATCATTCCAGAATATCCCATACATGCTCAATTGGGTTCAGATCTGGGAAAAATCATGCCATGTTGATAGCCTTAGCGTCATGCTCAGCAAACCATTGGGGGCGACAACACATGCTCTTCTGAGGCATTGTCAGTGTGAAATATGCACACCCAAAAGAGAAAACAGATGCTGCAACATGGGTTGAAGCTGATCAGTACCATTAGGAATTGATTAGCATTGACCTGGCTTTCTAAGGGAATGACTGAACCCCAACCATTCCAGGAAAATGAACCCTACAGTGTTACGCGACCTACCAGAACCCTTCACTGTTATAAATAAGCAATAAAGGCTGTAGAGTTGTTTAGGCTGGTGCCACATTTGTCAAGAAGATATTGAACAATATTCATCGGACAATATCGCTTTCACCACTCGTTAGTGCATTGGTTGTGTTCTGGCAATGCACGTCTGCAAGTTCAGTAGTGCATAGGTGTGTGCAACGGTCCAATCACTAGAATTTTATTTTATTAAATTGTCTGCTAATGTAACAGGTTGAAATTTGCAGTCAGCCTATCTTCAGTTGCTTGCCTGATGTTCCTTGCACTTCCATCCAGTGTTGCCTATTGCTTATGACATTTTTCCCCTCAGGGTTCTATGTTGACATCAGTGCTAATTAAACACTAGCAAGTTGAGCTATCTTGATAACTGAAGTTCTTGTCAAATACACGCCAACAATCATTCCTTTTTTTAAGTCACTGAGGTCATGTGGCCATGCTAGTCACAATTATAGGTAACCAGCACAGTCTGAGATTTTTATACATGAGTATGACAAAATAAGAAATCGTTAGCATGCTCATTTACTCTAAAAGAGTGAGCGTCAGCTGTTAATTAGGATTTTGATAAATTGGATTAAATAGGATACTGCTAAATTATAAATGCAAAAAGATATAGAAAGATATGTAACATCACTAATTATCCTGCTCCCAGTGAGTGATTAATCAATAATGATAAGTACTGTAATATTATACTTATTGATTTATCACTCACCAAGAGCAGGGCAATTAGATTTTTTGTACATGATTTTGACCATGTTGCAATATTATTTGCCTCAATATCATATGACCATACCCGTGTGGCCACTTTTGCTTTTAGTATGCTTGGTGTTTCACATTTAGCTAAATGTTTCCAATTTTTATTTGTCCTTTGTGTTTAGACAGGAGTACCATTCTATGCACCTAGAACGTATAGATATAATTATTGGTGGGATCATCTTCATTCTTACATAATCTTTTGCTAGGAAATGTTGCAACAAACATTTTTTAAATACTTCCAGAAAGGATTTGAATGACATGTAAAAAGTACCGCTATTTTAATAATACAGATTTAGTTTTATGTTTTAGCAAAGCACCAGATGTTTATGTAACTACATTCGTATAGACAAATTGTGGATTATATAATGTAGAGGGGTTGTAGAGCAGAATGTTTAATTGTGTATTCTGTCTCAATTATATGAGTTCAAGATTGTGGTAATGAAAAGTTTCCAATGATAGTAGTAGGGTTTTAAGGTAAGGTGGAAAAAAGTGGCGGGACTACTATTACCACAAGGGGTGCAGCTGCTACAAGGTCCCCAGAAAGACCGGTGCATGTGCAGTGAAGCTCCAAATGGGCCAGACCCCCACATATTCAAAAGAGGCCTTGTGATGGTTTAGGGGGCATTGTAGGACCCTCCCCCAAATTTCCCTGATGGATAATCAGGCCAAACTTCAAGCCTTATACCAATAAATTTTCAAAAAGCCTTCTGGACTAGGGAAAAATGCAATTATCCTTCATATGTTTTCCAATCTCCCCATAGTTTCCCATAACACTTGCCTTATTTGTTGTGTTTAGGGCATATAGCACATCTCTGTGTAGTTTAGTTGTCATGTTTGATATTCTTTTGTATCTGTATTACACCGCTGTATATTAGCTCTTTGTTATATTAGCTATAGAAACCTAAGGCTACTAACAAACGTAATTTAACTGACTAACATACACAATGTTTTAAAATACCTTCATGTAATCAATTACAAGGTTGTGCATAAGAAGAAAACAGGTCTAATGAGTCAAACAATTTAGCAATGCAGAGTGGAATAAAATACAGCAAAATTCATATAGTTCTGATTCTGAATCATTTTCCATACATAACCCCCAAAACGTTTTACATTGTATTAGCCTTGAGTTGTAAATTGAGAACCAATAACATTTATCTTGAAATACTTTTTTTTTTATTTATATGTATTATTTTTCATATAACTTCAGTATGTTTGTTTGTAGCCAATATGGCTGCACCATGAACATCTCAATTTTCTTTTTTTCTTTTTGAGGATTGCTTTTTAAAGGTACAAGCACAAATTTCCAAGAATAGCATCTATAGTAAATAAAACCTTTGTCCTACTGAAGCTCTGCCACCAACAGGGAATTACAAAGGTGACCGAAACATATTACACAACTCGAAAGCAAACAGTGTATAAGATTCCAGAGGAACAAAATCAAGAGGCTTTTGTTGCAAGGTGTGGTTAGCTATTTGGGTGAAGTTATATATGTTGGCAGTTGTTATGTGGACTTTGTATATTTACTTGGAGTAAAAACACCTGTGGCTGTTTGCAATTTTAAAGAGGTAGATATTAAGTGGAAAAAAAAATGCATATGTTGCTACAGAAAGATATGTAGCCATTTTTGGTCGCAGGGATTCAGACATAGACGGCATGATGCTTGAACCAATTTGTCTCGTGTACTGCCTAACAAAGCTCACCCAGCCATGCTTTCTGATGTAAAAGAGTATTGTGATTCCTTTGGAGAGTGATAATAAACATCTAGGGGTATATTTACTAAACTGTGGGTTTGAAAAGGTGGAGATGTTGCTTATAGCAACCAATCAGATTCTCTCTGTCATTTTGTAGAATGTACTAAGTAAATGATGGCTAGAATCTGATTGGTTGCTATAGGCAACATCTCCACTTTTCAAACCCACATTTTAGTAATTATGCCCCCAGGGCTTAGCTGCCAATGACAGGCCACCTTTAAATAGCTAAATGTTACATTCTAAGAATTGTTCCTTTAGTGTTTAAGATACTTTATTTTCTTAATTATGATGCAAGAAGAGAAATAAATCTTAGTGTCATGGTATTGGCACTATAGTTCAACATAACAACCATGGGTGAACTTCTGTATATGATAACATTTATAACAAGTATATATATATATATAGCCAACAAGACATTTCAGCCAATGGGACAATTCTTTATTTCATTTTTTTATTTATAGCTTCCTTATGTGGATTCCAGAGCAGTTCACCTTGCTTTTCTCTTTCTCCGTGGACTTATCACCTTAATGGGTGCCAATAGTGCCTGCGGCTATCCCTTTAAAATGATGGATCTGATGCCTTGGAACACATTTGATGGGAAGCTCTTTCATCAGAAGTACCTACAGTGTCATGGACGGAGACCTGTGGAGGAGATCTTTGAAAATAATGTGAGTAATATATATAACAGTAACATCTCAGCAGACACTTATATACATGCCATTGTTGGCGCATTGTACACAGACATAAATAACTATCTGTAAACATTACATTATTACTGGCAAGAACATAATATACAGCCAGAGGCAGGCTGGACCGGGGGGCAGGGGGGCAGTCTAACGGCTGTTCGGGCCGGCCGTTGCGATGCGGCCGCACCATTATGACGCGGCCGCATCGCGTGTCACGTGTTCCCCGCCTGTGCGCCCCCCGAGCTGAAACCTGCCAGCCCGCGCCTGTATACAGCCTATATGGTTAACGTGAGGTGGGCAAACTTGAGCCCAAGTTCTATAAGTTGTTCTGCAGACAGCTGTTCTTTGGAGTTTGTGAATATCTTTTACACTTTAAGAAGACTTTTATTGGAAATAACATAATACACTTATTTTACACTCTGTTAATTACTCCTTTTTGTTATCTCAATACACAGATGCAATAAGGATACCAGGGGCAAACACAGGAGTTTTAAGGGGGTTTCCCCCCCCCAAAAAAAAAAAAATAGAGAGAGAGCTGCTCCGCACCAGAAACCCCCACTGCATGCGCCCCTGGATACATACAGACTAAGTAAAACAATCATGTTTTACCTGCAGTGCAGTTGATTGTGACCACTATACAGCATACATGCCAACTTTCCCGGAAAGTCAGTCTCCCGGGCTCCCGGGCAAGCTGGCATTTCTCAATCATTTGACGCGATTCTCTGTGAATCACGCCATTTTGGAGGGCGGGAGGGGGCCGGACGAGGCCAATCGCGTCATTTTGGCCCCGCCCCCCACGACGTAAATTGCGTTTTCACGGGGGGGGGGGGGGCAAAATGACGCGATTGGCCTCGTCCCGCCCCCTCCCACCCTCCAGTCACAAGTTTCCGGGAGTTGGTAAGTATGCTATACAGTGGCTGCAGCTGGAACCTAGCAACTATGCTCACTGAAGTGCAAAAGGCACTTAAAATAATACAGGTTTCTATTCAGGTGTGTCCTGCACTTCAGTGAGTACATAGGATAGTTTCTTGAGATTAATGATCTCTGTAATAGCATGTTTCTATATTGCACACAGCTTACTGGACCACATGTAAAACAGACTTGTTTTTTCAAGTGTGTATGAGCCCTTACTGGAATGAACATACATAATCTACGCCTGATAATTACAGTGAAGAAATACATTACATATGCAGTCAAAAACCTTTACATTTTCAGTTGACTACTGCACTACTGAATAAACTATTAAATAAGAGATGTTTAAACAATGACTCTACAATGTGATATTATATCATATGTACGAAAAATGGGTTTAAAATAAGCAGTAAATTAGCCTGAATAAAATCTGGCTTCTTACACCTATCCAAAAAAAAAACTTCTACTGCAGACAAAATCTTGTCATAGATATCGATGTAAAATCTTAGAAGTAAATCTACTAAAAAATGTGTTTGGTGGCAGTTTAAAACCATCCCACATTGCCGGCGGTTTAGTGCTCCAAACTGCTGCCTTTCCTACAGTGTGATTTGAGGCTGGGGGATATATTTACTAAACTGCTGGTTTGAAAAAGTGGAGATGTTGCCTATAGCAACCAATCAGATTCTAGTTATAATTTATTCAGTACATGCTACAAAATAATAGCTAGAATCTGATTGGTTGCTATATGCAACATCTCCACTTTTTCAAACCCGCAGTTTAGTAAATATACCCCATGGAAGTTAAATGGTTAGCGATGTGTAGGAGATTGAAAATAGGTAAACCGCCGGCTGATTGAACTTTCTTGCAATTTACATTATAAGAGGAGGTATCATTGACTTATGAATTATGGGGGCAATCATTAATTGATTACGAGGCAAATTTATTTTATACTTAACTTATGGGGGGCAAATTTTATTTTAACTATATTAAGGAAACAATACTATACATATATTATCAGTGTAATATAAATATATAATTATCTTAACTGGACAATACTATTTGATCACTTATGGGGGCTATAACTATATATGATGCATGCATGTGGCACTATATAATTTTCCCCTTATAATATTATTATTATTATTATTATTATATATATATAATAAATACCCTCATAATATTGCACCCTTAATATTATGAAAAATAATATTAACCCCAATACTTTAATTATAAATTAATTTTACCCCTTATTCAATAGCTATTGATTGCCCCCATACTTGAAAAGTTAATGGTACCTCTACTTATTTTATGAATGACAAGATAGTTCAAACAGCATGCAATTTGAGCAATCTCGACTGTAATAACCACCTTTTTTTTTTACTAAGCGGTTTGTTAAACAGCAGTTAGTAAATCTGATAGTTTGGGGGGAATTCAACTGACGTTACTTGTGAGAATAATGTGGCTATGGTAATAGTGCGCATTATTACCATTACTGTGGTAATTTCTGAGAGCCGCGAGCAAAATCCGTGTTAAAATTACCATACTAACAGTAATAGGGGGGGATTCAATTCCCCCCGAAGTACCGCCGCGCTAAAGGTATTACCGTTATTACGGTAATATTAACCCAGCTTTCTGCTCGCAGCTCCCTAAAAGCCGGCGTTAGAACTACCGTAATAACGGTAATAATGCGCAGAATTCTCCCCATAATGTGTGGGCCACGTTATTCTCACAAGTAACGCTGTCAATTGAATTCCCCCGTTTGTATTTCGATCATGTTCAAAATCTGAGTAATTTTAAATGTAGAATTATTAAATAAAAATACACCATTTTGCCACAGAGACAGCGTAAACTAGTGATCTGTTGTTTGTTAATATATATTTTTTACAAATATTTAACTTTCAAACTGCAAAGGCCAAGTGATATAACATGGATTACTTTTCATTCTTAATTCAAGTACAGTCCCAGTGCTTAGTCCCTGTGAATTTCACATTAGATTTTAGATCTAAAGAGATTGCAGTGATATTTTTGTGTTTTTTACATTGCAAGTAGAATCAGTAACAGAGTGCATCTAGCTAAAACTGGCTGTTTTTACTGTACATATAAGTGTATAAGTACAAGCAATCCAAGCTCATGGTGGGTTGACAGAATGGGGCTTTTATAAATTAAGGCTGCCCTCCATTGGTTTCCCACTAATAATGCTACTAAGCAGTTCTCAGAACTAGCTGTTCCATACATATTGTTTGAGATTAATAAGCATTTTCCTTACAAGCTAGCACTTTCAAAACTTGTTTTATCAGGAACATGACCAGGTTTGTGATTATTGTAATCTTTGAAACAGACTTGCTGTTTTTCTTGTAAGAGGATGTACAGAATTTGTGTTTAGTGTTTCCACTGAAAACAAAGTTTGCAGCCCTAAGGGCTAAATGATGTGCATTTTGTGACTTTTGTAATAACCATTTTTACAGAATGCATTGAACATTTGAAACTATTCTAATATCATGCATGTTCTTTTATTTTTGTTTCCCAACTGTTCTTAAATATAAAGATTAAAATGTATCTATAGTTCCTTGGTCTAAGAGGATTTTTAATCCAAGTTATAGATGCGGTTGTTGAGGTAGTGGTGCAGTATCATTACGTTGTTTGTCTAAAGGCATGGTATTACTGTGTGTATATATATATATATATATATTTAAGTAATTTCATCGTTTTCCAATAAGCATTGTCTAAGCGATTTTGTGTGGTTCCCAAGCACAAGCAATTTATTTAGCAAAAGCAAAAGTTTAGCAGTTCAATAAATTGGTACAATACAGCCGATACCAAATACATACATACAACATACATACGCCGCGCCTGCTGCGCTCTGCTGGTACCAGCTACAGTACTTCAGTACAGAAGACTGTGGTCAGATATTTTATCTAGTTCCAGGGAGCTGTATATAAACACTTAGTGATACAGTGAAAACAATACAGATAATGTGGCTTGCTTCTATAGGTCCAGGCTTCAGGAGGGTCCAGTGTAATGCAGGTCATAGGCCAGTTCAAACAACCCCCTCCAAAGGTGGGGGTCAACATTCCAAGGGTGGGGGTCTGCTCTCCAGATGATGACTCTGATTTTCCCGGCCAGAATCCAGTTTAAACTAGTCTATTTACATTATACAGACAGTATCATTTTAAACATTTATTCCCTAACATCACTAACTAGAGTATGCAATATGCGATCCCTTCGGCGAATGAACCGGACAACTGCGGATAAATAGGGGATTAAAATTATACTAAACATGACATATTTCCTGAAACCTGAACCTTAAATATCACTAAAGTGTACATATAACCTTATAATATATATAACTATAAACCAAATACCAAATATCTGCTCATAAACGACTGTGGAATGGAACCATTATGAATATGAAATACCGTATATACTCGAGTATAAGTCGACCCGAATATAAGCCGAGGCACCTAATTTTACCACATAAAACTGGGAAAACTTATTGACTCGAGTATAAGCCTAGGTTGGAAAACAGCGCTAATTTAACCACAAAAACCTAAATAAAAATGATAGGTTCCATCTATGAAATCATTTTTAGCTAAACCATAAATAACAGTACATGGCAACATTCATAAATGATTATAAAATCATTGGGTACAACCTAACCTAAATAAATGAAAGATAATGTACGCAATACCCTAGGGTGCTCTTTTGTGATGTAAATTGATGGGTTTGTAAAAAACAGTTTTGACAGGTGGCATCCCTGTATATATGAGAGAGAGTTGTAAAATGAAGTACAGTTTTCACAGGTGTAATTTTTTAATTTACATCTGTATTGGAAAGGTGTTTTAGGTTAAAAAAAAAAGGGGAGAGAGAGAATATTTCAGCTGGATTACACACATGCTGCAGAGACATATCAAGTGCATACCTGCCTTGTATCTGGTTTTAAATGTCAGATTAACGAAAACGCAATTAACTGTCACAAACTTAGATATATTTCAAACCTAAGGCATTTGATTGCTTCAGCCAGCCGTCCTTTCTTATTATAAGCCGCCCGAGAACCACGCTGTTTCACAATGCTACTTGGAAAACGGAGTTCCATCCTTAATCAAAAGCTTAAGTAAACTACAAATCCCGGTGTGCACCGCGAACGCAAGGGTACGCTTTGCCCTCTCAGCCAAACCGAGTAATATGCAGTTGAGAAAGGAGGTATAGAGCCAATCAGGAAATAGATTGAGAGATGCTAGGCTTACCCCGCAGTGGAACGCACGTGCGTTCCAACAACAGGAAGTTCGGCATTTGGAACGCAAGTTTGCGTTCCAAATGCCGAACTTCCTGTTGTTGGAACGAATATGCGTTCCAATGCAGAAGTTAACAGCCGAGGGACCGGACACCAGGTAAGTTCACCCGTGTATAAGCCGAGTGGCCTTTTTCAGCATACAAAAATGTGCTGAAAAACTCGGCTTATACACGAGTATATACGGTATATAAATAAATGAATTTGAAGGTGCGAGTGTATGCGTGCGTGTTTTATCGTGCAATCGCATCATGCCACGTAACACGTACTGATCACAATTGCATGGTAAAACAATATTAATCAATATACTTTCTTTCATCCAATTATACGACTTCGACAGCTCCACCCTTTGATAGTACAATAAACTATCACCTTACAGATTTTATATGCAGGATCTCAGTTCCACGTTTCATTGTTCTGTAATGTATGACCACACTGTCTGTAGATCTCAGACAGGTTACCATAAAAGAGTCATAATCCTAGAAACAAGTTTACTTTTACTATAGAACATGTACCTCTGGAGTTTGGAGATAACCTTTTGTATGCCTTTCAATGGTGCAACAGAACATGTAATGCATTATTTGGAAGGGTACAGGGTACGATAGAACATGTATCAACAATATAGAATATTGTACTACAGTTCTTCATGCCTAACATGTTCATCTGTTCAAAGCATGTCTTTTAACTCAGACATTTAAATAATGCATGTTCACCATTAACATCATCCTATGTATATCAACAATGTCGTGTATGTTCTCCTTCAGCTTGAGTTAGTATATACACTCTAATAATATCAACAGTTCTTTTTATCAACTCTTGTGGGGTGGGCTATTGTCTGTTCGTTCTTCCCAGTCTCTCAATACTCAAGTTTCTTTGTACGTGAAACAGGGATCGGCCTGCCAAATATTGGGAGACTTCAAACTAAGGGACCTAGCTGTTTTACCTTTCCCCTAGTGACCTCCCACCCCATAATTCGGGTACCTCAGGAATATTTAGTGGAAAGAGAACTAGTCCTACTTGATATAATCTCTGAGGCACTTGAGAGCACACCCAGCACTCTTTGGTTTACAACCATACCCTCCCAAGAATGATAATCATTCTCAAGGATGCCTACTCCTCAGACAATAGCATCTCACACTTTCTCCAAGCTCCAAGGTTTCCAAATTTTCCTTTTACCCCTGAATTGAATAGAGTAATTGGCTGGACCGATTGTGCTACCAACTTCTCCTTCATCCCCAACTCCTCAATATCACTACCTGAACCAGACTCTGTCACTCGTTCACAATTGAAAGAATTGACTGTCCTGAAAAGAGAATGAGATGAGAGAAACACAAAACAGGAAAAACTACTACTTCATGCTGGACAACTGTCTTTGCAAAGTCCTTGGCTCAGATGTCATTAACTGCAATTGGGGCCTCTCAGAACAGATTCACGAGTGTAATTGGAACCTTCTCTGGGTGTTAGCTCCTCTGCAGTAGATGGAGTGGGTACTGGTGTCTCTCTGCTACCCCTAAGGACGTGATGCTGGTCGTCAACACTTGGTACCTGTCTGTCAAACAACCTGAGCATAGAAAATTACAGTTCCACAACTTACTCTCCCTGTCCAACATCCTGACAGTTAGTGTAACACCTCAGGAGACAGTGTTTTGAACTTTCTCGGTTGCTGTCTCACTATTTGCTTTACCTCTCAAGGTCTAAAACAGTCTCTCCGTTACAAACTCATCACAAGAAAAAGTCAAACACATTTCAAAAGACAACAGGTTAAGAGGCGTGCTTTTGATAGTGGGGAGGACTAGTGGCTAAAGCTACCAGCCACTCCAATCAAGTTTCAACCCTCAGTCTATTCAATTCATTCTAGCTAGTACCGTTACTTTATTTTCCCACTGGTTTGTGCCTAATCAAAAGTATGTAAATCACTATCACTGCTCATACATTATACATTTATTGCCAATAACATGAATACCCCTATCACCTTTTATAACTCTAGGGATATCACATTGAATAACAAAAGCCCTGAGTATGACACAGCATTACATTAGAAACATTTCAATACACCTTTACCCAGATATATTTCATTGGTACACCAGTACATACTTGAGAATCCTGCAAGGTGGTAATTGGATGACATGGATTTGTTTTACCTGGAGAAAGTCCATCTGTAGGAGGGGTATGGGATGGCTCTATTGGTTTCATCTTTCTGACACTCTCTCAATCAAGACAGGACATTGCCTTCCTACTAGCTTGTGAAGAAACATTTGGTGCACCCCAATATACTCTTACCAGCTTGCACATACCTTCTGTACCTAGCTTAGCCAGACCATGTACTGCCTCCGCTGGGTCTGGAACATAGACTCTGGGAGCTACTGGTCTACCTTGTCCATCTTTCCAGGGTCCAGAAGACTCCTGACCACCTCCCGTCTCCTTCCAGACTGTTTATTCTTCAGGTAATACAAATCTCATATATTAACTAATTTGTGTGTGTGTGTGTATGGGTGTGTGTGTGTACATAGTTTAAAACAATACAACAAAAAACAAAACATAGATTTGTCAGCTGTCACATAAAACCCTGCTGTCTATTTGACAGCCATGTCCGCCCTGGTGTGACAGTCATGTACAGTCGTGTGTGTAATTGTGGACTTTACTAACAGCTGATTCAGTTAGTAAACTGTGTCACTGTCACAAGTCCTCCATGTAATTTCCTACTCATGTACGGCCATTGTTATATAGAAAGTTTTTTTAAGTCGCCTCAATGTCGCCCCCTAGTCTAGAAAAATGCTGAAGACCAATGTATATCAACTGATTTTCCCTCTGCCAACTCACGTGCCATTTTCAAGCCCACACGTTCAACTACTTGAGAAGGGCAAAGGGGTCTATCTCTATAACACTTTCTTCAAATAGAACAGTATCCAGTACATGTCTGTCTAACAGTGACAAAAATATAACATGAACATTTTACATTTTCTAGGGTTTCACATTATGTCATGTCTTGTGGAAAAAATCCTACTCCAATGTTCTACACAGAGATGCATATCTGTATGTCTAACCTCCAGCGATCACCTGTCTTCCACCCTTTGTGCATATATATAAAGGCACACTTTGCACATGAGACAAAAAGGCAGATATGAAATCTATAAAACATGAATGATATTTCAACAGCAGAAACCTTTCTGCTTAAAATTAGCAGCTTCTATACACATAAAACAAACCCCTAGCTGCTTCGGTGACTTATTTCAATCTAGTGTGTGTATCCCTGACTCCGTCTGATGTCACAAATGTCTTAGCCCCATGAATGAGACCATGTGTACAAGTTTTCGTATCTTCTTTACAAGAAAAAAAATGAGATATTGACAAGAGAAGTAAAGACTGTGAAATAGGAAAGCAAAGAAATGATAAGAATACAAGGATTTGAAAACAGAACAGCAGAAAGGGAGATTTTACAGCAAACAAGACAGCTGGATTGGACACTACTTATTCCACTAATCCCCTTAGCTATTCACTAAACTATGACCCCTCCCCATTCTTCTCAAGTTTAACTGGGGGTTACGTGTCACCCATCCAATCCAGTGTCGACCATCGCTAGCTCATATGGAACTCGGTATCACCATAACTATATACTTTTGCGACAGACTTCCTGACTTATAATAGAGAAGTGCAAAATTAACTCTTAGTGACTCATACTTTGTATCTCACATGTGTTTCTGCCTGAAATACATATAACAATATTTAGAACAAAGTATGTACATACTTCATATTGAATAATTTTGAATAATGACTCTCAGTCAAATAAATTATCATGAGCCAAAGCAACCTAAAACAAGGAGTGTTAAAATGACATATTGTTAATTTGTCTTTCAAGATAAATTTTTCCACTCCTCTATCCAACCCCTTAATCACTAAGCATACATTTCTTTTGTTTTGTCCTTATCCGTGAAAAAAAAACAAAAAACAAGATAGTTATTTTTAAACAACAAAGAAAACAAACATTTGCATTCCTTACCATCGGCCAGCGATCAGGAAAGTAAACACAAGACAACGTAAAACAAACAAGCAATAACAACAAAGTATATTTTTAACTCAATTTCTTCCTAAACCTGCACACTGATACTTACCACTGATTAGCATTTGCCTTGCCTGGTCCTAATCTCCTAGCTTTCGTTCCATCATCATCATCATCATCATCAATTTATATAGTGCCACTGATTCCGCAGCGCTGTACAGAGAACTCACTCACATCAGTCCCTGCCCCATTGGGGCTTACAGTCTAAATTCCCTAACATACACACAAACTAGGGTCAATTTGTTAGCAGCCAATTAACCTACAAGTATGTTTTTGGAGTGTGGGAGGAAACCGGAGCACCCGGAGGAAACCCACGCAAACACAGGGAGAACATACAAACTCCTCACAGATTAGGCCATGGTCGGGAATTGAACTCATGACCCCAGTGCTGTAAGGCAGAAGTGCTAACCACTTAGCCACCGTGATGCCCACTTAGCCACCGTGCTGCTCCAATATTTTCTTTACAATCTTTCCTCAAGTGTCCCTTCTTAAGGCAGTTAAAACACTTCAAAGATTTCTGTTTCTTTCGTCCCTTGTAGTGAGTTTTATAAATCAGGTTGTGAATGTAATCTTTCTAAAGACTGGATACTCACCATCATTAGCCTATCACTCTGTGCCTTTTACATATGTTTTTATCATGTTCCATGGCAGACTCTCTAATTTAATTTACCATGAGACCTCTCCAATAAGGCAAGGAGGTTTGTATCCTGGTCTTTAGATCCTCCCTCAGACCATCCATTAGTACTGCAACAGCTACTTCCCTGTGTTCCACGTTTTCCTTTATATCTGGTATCCCCGTGTACTTAGTCATAGTTGCCAGAGCCCTAGCAAATAGTCAGCTGCAATCTCACTACCTTTTTGTTCGATAGAGAAAATTTTTCTCCAGTCCACTATCACTGGAAAATATATGGCCAACTGTGAAATTATACGTCTAATATTTTCCTGATTATCATCCTCAGTTAAGGACTTATCCTCCTCCAATATACAATCCTTGATGAAATTTTGTATATCAGTATCAAGAGGAAGACAGGCCCTAAACACCACTCGTCAATCTTTATTAGTAGGCTCATGTGCATTACCTAAATGTCTAATAAATTTCTGACACTTGGCCAAATCTTTTCTAGGATCAGAGAAATCAGACATAATTGAAAACAGTTCAGTCCTAGTCCTAGTACATGTTTTATGGGAACTACACCATTTTTGTCCGCCTTCCCATTGGGAACTGCTGTTGTGCGGACAGGATGCAAACCTACCAAATCACTACATTTTGGACTACTTGCTGGAATTACTGTTGCAATACAACGAATTTCCCTCTTTCTATTAATTTCTATATTATTCTCATCAATTTCAGCCGCTGCCCCTGCTGGTGGAAACGTTCGTTTTCCTGGTCCGTGTGATGCTTCTTGCATGTTACTGGCATGGGCAATGGCTGAAAAGACGGTGGGTACATTTTCTTCTTCTGAAACATTACTCTCATCATAACTTAATACACCATACAAATTACCCATTACATTTTCAACATTTTTGGTATCGGCTGTACTTACCACCCCAACCGCATCTTGCAGCTGGGGCGCTCAGTTGTCCACGCTTTGCAACGCCCACTTCCGTCGTGTGCACGCTTTGCACCACGCCTACTTCTGCTGAGCACGCGCTCCCTTGCCACGTGTACCCTTCTCGTTGCCACAATTTTAAACAGTCATCATGTTCAATTCTCGTTTTTGTTGATTTTATCAACCGCACTTTATCTCTAACATTATTTAACACCCCTGACTCAAAACTACCGATGTTTGGAAAAGGTCTCACACACTCCCGGGTCATCTTGACCCATTTGTTGCAGTACGTCGTTGCGTATGCACCATATTTATTATGCATAACATACTTTGCCGAACCAACTGGCCATTCCTTAGGCAGCACACAATTGGCCATCTCTTCTTGGCCGTGGACGATTTCAACAGGTACATCCCCTCAACTCCACGTCACTGAGTACCACTGAAAATTAACACGTGATTATCAACGTACACAATGGAGCAACAACCTAACACAACTGGGATCAGACAAGTACCAACTTCACAATACTCCTCTGCCTTTCCTTGTACTTTACAACTGTTAGCACCCGATACTTATTATGAATATCAGTGGTTGCAGCGTATTTCCTCCCACATCTCCCAAGTCACAATCACGGCTGCACAATCAACCATGCGGTCCAATCGCACCGCTTACAGATACTACCTATCAGTAAGCTTTGCGATTACTATTGGGAATCCTGCGAAAACCTGTTATTTTCGCTTTGAGTATACCTGCCATGTATAGTCTGTGGTGTTGTAACAGCCGCGGCGGTGCCCAGCCGTCAAGACTCTCACCTGCGTCCCGGCCGTCGCTATGATGACCGGGACGTCACTTCCGGGGGTTGTGGCAGTCTCATTGCGCCGCGTCCCGGCATTAGGAGCAGCCGGGCGCACATGCTAGCACACCTGAAACCTGTCCTGACAGCCTCTAGGGCTGATTACGGTTTGCCTCCCATTGGTCACTGCCTGTCTATAAGGCAGGGAGGGCTTAGCCTCCCGGCCGGTTATAGTTCTGTCTGCCAGTCTGTAGCTTGCTCCTGTACTGTTTGGTGAAGAGCCTTGGATATTGACTACCCGTGTATGACCCCTTGCCTGTTCTTGGAATTTGAGCCTTTGCCTGTGACCCTTGACCTCTGCCTGTGTACCGTTCCTGAACCATTGCCTTTGGTCCTGATCCGCTGCCTGTCCTTGGATTCCGAACCATTGCCTGTGACGCTGACCGTGCTGTTTCCTGACACCTTCTCCGGTGCTCTGTCCAGTCTGCAGATCGCTGTTCCGCCGCTGTTCCGTGTGCCATCACCTGTACCCGTACGCAGCTGTGTCAGTATAAACTTATACTACTTTGAGTTTAAGACCTGGGGCATCTGAGTATGTGAGTATAACCAGTCTCTATAGGAAAGGTGGCTGCTATAGGTGAAGTCCTCCTATACCTGTTCTATAAGTTTATGCCGCACTGGTTGTCGTAACATTATAACCGGCCAGTGAAACTGGGAAACTATTCCCATGGATGAAAGCGGAACAAATCTTTCTCCAGCACAAGTCTTGGTGGGCCAAATTGAAACACTTTCTCAGATTGTTCAAGGCCTGTCACATAGATTATCTGTGCAAGAGGAATCTGCCCGGGCCTCACAAGCCCAGCAAGCTCCTTTGTCATGTACCGTTGAACCTAAATTGAACCTGTCGGATCGGTTCTCCGGAGATAGAACCTTATTTCACAACTTTAAAGAAAGTCGTAAACTGTACTTTCGCCCCGTTCATCTGGATAGGTACTTCAAAAAGTTTCCATCATTATATCGCTCCTGCAGGGTGATCCTCAATCCTGGGCATTCAGCCTTGTGCCCACAAGTCCTCCACTCCAATCTGTGGATGCCTTCTTTGATGCTCTGGGACTCCTTTATGATGATCAAGACAGAGTTGCCTCGACTGAGTCACACCTCAGGGCCTTGAAGCAGGGTCGTCGCACTGCTGAGGAATATTGTGCGGAGTTCAGTCGCTGGTCCACAGATAGTGAGTGGAATGACCCTGCACTCCGTAGCCAGTTCCGTTTGGGTCTTTCCGTACAAATAAAAGACGCTCTGGTGCCATATCCGGCACCAGCTACTTTGGAGAACCTCATGCAACTGGTCATTAAGATTGACCGCCGGTTTAAAGAAAGGAAGGCAGAGAGAGAGACACCTCTGTTACCTCAAGCTCTTTTCTCACTTCCCCTGCTGTACACTATGGAGCCGCTGAGCCCATGCAGCTAGGTGCTTGTCGTCTCACGACAGAAGAGAAAACCTGGAGACTTATTCTAGGCCTTTGTCTCTATTGTGGTAACGGGGGCCACCTTCTTAGAGCTTGTCCCAACAAGCCAGACAAGTCGGGAAAAGTGCAAGCCTAGATAACGTGGAAGAGGTTCATCTAGGCTTACAAATAATATCTTCCAAAATGCTCTCCTGGTTCCTGCGGTTATCTCCTTTGGTGCACAATCTGCTTCTATCTCTGCATTCCTGGACAGTGGCGCCGCTGGAAACTTCTTGGATCTGAATTTTGCCCATTCCTTGGGAATACCTGTCATTAAGCTTGAGTGGCCCATCACTGTCTGTGGCCTGGATGGAGGCCCTCTACCAGGTGGAAAAGTATGTTCACAGAAACCACTATTACAACTCACCGTGGGGGCACTACATTCCGAAGCCCTGTCCTTTTATCTCATTAGGTGCTCTTCAGTTCCAATGATCCTGGGACATCCTTGGCTACAACTCCACAATCCGGTCATTGATTGGAACAAAGGAGACATCATTCACTGGAGTCCGTCCTGTTCTTCATCCTGTTTGTCTGTGCCTGTTCGTCTGCTCCAGGTTTCTTTGGATCAGCTGCCTATTCCCTATCATAAGTTTCAAGATGTATTCTCTAAACAGGCAGCTGACACTCTACTTCCTCATTGTGACTATGATTGTGCAATCGACCTAGTCCCTGACTCTAAACTCCCTAAGGGTTGATTGTATTCTCTCTCGATTCCGGAAACGCAAGCAATGGAAGAGTACATCAAGGAGAATCTCAAAAACGTCTTTATTAGGCCTTCGAAATCTCCTATAGAAGCCAGGTTTTTCTTCATCTCCAAAAAGGATGGGACTCTTCGACCATGCATAGACTTCCGCGGGTTGAATAAAATCACCATAAAAAATACATAACCGCTTCCACTCATATCTCTTCTCTTTGATCAACTCAGAGGTGCTTCAGTATTTACTAAGATTGACTTACGAGGTGCATACAACCTTATTCGTATCAGAGATGGTGATGAGTGGAAGACCGCATTTAACACTCATTCAGGTCGCTATGAATATTTGGTTATGCATTTTGGTTTATGCCACGCACCTGCTGTCTTTCAGGATCTAATTAATGATGTCCTCAGGGAATTCCTAGGCCGCTTTGTTGTGGTATACCTGGATGACATCTTGATCTTTTCCTCGTCTTTGGACCAGCACCGCCTTCATGTGAAACAGGCCCTGCTCAAACTCCGGCAGCATCAACTCTTTGCTAAACTAGAGAAATGTGAATTTGAAGTTCGAAAAGTCTCTTTTCTCGGGTACATTATTTCCCCAGAGGGGTTCCTAACAAAGTTCAAGCAATCTTAGATTGGGTACTTCCAACTAATCTCAAAGCCAGGAATGGAGGCACTGGCTAGAAGGAGCTGTCTATGTTATCTCTGTGCTTACGGATCACAAAAATCTCCTGTTTATTGAATCTGCTAAACGCTTAAATTCCAGGCAAGCACGTTGGGCGTTGTTTTTCACCCGTTTTAAGTTCATTATCTCTTACAGACCGGGCTGCAAAAATACCAAAGCGGAAGCCCTCTCCAGAAGTTTTATTTCCTCTCGCACCCCGTCTACAATTTCGCTTCCTATTATTCCTCCAGCTTCCATCCATGCAGGCTTGACATTGGATCTAGGGGCATCTCTCAGCCGGTTCCAAAGAATTGCTCCTCCCTAGACTCCTTCTGGAAAATAGTTCATACCGGTTCACCTTTGAAAGGCCGTCTTATCCAAAGCCCATGAAAATAAAAGTGCTGGTCATCCAGGCATCTTTAAGACAATTGAAATTCTATTACGCTCCGTTTGGTGGGCCACCTTATCTTCTGATGTCAGAGATTTCGTCCTATCCTGTAAGGATTGTGCCAGGAACAAGTCTACTAGAAATTGTCCGTCAGGTCAACTGATGCCCTTGTCCGCTCCAACTAAACCATGGTCCCATATCTCAATGGACTTCATTGTGGATTTACCCAGCTCGTCTGGTCACAGTACACAGTACAATGGGTGGTGGTTGACAGATTTAGCAAAATGGCCCACTTTATTCCATTGGCAGGGTTACCCAATGCTCAGACCCTAGCATTATTATTCATCCACCATGTCTTTCGTCTCCACGGCTTTCCGGAGGATATTGTTTCGGACCGTGCATCTCAATTCATCGCTCAATTTTGGAGATTCTTCTGCACTCACCTGGGCATCAATATCAGCCTATCATCTGCCTATCATCCGCAGTCAAATGATCAGAGAGAGTCAATCAGTCTCTGCAACAATTCCTTTGATTATACGTCTCCAAATTCCATAACAACTGGTCCTCATTGCTCCCATGGGCTGAATTTGCTTACAACAATGCCTCTAATTTTTCCACCTGGCTCTCTCCATTCTTTTGTAATTTTGGATTTCATCCCAGGGCCAATTCCATTTCTACAATGAATTCTTCTGGTTCCTCTGGTATACGTCCAACTGCCTCTTGTCTTAGAAATATTTGGAAGAAGGTCCATTCCGCTCTGCTTCAGGCCTCTGCTCGAGCAAAATTTTTTTCTGATCGCCACCGCAAGACCTGTTCTCTTAAAGTGGGAAACAAAGTATGGCTGTCTACCCGCAATATTAGAATCAAACAACCCTGCAAAAAATTGGGACCTAGGTTCATCAGACCTTTCGCTATTATTAAGAAAATTAACCCTGTTGCCTTCAGGCTCAAGCTGCCTTCTTCCTTAAGAATTCCTAATACAATCCACTGTTCCCTCTTGAAACCTGTTATCTCTTCATCCAAATTTGGAACTCACGAATCATCGAAACCTCCACCAGTCAACATGCATGGGTCTCATGAATTTATTGTGGAGAGAATTCTCGACTCAAAGAAAGTCCAGGGGCAAACCCATTTCCTAGTGCATTGGAAGGGCTACGGTCCTGAAGAACGCTCTTGGGTTCCCCAGAAACGCCTGCACGCTGCCAGTCTGCTCAAGAGATTCTTCAAACAATTCCCTAAAAAACCAGGATGTCGGGGTTTCTTGACCCCTCCTCAAGGGGGGGTACTGTTACAGCCGCGGCAGTGCACAGCCGTCGCGACTCTCACCTGCGTCCTGGCCGTCGCTATGACGACCGGGACGTTACTTCCGGGGGTCGCTGCAGTCTCATTGCGCCGCATCCCGGCATTAGGAGCAGCCGAGCGCGCGCGCTAGCACACCTCAAACCTGTCATGACAGCATCTAGGGCTGATTACAGTTTGCCTCCCATTGGTCACTGCCTGTTTATAAGGCAGGGAGGGCTTAGCCTCCCGGCCGGTTATAGTTCTGTCTGCCAGTCTGTAGCTTGCTCCTGTACTGTTTGGTGAAGAACCTTGATTATTGACTACCCGTGTATGACTCCTTGCCTCTTCTTGGAATTTGAGCCTTTGCCTGTGACCCTTGACCTCTGCCTGTGTACCGATTCTGAACCTTTGCCTGTGGTCCTGATCCGCTGCCTGTCCCTGGATTCCGAACCATTGCCTGTGACCCTGACCGTGCTGTTTCCTGACACCTCCTCCGGTGCTCCGTCCAGTCTGCAGATCGCTGGTCCGCCGCTTTTCCGTGTGCCAATCACCTGTACCCGTACGCAGCTGTGTCAGTATAAACTTATACTACTTTGAGTTTAAGACCTGGGGGCATCTGAGTACCTGTGAGCGTAACCAGTCTCTATGGGAAAGGCGGCTGCTATAGGTGAAGACCTCCTATACCTGTTCTATAAGTTTATGCTGCACTGGTTGTCGTAACAGGCGTCTCTTTTTCCCCTGTTCTTTGTTAGAACAGAACGCCACTCACAGGTTATAAAGGTTTCTTTATATCCTGGTCGCCTTTCAAACAGAACCTTTGTTTTCAGGTCACCTTTTTACCGTGTTTCGTCAAACATACCTGAACAACACCCCTGTAGCATTTCAACAGTAAATCAACTCTTGTCTGTCTCTTTTCAACAGTACATAAACTCTTCTCTTATCTGTCTCTTTTCAACAGTAAATAAACTCTTCTCTTATCTGTCTCTTTTCAACAGTAAATAAACTCTACTCTTATCTGTCTCTTTTCAACAGTAAATAAACTCTTGTCTTTATGCATACCATTTACATACACATACACCTTTTTGTTTTCTGCGCAGAAAATCAATTTTCCAAACAATAGTAATATCTTTTCAGAGGCTTTAGCAAGTCATTATACTATACATATAACAAACTATCAAAATGACTGTTTAAACACGTGGCAACAACACCGGAAGTGCACATATACAACGCAGGAAGTACACATACGCTATACAATGCAATACATTTAAAAAGCAAAACGACAATACAAAGAAACAGTTTTCTTTCTTGTCCCTAGATTCAAGTTAGCGCTCCTTAGATTATGCAAAAACGGACATTCAGTTTCACAACACAGAATGATGAACAGGTTTTAAACACATTGCATTCTTACCCGTTTATGACGCGTCAATCCACCCTTTGTTGAGGAACCGAAATCCGTATGCGTTGCGTATCGTCCAGTAATGTAACCACCAACTGCGAGGCCCCAAATTATTAAAGTAATTTCATTGTTTTCCAATAAGCTTTGTCTAAGCGATTTTTGTGGTTCTGCAGCACAAGCAATTTATTTAACAAAAGTAAAAGTTTAGCATTTCAATAAATAAGTACAATACAGACGATACCAAATAAATAAATACATACATACATACGCTGCGCTCCGCTGGTACCAGCTACAGTACTTCAGTCCAGAAGACTGTGGTCACAGATGACTGTTTTATCTGGTTCCAGGGAGCTGTATATAAACACTTAGGGCTAGATTTACTAAGCTGCGGATTTGAAAAAGTGGGGATGTTGCCTATAGCAACCAATCAGATTCTAGCTTTCATTTATTTAGTACCTTCTACAAAATGACAGCTAGAATCTGATTGGTTGCTATAGGCAACATCTCCACTTTTTCAAACCCACAGCGTAGTAAATCTAGCCCTTAGTGATACAGTGAAAACAATACAGATGATGTGACTTGCTTCTATAGGCTCAGGCTTCAGGAGGGTCCAGTGTAATGCAGGTCATAGGCCAGTTCAAACAACGCCCTCCAAAGGTGGGGGTCAACATTCCAAAGGTGGGGGTCTGCTCTCCAGATGATGACTCTGATTTTCCCGCCCAGAATCCAGTTTAAACTAGTCTATTTACAATATACAGACAGTATCGTTTTAAACATTTATTCCCTAACATCGCTAACTAGAGTATGCAATGTGCAATCCCTTCGGCGAATGAACCGGACAACTGCAGATAAATAGGGGATTAAAATGATATATTTCCTGTAACCTGAACCTTAAATATCACTAAAGTGTACATATAACCTTATAATTTATATAACTATAAACCAAATACTATCTGCTCATAAATGACTGTGGAATGGAACCATTATGAATATGAAATATATAAATAAATGAATTTGAAAGTGCGAGTGCATGCGTGTGTGTTTTATCGTGCAATCGCATCATGCCACCTAACACGTGGCGTACTGATCACAATCGCACTGTAAAACAATATTAATCAATATACTTTCTTTCATCCAATTATACGACCTCGACAATATATATAGATATATATATAGATATAGATATATATAATATAAACATAAACAATATATTATATGAACAGAAACAAACAATAAAGGATATTTTACAATGGAGAGTTTTAAACAAGAAATGCTTTGCTCAATAAACATTCTGTACAAAAATTCTAAAAACAATACAAACTATATAATGAATCTATAAATATATGCAACCAGCATATTTATGAATGTGTACACATTAAACACCTTGCATTGGTATATAACCTTTGTATATTTACAAACAATGTGGGGAATTCAATTCAACGCAAAACCCATTAGGAGCCTTACGTGATGTGTGCCTGTGTGCACTTGCGTGTATTACGTCTCTGTGCTGCGAGCAATAATCAGCGATGTTCTACTACCCTAACATCTCATGGAGTCTCATCATGCAAGGCTCCGACGAGACTTTGCATTGAATTGAATTCCTCCCATAGTATAGAGCATATTCTGTTATGTACTAAATGTACACTGTTCATGGAAAGTTACTGCATTGGCAGTTTATATTGTTGTTTTATGTAAAACAGATAAAGGGGAACTGTACATTGAATTGTAAATTATATATGACTAATGTATCCCTTCTGTAAATTATAAGGATATTAGAACTCACTGAGAAGTTTTATGAACATTCAGGACACTGAACTAGAAGATGACTTCTAATATCAGTAATAATTTAAAGTTGGGGGTTTATTATTCCTTACAATAAATTAATTTTATTTAAAAACACATTCATACTGACACAGACTCATATTGACACTGATGCACAGACTTGCACTTATACACAACCTCAAACTGACACACATACAACGACAGTGACTTACACACAGACACATAGTGACACTCAGTCTCACACATTGACAGAAGCCCACTCCCTTCTTTTAACTTTCTTGTAGCAATTGAAGATGCCTGCACACTGCGTTCCTGTCATGTCCTAGCGTTATTTGAGGCTCAGGATGTGGCCGATAGGAAGTTGCATTAGCTCATTTACCTATGTCTTTCTACAGGGTTGCATCCTTGTGCCTGGAAGATGGTTGCAACCAAGAACATAGCATAGGGGAAGATTTCTATCTACTATCCTAGTTGTCATCCTAATTTTCAAACTACTCTTTAAGGGCCTGATTCATTAAGAGATTCAAAACAAATGTCTTGTGCCTTTTTTAAAAACAATGCACAGAATTTGGGCATACACTGATCTGAAAAAACGCCTTTTGTTGAATACGGGTGTAGGTCAAATTTACGAACATCATGAAGTGGCCCTCCGGGAATTCCTGGATGGAGCGGGATGGGGGGCGGGGTTTGTCAAATATCATCATTGTTGGCCCCACCCTCGTGATATAATGATGTGTACACATCATTTTACAGCGGTTGTGGTGCCAAAATGACGCGATTCCCTGAGAATCGCGTCATTGCTGCTCTAATTCTGTCCACTTCACTAGGAAGTGGGCAGATGCGGGAGAATTCCCTACTCTCCCGGGAATCCAGGAGACCTACCCAGAATTCAGGAGTCTCCTGGACATTCCGGGAGAGTTGGCAAATATGGTGTAGGTACTGTTATGTGCGTATTGTCGCTGACCAATAACGATTGTCGAACCTCGATTTGTGCTTCCAAAGCACAAAGATTTATTCGCAATAAGTAGAATAATATGCTCAAGCAAAGTAATAGTAAATACAGCCGTTACTTATCGCAGGTGCTCTGGATCCAGTGCAGTCATTCAATCCTGAAGTCTGGGGACAAGATGTCTGCATACTGGATCACAAGCTGCTGCTTATATACACAATCAAATACAGTAATACAATGAAGATGGTATAGCTTGCATCTATTGGTCCAGGTCTCAGGAATGTCCAAGGGGTTGTCAATCATTGGCTGGTTCATCCTAAGGAATCCAAAGGAGGGGGTCATCTCTGCAGGGGGTATGCTCTGCTCTTCCCGCCAAGATTCCTTAGTCTTAAGTAGTTCATAATTCCCTATCATTCATAACTTGTGTATGCACTCTGCGATTCCCTCGCAGAGTGAACCAAACAGTAGGATATGTAACAAGGTTCATTATGATACCACTCATGATGTTATTCCTTCCACCCGTTCCGTGTATTTCACTAATATGCATGTAACTCTGATATAACATATAAATACTACTATATTTCGACACAACTGACTATGTGTTGCAACTACCATTAATGTGTACTATTTTATAAGTATGCGTGTTTGTGCGAATGTATGGTAAAAGACCGATTACTGTTCACGCCGCAGCATGCCCTGGTACATCGTAGCGTACCGTACGCATCTATTCAGACAAAGACAACCAAGTTTGCTAGACTTTAATTGAAATGGCTTTATCCAATTTGCTGACTTCGACAGTTCCACCCTTTGATAGTGTACTAAACTATCACCCAATCACCGTTTCAAGTTCAGGTTTATACAATGCTTCTACACAGACCATGATCTCGGTATCTGGTACCACCCTTTCAGTCTCTTTCTCAGTGTTACTCCTATGAGACCGTTTTCCTCACTTCAACACAGTAGGAACACATTTGACAACTAAACTAATTGCTAAGATGACACCCAGTATAAGGAGAAGGAGCTTACCTACACTAGCAACCATTTCCTGTACCCACTCCCCCAGACCGGAGAACCATTTCACAGGGTTCAACCACGAGCACCAACCCGCCACCTTTTCCCCGACCTCATATAACGAAGAATTATGGCTCTAGAGACACATACGGAAGGTATGTAACTGGATTTAAGGTGCTACATCGTTTGATGGTGATGTTTGAGGGTGCCATCAGAGCTAGTTCCCACTTTGTGAATCTAGCTGAAGAAACATGTCTGGTTTGGGCTGAATTTAACAGAGCTGATACAGCATGGGGTGTATAGATAGTTGAATTATGTCCTAATACTACGTCCTCGCTCTTACTCACCAGAAGAGCCGTTGCTGCTACACTTCTGAGACATGTTGGGAGTGATCTTGCCACATTGTCTAATTGTGCACTGTAGTATGCTACCGGTCTGCTAGCGTCACCATGTTTCTGTGCGAGGACCCCTGCTGCACAACCATCAGCTTCTGTACAAAATAGCTCAAAAGGCTTTTCATAATCAGGTATTCCCAATGCAGGTGCTCTAGTCAGACTATCTTTAAGATTAAAGAACGCTTGCTCTGACTCTTCTGTGTGTACAACACATTCTGGTTTTGAGGAAGAGACTAGCTCCTGCAATGGTAATGCCAGAATAGAAAAACCTGGGATCCAGGATCTACAGTATCCACACATCCCCAAGAAAGTACGAATCTGCTTCTGGCTCTGCGGCAGAGTCATGTGTTGTATGGCCTCAATTCTGTCGGTTGTCAGGTGTCTTAGCCCCTTAGTGAGGCAGTGTCCTAAGTATTTGACCTTAGTCTGACATGGCTGTAATTTATCCTTTGCCACCTTGTGCCCTGTTTGTGAAAGATGAAGCAACAACAATTTAGTATCATGTAGACATGACATAAAAGAATCAGAGCACAACAACAAATCATCCCATTGTGGGGTTGAAAGGATTGCAAACAGTCGTGTAAGGCTTGGGAGAAAATACTGGGGCTGTCAATGACCCCCTGGGGTAGTCTGGTCCATGTGTATTGCACTCCCCTGTAGGAGAATGCAAAAAGGTATTGGCAGTCATGGTGAAGAGGGACTGAGAAGAAAGCAGAACATAGATCAATGACAGTAAAATGACTGGCAGACGGTGGAATCTGCATGAGGATGACAGCTGGATTCGGCACTACGGGGAATTGGCTCTCAACAACTTTATTAATTCCCCTTAAGTCCTGGACTAATCTATAGCCCCTCCCACCATTTTTCTTCACAGGGAAAATGGGACTATTTGCTGTACTGGCTGTACGAATTAAAATCCCTTGTTGTAACAGCCTCTCAATAACAGGATATACCCCTAGTTTTACCTCCGGTTTTAATGGATACTGTGGGATTTTTGGAGCTATCCTTCCACTTTTTAGATTGACCATGACCGGGGCTACGTTTGCCATCAGTCCAGTGTCCTGTCCATCTCTGGTCCATAGGGAACCTGGTATATCCAGCAACATCCCCTTTACTTGAGATGGACTTTGTTCTATAACAGGAGAGTGTAACATTAACCTTTGAGGGGTGTCCAATATATCCTGTACCTCATGTGCGACCATCTCCAGTATACCTAAGAACACACCATCAGAAGTACAGTATATGACACATCCCATTTTACATAACAAGTCTCTCCCTAGCAAGTTAGTAGGAGCCGCTGCAGCCAAGAGAAACGAATGTTTAGTATGCAGAGGCCCGATAGTAACTTCAGCGGGTTTAGTTAGAGGATAATGTAACACTTTTCCCGTTACCCCCATAGCTGGAATAGTTTTACTGGTCACCTGTAGATTGAAAGGAGAGGTTATCACAGATCGGGCCGCCCCTGTATCTACAAGAAAAGTTTGTTTCCTACCAGCTATGTCAACTATCATTTTTGGTCCTTCACTCTGACTCTCAGTTAACCTCACTGGCTGTAGACTACAGGTATGACCTGACCCCTAGCGCTGACTATTGATTTCCCGCGCAGCATTTGCTGCTGTAATAAGCGCGGGTAAATGTGAGTCTTCTAGTCTATGTGAATCCCTCCTTGGAGGATATCTATGTGACCCTTCATTAGGATTATACCTTCCCTTTGTACAATCTTTTCTCATATGTCCTTCTTCTTTGCAATTGTAACATCTGAATATTCTGCATTTCCCGTTATGTGGGTTATATGCTGGTGGTCGTGTATGCATTTCCCCTAATGCCTGTATACTCACCGTCATCAACTTGTCACTCTTTTCTTCCCTTTTCCTAAAGATATTTTTGTCATGTTCCACAGCAACTTCTCTAAGAGAATCTACCATGCTGCCTCTCCAACCAGGGGTTGAGGTTTGTACTCTTGTTTTTAGATTTTCCTTTAAACCATCCATCAGTACTGTTACCGCTACTTCCCTATGATGTGGGTTCTCCCTTATATCTGATATCCCCGTAAACTGTGTCATTGATGCAAGAGCTCTACCAAACTAATCCGCTGCAGTTTCACTGTCTTTTTGTTTTATGGTGAAAATCTTACTCCAATTTACCACTACTGGAAAATATATGGCTAAGTGTTTGAAAATTCTTTCTATATTCTTTTGGTTAATCTCATCAGTCAAGGTGTCATCTTCCTCCAACAAACAATCTTCAATAAATTTTTGTATGTTCGTATTGGGAGGAAGACACGCCCTCAACACTACACGCCAATCCTTATTGGTTGGTTCGTTGGCATTTCCTAAGTCTTTAACAAATTTCTGACATTTAGCTAACTCCTTTCTAGGATCTGGGAATTCAGTCATAATGGAACATAATTCTGATCTAGTCCAGGGACAATGCATTGTAGCATTTCTTAAAGGAACTACACCATCCTTATCTGGTTTCCCATTGGGAACTGATATTGTGCGGACTGGGAACGCACCCTCTGGTACACTGACTTCAGGGGACACTACAGGATTTGCTGGTTCTAGATTTAGAACGCTTTCACTCCTAGTGATCACGCTACTCTCACCTATCTCAGCCATTTTCTCATACTTGTGCTGAGCCTCTAGTACACTAACGGCATGGGCAATGGCCGAAATCACAGTGGGTTCATCTTCATTTTCAGATACACTTGATTTAAACTGGCTTAAAACAGGATACAACTTAGCAATTTTTCTATTTTCAGTTTTAACAACGGCTGTACTTACCCCTCCCGCCACATAAGGTGGCGGGGGCGCGCTTGCGCTGAGTTCGCCACGCTTCCCAACGGCTACTTCCGTTGTGCGCGCTTTTAGCCACGCCTACTTCCGCTTTGCCTTCGCTGCTCTGCCACGTGTTACCTTCCATTTGCCACAATTTTAAACAATCATTATGTTTATTCCTCACTTTCGTTGAGGTAATCAACCATACTTTATCTTTTACAGTATTTAGTACCTCTGCATTAAAACTCCCTATTGTTGGGAAAGGCCTATTACAACCTTTGATCATCTTGACCCACGTGTCGCAATACGCAGTTGCGTATGCACCATATTTCTTACACATGAGAAATCTCGCTGAACCAATAGGACCTTCCTTAGGCAGTACCTTGGCCTTCTCTAGCGTTTGCTTAGCACCCATATTGAACAATAGGGTCCCAGAAATATCACAATATCCTGCCACAAAAAAGGGTTCCAGAAATAACACAATATTCAGCCACTAATTTTCAACACTACCGCTAGAGATGTTTTTACCGGCCTGTGGACGTATTTGTTACAAGCCGCGTCCACTCGCTTCCTCTTGTATTAAACAAGGACCCCTAATACAGAAATATCAATGCGGACTAAAGGGTTATCAGCTTCCTGATCACCCCTGACTCTCCAACAAAAATCTGTTGAGTTTATTACAACTGGTAGCATCCGGTAAAGTCAATTACCAGCCTTACCAACGTAATTCCTCCCCGTTACTCCCAAGTCACAATCACGGCTTTCCTTGCCGTGCGGTGCAATCGCAACGCTTAAAGCTAATCCGTAAGCGATGCGATTACCATTGGGTGCACGTCGCGAAAACTTATTCAGTTTCAGCCCAACGGTATACCTGCCTTGTATACCGTACACCAGTTGGGCACCTGCCTCGTCAAACAGCAACTGACACTCTATTTTGCAATAGATAAAACCTTAGTGTATTTAAAGTCAACAAATCACATGACATACACCTTTTCTGCGCAGAAAATAAAAGAATTCCCAACAATAGTAATAATGTCCCAGAGGTTTTCACAAGTAATTATATTATGCACATATAATAACTATCAAGACGATTGTTTAACCACGTGGCAAATTTACCGGAAGTTCGTGTACGCACAGCAGGAAATACACATACGCTAAGCAATGCAATACAGTTAAAACGCACAATGACAGAAAAAAGAAACAGTTTTCTCTTTTGTCCCTAGGTTCTAGTTAGCGTGCCCTAGATAATGCAACACAGAGTAAAATTCAGGTTTTGAACACAATGCGTTCTTACCCGTTTATGACGCGTCTCCACCCTTTGTTGAGGAACCGAAATCCGTTGGTCTTGCGTATCATCGGCAACGAAACCTCCAAAGCTCACGAGCACCCAAATTGTTATGTGCGTATTGTCGCTAACCAATAACGATTGTCGAACCTCGATTTGTGTTTTCAAAGCACAAAGATTTATTCGCAATAAGTAGAATAATATGCTCAAGCGAAGTAATAGTAAATACAGCCGTTACTTATCGCAGGCGCTCTGGATCCAGTGCAGTCATTCAATCCTGAAGTCTGGGGACAAGATGTCTGCATACTGGAACACAAGCTGCTGCTTATATGCACAATCAAATACAGTAATACAATGAAGATGGTATAGCTTGCATCTATTGGTCCAGGTCTCAGGAATGTCCAAGGGGTTGTCAATCATTGGCTGGTTCATCCTAAGGAATCCAAAGGAGGGGGTCATCTCTGCAGGGGGTATGCTCTGCTCTTCCCACCAAGATTCCTTAGTCTTAAGTAGTTCATAATTCCCTATCATTCATAACTTGTGTATGCACTCTGCGATTCCCTCGCAGAGTGAACCAAACAGTAGGATATGTAACAAGGTTCATCATAATACCACTCATGATGTTATTCCTTCCACCCCTTCCGTGTATTTCACTAATATGCATGTAACTCTGATATAACATATAAATACTACTATATTTCGACATAACTGACTATGTGTTGCAACTACCATTAATGTGTACTATTTTATAAGTATGCGTGTTTGTGCGAATGTATGGTAAAAGACAGATTACTGTTGCTGCAACGTGTAGTGGATGCGTACGCCCTTTCACGCCGCAGCGTGCCCTGGTACGTCGTAGCGTACCGTACACATCTATTCAGACAAAGACAACCAAGTTCGCTAGACTTTAATTGAAATGACTACATTGAGACAGATACAACACTCTGCAGGTTTACGACCAATACATATGTGGAATATAAAGTCCCAGCAGAACGCACAGAGAAAAAAAAATCAATTATTGTCGGCTGTTAATAATATAGCTATTATTGAAAAAACATTATTTAAAAAAAAAAAAAGTTTTTTTTTCTTTTTCTGTTTTTATGCCATGAAATACATTTATCAAGATGTTATTAATGTCTTCTCTACATAAAATGCATTTTTACAGTTGCTCAGTGCGCCCACCTTGGCATTCCCATTACTGTACATTGACTACATGCACACGCCCCTTCCCCTCCCCGTTCCGGCCTCTAAAATCGTGGGCTATTGGATGTTTCCTTTGCCTTTGAAGATGAATTGGATGTAGTTGCATTCACTGCCGTATAGTCCATTTCTGAGCAGTGTCATTTAACGAAAAATATGGCACATTATGGCATTTACGTTCCTTAATGAATCAGACCCTGAGTTTTCTTTGTTCTGGAACCACTCCCTTTTTGCTTCCTCTGTCAGTTAGAATACCACAAGACTCAGACCTTCTGCTCTTCTCTGTCTATTCCACTTTTTTTAAACATTATTTTATTTAGTTTCTGGTTCTGTCTGTGCAAATAATATTCAAGTGTAAAGGTATTTTTATACAAAACAGAAGTGGCAAGTTTTTTCTGCGTCAAAAGCTTGCTGTCCTAATTATTAAGAGAATCCGAAAGATGCCATTTAGGATGGATCTGTGGGTTGCTCTTAGTCTGTAAATGCAACCACTGTAGCAAATGATGCATTGGGGGCATTATTATATACAGGTTACACATTTTGTTGAAGTCATGATCAAATAAATGCTTCTAATTTTGTGAAGGGTGGGGATTTTGTGAGAAAGTAAAGAAAACAGCAAGGACAATATAGCAAAAGTCAAAAACAGTTTAGAAAAGTAAATTAAACTGTCACAGTCCCATGGAAAGTGGAGTTATAAAAATAATGTTTACACCAGGTCTAAAGATTGGGTTTAGCACCCTTCAACACAAAAAACATGTATATACTGTATAGAATGTGATAATGTGATGCAAGATCAGAAAGGATTTAAAAGCATATGTGCAAAGAAGGCTTTCCGGTGACTGATAAATAGTAAAAAATTCCAAGTATAATGTTGAAAAAATCAAGTGACTTTGATAAATAGACCTCTAAATGTGTTCCCGAACTGCTGGTCATTTTACATAGCTTTTGTTTTTTAAAAATGACTTAATGTGTTAGTTCGATCCAGGTCTGATTGCCATTACTGATAATACATTTATGTAATTGCTGATGGAACGTTCTTTTTTGTAATCTCATGACATGCCTGTCCCATACTACATATGATATATAATATATATGATAACATATAATGACCTTATATTAATATTAAGACTATGTGAATTGCTCAGTATCTGCACACTTTCAAGCCACCTGTATTTTTTACTATAGTACCTATTGCACATTGTAAATGTATTAAAGAACCTAGCAGTATGAGCATAATCTCAGTAACACAAATTGAATGTTTTTTTATTCTTTGATGTATTGCACTGTGCAATCCCTTCTCATTCCTTTCTCATGCTGAATTCTTCAGCACTGAAGGTTAAGTGACAGATAAAAGGTTCAGATAAAACTAAAGCACATGCAGCATTTTCTTGACAGTACCCGTTGTTGACTCAAACATACTGTTTACTTGTTTTCCAGTCATGCTGAGCCACTCGATTCTGAAATCATGAACAATACAAAACATATTTTAAGCATGTAGGAAATGGTATTTGTCTTTCTTACCATGATTGGTTCTGCATTCCAAAGGCACCTGTGCAAATACATCTCCACATGGGTCTATGATTAATGGTTTATCTTCACAAAGCATGTCCACCTTTCTGCAATGGCCCAATACAAAATTTCATATGTACTTGATGACTAAACATTGTGTAAGACCTTTCATGGTGTCTGTGTGTGTCAGATATTGATAGACATGAAAGAGAATAGACAGGGGCATACACAGCCCAAATCAAGAAAGGCCACTTATGTAGTTCAGGTATGAAACATGTAGGACCCTTACTGAAATTCAACATAAATATTTCTAAACTTTCTTAAAAAGCAAAATATGTTTATTTCAATAGGGACTGAAAATAGAAACTTTTATTGAAAGCAAAGAAAAAATACACATTATTTTATTTTTTATCAGAAAGAAATGTAGGGTAGATAGTCATACTTTTGCTCAAAATATAAAGATAACACACTTGTGCATAACGCTGTTACAAACACTCGCACCCAATAATACTAGAGAGATTTTTTAGCAGCCAGTATTGCCTCCATATGTATATATACAAATAGCAAAGATAAGGGAATAGGAGGATTTTCTTACAATGGATTACAAGTATATCTTCCTACACTACCTTATCTGTATATAAAATTATGTATGCTGTCAGTCAGTAGTAATTGTTATACTTGCTGGCTTCATACCTGTGTGTGAAATAGTATCTGTATGCATTCTTAAGTGTCTCTCTTTGTACATCTGGAAATATGCAAAAATGAATTCCCTCAAATATATAGCTGTTTGATAATTATATATTGGTAGAGTTGACATGGAAATGCCAATTGGAAATGTTCTAATTGTGGAATTAATTTGCTTGTAGGTGTCTTTAATTGCTCAGTTCTTGAAGCTCAGGATTATGATAACTGATGCTTGTGCAACACAGAATAGAACCTTGCAACCAGGCCTAAAGAGCACAAGTGGTCCTTTTCCAGGTGAGTAATCAGTCTTCAGCTATAAAGTTTCTCAAAACAATTAATGTATAAGCTTTGTTTCTTAAAAGCTAAATATGTGATGCAAAATAAAAATTGTTATGTACACTGCCTGTGGCTGTCAGTAATGTTGGTTGTATTTATTGTTTTAATTGACACCACTTGACTAATAGGCTTTCAACCTATTTTACATTAAATATTGTCAATTGTAGCAAGGTATGTTATTAAATTGTTTCTGTGTACACATTATAAAATACTTCTGCTGCATCCCATAATAACCGATATTGTTTCAGCCACTGTATTTATAGCATTGTGTTCTGTTACAACATTCTAACTGATATTTCTTCAAGTATACATGTCAAACACTTATATGAATGCAGCAGAATTTTGTCATCTCAAAAGTATACCAACTGTTAATACTGAGAAAGTGCAGAACTTCAAGCAAACAGTAATCCCTTGAGTAATAATTCAGTTTATACTTCCCATATAAGCAGTTACCTTTGTTACTTTAGTGCAAACTAGTAATCACTGGTTAAACATGTTGAACATGCTTTCCAACATGACTCCCTTTCAAAATATTGGTTTATTAGATTAACATTAATTAACTAATAAGCATCCTATTACCACTCTATGAAAATAAGTCAGTTTACCAAGTATATTATAAAATGTACCCCCTTACTGTGATGTATAAGAATATATTTATTCCTTAAAACTGTACATTATTATTGAACTCATCTTACTGTACCAGCATTAATGAGAAACATAGTGGTATTACTATTCACTCACTCTATTAGATAAAGATTTTTAAAATGATTAGTGACTTCCTGATTGCAGGCTGCAAACTAATGTCTCTCATTTGTATTCCACGAGAGTGCCCTTATCCAAATCAACTACAGAGTATCTCAATGGGTTAGCATTAGAGATGGGCGGACTCGGTTCCCCGAGATCCGAATCCATCCGAATTTCGCATATCCGAGTACCGAGCCGAGCAGGCTCGGTACTCTCCCGCCCATTCGGAATTGAAATCGAGGCAAAACGTCATTGTGACGTATTCGTATTTCTGAGCTCTGCTCTAGCAAGATTTGAAAAGCATAAATACCTCCACAGCAACCCATCGCCATTTGACAGAGGGAGAGAGCAGGGTTAGGTCAGAGGCTGTATTAGCGCAGAGACAGAGCAATAATTGTACACCTTATTCTTTCTATTATTCTTTCATTTCGAATCTATTCAATTCTATTATTAAATCAAATTCTATTTGCAATTGTTAGAGCAGCAAGACAGGAGGATAGAGGAGGCTTATTTTTCAATTTGTTTGTACTACAAGTTCTTTGGGGTCTCCCATATTCCCCAGTGTTTAACACTAATTTTTCTGGCTGTCAAAAGTGATATTTGTTAGCAGTATTTCTAAAAAATGTTTGCACTACAAGTGATTTGGGGTGTCCAATATTTCCCAGTGTTTTTTTCACTATTTTTTCTGGCTGTCAAAAAAGTCATATTTGTCAGCAGTATCTATATAAGACAATATTCTGCACTACAAGTGATTTGGGGTGTCCAATATTCCCCAGTGTTTTACTGGCTGTCAAAAAAGTCATATTTGTCAGCAGTATCTATATTAGGGGTGTGCACCGGCCACTTTTAGTGTTTTGGGTTCTGATTAGCTTGAGGTTTTGGGTTCTGATTTGTTTTGCCAAAACACCTGACGAAAGGTTTTGGTTCTGATTTAGGGTTTTGGGTTCTGATTTATTTCTAAAAAAGCATAAAAAGTGCTAAAATCCATTTTTTTTTATTTTTTTTTCACTCCTACGCTATTATTAACCTCAATAACATTCAATAAGAATCATTTCCACTAATTTCCAGTCTATTCTGAACACCTCACAGCTATCTACAAGTGCTTTGGGCTCATTAAAATGAATTCAAAGCAGTCCACATATGAGCAGAATCAGCAACCAGGTTCTGTCACCAGTCCTGATGGTAGTGTTCCTAGTACGTCATATTAAAGTAATTTTATCGTTTTCAAATAAGCATTGCCCAAACAATTGTATGTGTTTCCAAATCACAAAGTTATCTGCTAAAATAGCAGATGTAAATAGTCAACAATTCAATACATTATTATAGTGTAATAAAGTACAATACAGCCAATACCAAAAGTTACATACATACATACTGCGCTCTTATCGCATTGCACTCGCTGCGCAACCACGGGACCCAATGGACAGTATATCTGCTTAGAATACTGTGTCAGAAGTGACTGAGGCTGGTGGGGGATGCAGCTATTATATATACAGTCAGTGTTTCATTGTGAACAATAGAGATGACGTAGCTTGCTTCTATAGGTCCAGACATTGGGTGGGTTCAGGGTACACAGATCATAGGCTGATTCAATCTAAGGAATCCAAAGGAGGGGGTCGTCTCTCCAGGGGGTCTGCTTCTTTCATAGCCAGCATCATACAAAGGTTTATTCTCTAATATCAATAACTAAAGTATGCAATGTGCGATCTCTTCGCCGACTGCATCGGACAGCTGCTGAGGAATAGGGCTTTAATATGACACCAGGCGTGGTACCTTTACTATAACCTGCACCTTGAATATCACTGAAGTGTACATATAATCACTATATATATATATATATATATATATATATATATATATATATATATAGACTAATAATAAACGAAATACTATCTGCTCCTAAATTACAGTGTAACGGAACTAATATGAATATGAATTATATAAATAACTAAATGTTGTAATGCAAGTGTGTGCGTGCGTATTTTACCGTGCGAACCCACCACGCCACGTGTTACATAGCGTACGGATCGCATTTGCATGGCTAAACAATATTAAACCAATATACTTTCGTTCATCCAATTATACGACTTCAACAGTCCACCCTTTGATAGTATAATAAACTATCACCTTAAAGATGTTATATGCAGGATCTCAGTACCACGTTTCATTGTTATGTAATACAAATCCCCCTTGGTGTATGACCACGCTGTTTGTAGATCTAAACAAGTTATCATACGAGAGAGTCTTAATCCTCTAAACGATTTCTTCTTTTACTATAGACTGTACATTTCTGGAGCTTGGAGATAACCTTTTGTATGACCTTCAAGGGTACAATAAAACACGTAATACATTATTTGGAAAGGTACAGAGTACAACAGATCATGTATCAGTTATACAGAATACTCTACTACAGTTCTTCAAGTTTAACAGGTTCATCTGTCCAACGCATGTCTTTAAGCTCATAATACATTTAAACACTTCATGTTCATTAATAGCATCATCCTATGTCTATCAATAATGTCATATACAATCTCCTTCAGCTTGCGTTAATATACACTTCTAATAATGTCATCAGTTTTTTTCATCAACACTTGTGGGCGGGCTATTGTCTGTTCGTTCTTCCCAGTCTCCCGATACTCAGATTTAACAGTGAGCGGCTTGCAAAGCATTGAGAGACTTCAGACTAAGGGACCTAGGTGTCCTACTTTTTCTCTTAGTGACCTCCCGCCTATAGTTCGGGTACCTCAAGAATATTTAGTGGAAAGAGAACTAATCCTACTTGATATAATCACTGAGGCACGTGTGAGCATGCCCAGCACTTTGTTTGGTCTAAAACCTTACCCTCCCAAGAATGATAATCATTCTCAAGGATGCCTGCTCAAGTCCAAATATTACTGGACTGGCATCCCTGGGTGTACCTCTTTTTTAACCATGGGGTCGCCGTACTTACGGACGTAATGCTACTCAGACAATAGCCCCTCGCACTTTCTCCAAGCTTCGAGGTTTCCAAATTTTCCTTTATCCCTGAATTGAATAGAGTAATTGGCTGGACCGATTATGCTACTAACTTCTCCTTCCTCCCCAATACCTCCTTATCATTACCTGAACCAGTCTCTGTCACCTGCTAATAATCAAAAGAATTAACCGTCCTGAGAAGAGAATGAAATGAGAGAACACAAAACAGGAAAAACTACAACTTCATGCTGGACAACAGTCTTAGCCTTTGGCTCAGGTGCTACTACCTGCATTCGAGGCCTTCCAGAACAGACTCATGAGTGCCCTTGGACCCTTCTCTGAGTGTTGGCCACTGTATTTATAGCATTGTGTTCTGTTACAACATTCTAACTGATATTTCTTCAAGTATACATGTCAAACACTTATATGAATGCAGCAGAATTTTGTCATCTCAAAAGTATACCAACTGTTAATACTGAGAAAGTGCAGAACTTCAAGCAAACAGTAATCCCTTGAGTAATAATTCAGTTTATACTTCCCATATAAGCAGTTACCTTTGTTACTTTAGTGCAAACTAGTAATCACTGGTTAAACATGTTGAACATGCTTTCCAACATGACTCCCTTTCAAAATATTGGTTTATTAGATTAACATTAATTAACTAATAAGCATCCTATTACCACTCTATGAAAAGAAGTCAGTTTACCAAGTATATTATAAAATGTACCCCCTTACTGTGATGTATAAGAATATATTTATTCCTCAAAACTGTTCATTATTATTGAACTCATCTTACTGTACCAGCATTAATGAGAAACATAGTGGTATTACTATTCACTCACTCTATTAGATAAAGATTTTTAAAATGATTAGTGACTTCCTGATTGCAGGCTGCAAACTAATGTCTCTCATTTGTATTCCACGAGAGTGCCCTTATCCAAATCAACTACAGAGTATCTCAATGGGTTAGCATTAGAGATGGGCGGACTCGGTTCCCCGAGATCCGAATCCATCCGAATTTCGCATATCCGAGTACCGAGCCGAGCAGGCTCGGTACTCTCCCGCCCATTCGGAATTGAAATCGAGGCAAAACGTCATTGTGACGTATTCGTATTTCTGAGCTCTGCTCTAGCAAGATTTGAAAAGCATAAATACCTCCACAGCAACCCATCGCCATTTGACAGAGGGAGAGAGCAGGGTTAGGTCAGAGGCTGTATTAGCGCAGAGACAGAGCAATAATTGTACACCTTATTCTTTCTATTATTCTTTCATTTCGAATCTATTCAATTCTATTATTAAATCAAATTCTATTTGCAATTGTTAGAGCAGCAAGACAGGAGGATAGAGGAGGCTTATTTTTCAATTTGTTTGTACTACAAGTTCTTTGGGGTCTCCCATATTCCCCAGTGTTTAACACTAATTTTTCTGGCTGTCAAAAGTGATATTTGTTAGCAGTATTTCTAAAAAATGTTTGCACTACAAGTGATTTGGGGTGTCCAATATTTCCCAGTGTTTTTTTCACTATTTTTTCTGGCTGTCAAAAAAGTCATATTTGTCAGCAGTATCTATATAAGACAATATTCTGCACTACAAGTGATTTGGGGTGTCCAATATTCCCCAGTGTTTTACTGGCTGTCAAAAAAGTCATATTTGTCAGCAGTATCTATATTAGGGGTGTGCACTGGCCACTTTTAGTGTTTTGGGTTCTGATTAGCTTGAGGTTTTGGGTTCTGATTTGTTTTGCCAAAACACCTGACAAAATGTTTTGGTTCTGATTTAGGGTTTTGGGTTCTGATTTATTTCTAAAAAAGCATAAAAAGTGCTAAAATCCATTTTTTTTTATTTTTTTTTCACTCCTACGCTATTATTAACCTCAATAACATTCAATAAGAATCATTTCCACTAATTTCCAGTCTATTCTGAACACCTCACAGCTATCTACAAGTGCTTTGGGCTCATTAAAATGAATTCAAAGCAGTCCACATATGAGCAGAATCAGCAACCAGGTTCTGTCACCAGTCCTGATGGTAGTGTTCCTAGTACGTCATATTAAAGTAATTTTATCGTTTTCAAATAAGCATTGCCCAAACAATTGTATGTGTTTCCAAATCACAAAGTTATCTGCTAAAATAGCAGATGTAAATAGTCAACAATTCAATTCATTATTGTAGTGTAATAAAGTACAATACAGCCAATACCAAAAGTTACATACATACATACTGCGCTTTTATCGCATTGCACTCGCTGCGCAACCACGGGACTCAATGGACAGTATATCTGCTTAGAATACTGTGTCAGAAGTGACTGAGGCTGGTGGGGGATGCAGCTATTATATATACAGTCAGTGTTTCATTGTGAACAATAGAGATGACGTAGCTTGCTTCTATAGGTCCAGACATTGGGTGGGTTCAGGGTAAACAGATCATAGGCTGATTCAATCTAAGGAATCCAAAGGAGGGGGTCGTCTCTCCAGGGGGTCTGCTCCTTTCATAGCCAGCATCATACAAAGGTTTATTCTCTAATATCAATAACTAAAGTATGCAATGTGCGATCTCTTCGCCGACTGCATCGGACAGCTGCTGAGGAATAGGGCTTTAATATGACACCAGGCGTGGTACCTTTACTATAACCTGCACCTTGAATATCACTGAAGTGTACATATAATCACTATATATATATATATATATATATATATATATATATATATATATATATAGACTAATAATAAACGAAATACTATCTGCTCCTAAATTACAGTGTAACGGAACTAATATGAATATGAATTATATAAATAACTAAATGTTGTAATGCAAGTGTGTGCGTGCGTATTTTACCGTGCGAACCCACCACGCCACGTGTTACATAGCGTACGGATCGCATTTGCATGGCTAAACAATATTAAACCAATATACTTTCGTTCATCCAATTATACGACTTCAACAGTCCACCCTTTGATAGTATAATAAACTATCACCTTAAAGATGTTATATGCAGGATCTCAGTACCACGTTTCATTGTTATGTAATACAAATCCCCCTTGGTGTATGACCACGCTGTTTGTAGATCTAAACAAGTTATCATACGAGAGAGTCTTAATCCTCTAAACGATTTCTTCTTTTACTATAGACTGTACATTTCTGGAGCTTGGAGATAACCTTTTGTATGACCTTCAAGGGTACAATAAAACACGTAATACATTATTTGGAAAGGTACAGAGTACAACAGATCATGTATCAGTTATACAGAATACTCTACTACAGTTCTTCAAGTTTAACAGGTTCATCTGTCCAACGCATGTCTTTAAGCTCATAATACATTTAAACACTTCATGTTCATTAACAGCATCATCCTATGTCTATCAATAATGTCATATACAATCTCCTTCAGCTTGCGTTAATATACACTTCTAATAATGTCATCAGTTTTTTTCATCAACACTTGTGGGCGGGCTATTGTCTGTTCGTTCTTCCCAGTCTCCCGATACTCAGATTTAACAGTGAGCGGCTTGCAAAGCATTGAGAGACTTCAGACTAAGGGACCTAGGTGTCCTACTTTTTCTCTTAGTGACCTCCCGCCTATAGTTCGGGTACCTCAAGAATATTTAGTGGAAAGAGAACTAATCCTACTTGATATAATCACTGAGGCACGTGTGAGCATGCCCAGCACTTTGTTTGGTCTAAAACCTTACCCTCCCAAGAATGATAATCATTCTCAAGGATGCTTGCTCAAGTCCAAATATTACTGGACTGGCATCCCTGGGTGTACCTCTTTTTTAACCATGGGGTCGCCGTACTTACGGACGTAATGCTACTCAGACAATAGCCCCTCGCACTTTCTCCAAGCTTCGAGGTTTCCAAATTTTCCTTTATCCCTAAATTGAATAGAGTAATTGGCTGGACCGATTATGCTACTAACTTCTCCTTCCTCCCCAATACCTCCTTATCATTACCTGAACCAGTCTCTGTCACCTGCTAATAATCAAAAGAATTAACCGTCCTGAGAAGAGAATGAAATGAGAGAACACAAAACAGGAAAAACTACAACTTCATGCTGGACAACAGTCTTAGCCTTTGGCTCAGGTGCTACTACCTCATTCGAGGCCTTCCAGAACAGACTCATGAGTGCCCTTGGACCCTTCTCTGAGTGTTGGCCCATCTGCAGTGGGTGGAATGGGCACCAGTGTGTCTCTGCTACCCTTGAAGCCGTGATGCTGGTAGCCTACACCTGGTACCTGTCTGTCAAATAACCTGAGCCTAAGAAATTTCTGCTCCACAACTTACTCTCCCGATCCAATATCCTGACAGTTAGTGTGACCTTTCAGGAAACAGTGTTTTGGACGTTCTTGGTTGCTGTCTCACTATTTACCTTCTCTCAAGGTCTAACCTAGCCTCCCAGTTACAATCTCATCTAACAAGGGGTCAAGAACATTTCAAAAACCGACAGGTTAGGAGTCTGCCCAGGAGTGATCTTTTGGTAGCGGGAAAGTCCTAGTGGCCGAAGCTATCAGTCACTTCGATCAAGTTCCAACTCTTATTCTATTCAATTCGTTCTACCGAGTACCACTACTTTATGTTCACACTGGTTTATGGCTAACTGAAAGTATGTGATTTGTTACCACTACTCATACATTATACCTCTATTATCAATAACATGAATACCCCTATCATCTATCATAACTCTAGGACTATCACACTGAATAACAAAAGTTTTGAGTATGACACAGTAATACATTAGACACATTTCAATACACCTTTACCCAGACATTTTTCATTGGTACACCTGTATACTTGAGGATCCTGCATGGTGGTAATTGGATGACGTGTATTTGTTTTACCTGGAGGAAAACCCATCAGCAGGAGGGAAATGGGATGGCTCTATTGGTCTACCTTGTCCATCTTTCCAGAGTCCGCCAGACTCCTCACCACATCTCTTCACCTTCCAGACAGTTTATTCCTCAGGTAACACAAATCTTTATATTTTAACCAATATGTGTATGCGTGCATGTGTGTGTGTGTTCACATTTTAAAACTAAAACAATACAACGAAAAACAAAACAAAACATAGATTTGTTAGCTGTCACATAAAACCCTGCTGTCTATTTGACAGCTATGTTCGCCCTGGTGTGACAGCCATGTATGGTCGTGTGTGTAAGTGTGGACTTTATTAGCAGCTACTTCAGTTGGTAACTGTGTCACTGTATAAAGTCCTCTATGTAGTGTCCTAATCATGTGCTGGTATTGCTATAAAACAATTTCTCAGTCACCTCAACATCGCCCTCTAGACTAGAAAAATGCTGAAGACCAATGTATATCAATCAATTTTCCCTCTGCCAATTCACATGCCATTCTCAGTACCTCACCTTCAGCTACTTGACTAAGTGGGAAAGGCAAAGGGGTCTATTTCTATAACACTTTCTTCAAATATAACAGTATGCAGTACATGTCTGTCTAACAGTGAAAATATAAAACATGAAAATTCTACATTTTCTAGGGTTTCACATTATGTCGTATCTTGTGGTAAAAATCCTACTCCAATGTTCTATACAAAGATGCATATCTGTATGCCTAACTTCCAGCAATCTCCTATCCACCCTTTGTGCATCCATATAAAGGCACATTTTTGAACAGGAGGCACGAATCATAAAACAAAAAAAAACAACACAGATATGCAATCTATAAAACATGAATCGTATTTCCACAACAGAACCTTTCTGCTTAAAATCAGCAGTTTCTATACCCATGAAAACAAAACCCCAGACTGTTTCTGTAACTCATGTCAATCTAGTGTGTGTATCTCTGAATTTGTCTTATGTAAAAAAAAAAAAAATATGTCTTAGCCCCATTGTTGAGACTGTGTCTGATTTTATCTCTACCAGAGCAGAGAGAGAGAGGGAGAGAGGGAGAGAGAGAGGTACTAGCGTTTGTGTAAAGAATGAGAAATAGGAAAGCAATGAATGATGGGAATACAAAGATTTGAATACAAACATACATGCAGAAAGGGAGATTTTTTAAAACAAAATGACAGCTGGATTGGACTCTGACTCTATGGGGAAATGGCTGTATTCATTTAACTATGATCCCTCCCAAGAATGACTAGGGGTCTTAACCGTGCAATCCAGTGTCGTCCGTCATTTGTTCATTAAGAACTCGGTATCTCATTGACTACATACCTTTTCAACGGACTTTCCTAACTTATAATAGAGAAATGTAAAAATTAACTGTTGATGACTCATCTGAGATACATAAACGATATTTTGGAGCAAAGTATGTATATATTTCATTGTTGGATAATGATTCTCAGCCAAACAAATTATCATGAAAAACTGCAGCTTTAAACAAAGAGTGTTCCATTTGTCTATTGTTAATTAGTCTTTCAAGAGTAATTCTTCTATTTCTCTATCTCACCCCTTTTAAACACTAAGTTTATATATCTTCTGTGTACCCTTATCTGTGAGAAGAAAAACAAGATTGGTATCTTAAAACAGCAAACAAAACAAACATTTCCATTCTTTTCCATCGGCCAGCGATTTAGGAAAGCAAAAATGTGACAACATAAAACAAACAAACAAAATCAACAAAGATTACTTTTTTAATTGGTTTCCTGCACACTAATACTTACCACAGTTTAAACCCCACCTGGTTGTAGGACTACAGGTCTGACCTAACCTCTAGGGTTGGCTATGGTTCTCCCCCAAGGCATTGGCTGCTATGAGGTGCACAGGAAACTGTTGAGAAGTCTCTGAGACTTGTGTGCGCCATCTCTGTGGGTGTCTGTGTGATTCCCCTCTTAGATGGGCCAAGTCACTTTGCTTCCGCTCTTGTCATTGTACAGTCCTTTGCTTGGTGTCCCATTTTAGTGCATCTAAAACACTTCCTCAACTCATGTTGTTTCTTTTCCTTAAACCAGGTGTTATTATGCTGTGGTTGTGTGTGCTGTCCCTCTAGTGCTTGAATACTCACCATTATTAACCTATCACTTAGTGTCTCTTTCTGTTTATTTATATTCTTATCATGTTCTATAGCTGACTCCCTGAGAGCATCTACAGTGATCCCTCTCCAGTTTGGTAATGAAGTTTGCACCCTTGTTTTTAAATTTTCTCTAAGGCCATCCATTAGTACTGCAACAGCAACCACCCTGTAGTGTACATCATCCTTTATGTCTGATAACCCAGTGTATTTGGCCATCGCTATCAGAGCTCTAGAAAAATAGTCCACTGCATTTTCACTATTCTGTTGTTTGATAGTGAAAATTTTACTCCAGTCCACTACCACAGGAAAGTATATGGCCAACTGAGAGATTATGCGTTTAATATTTTCCTGATTATCATCATCTGTTAAGGACTTCTCTTCCTCCAACATACAATCCTTAATAAGCTTTTGTATATCAGTACCGGGAGGAAGACACGCCTTAAACACCACTCGCCAATCTTTATTAGTTGGCTCATGTGCATGGCTAAATCTTTCCTAGGATCTGGGAACTCAGATATAATTGCACGCAGTTCAGATCTAGTCCATGGACAATGCATTTCTACATGTCTTATGGGAACTATGCCATCTCTGTCTGTCTGTCTGTCTGCCTTCACATTGGGAACTGCTATTGTGCGGACAGGATGCAAACCTACTAAATCACTACATTCTGAACTAGTTGCTGGAATTGCTGTTGTAGTATAATGGATGTCTCCCCTTCTATTAATCTCTACATTATTCTCACCGATTTCAGTCGCTGCCCCTGCTGGTGGAACCGTTCCCTTTCCTTGTCCATGTGGTGCCTCTTGCATGGGCAGTGGCCGAAATGACGGTGGGTTCACCTTCTTCCCTTGATAGCTTATTCTTAACGTAAATTATAGGATACAAGTTACTGGTTACATTCTTAACATTTTTGGTATTGGCTGTACTTATCACATCAATCGCATTTGGCTGCGAGGACGCACGTGCGCTCAGTTCTCCACGCTTTACAACGCACACTTCCGGTACGCTCATTTCCGCTGTGCGCGTGCTTTTCGCCACACTTACTTCCGCTGTGCATTCGCTGCTCTGCCACGTGTTACCTTCCATTTGCCACAATTTTAAACAATCCTCATGTTTAATTCTCGTTTTTGTTGATTTAATCAACCACACTTTATTTCTAACAATATTTAACACCCCTGACTCAAAACTACCCATGTTTGGGAAAGGTCTTTCACAATCCTTGGTCATTTTGACCCACTTGTCGCAATATGCAGTTGCGTATGCGCCATATTTATTAAACATGAGAAATCTTGCTGAACTAACCGGCCATTCATTAGGCAGCACAACACGAACTATCTCTAGTGTTTGCTTCGCATACATTGTGAAAACAACCTATTTCTCAACGCTACGCAAAAAGACTTTTTTACCTGTTCTCCTTTCAAACAGAACCTTCTAGAGATTTTTATCCGTGGATGGTTTCACAGGCTACGCCCACACACCTCCTAACACAGAAATATCATTGCAGACTAAAGGGCTATCAGCTCCCCGATACTCTGGACTCTACCACAAAGTCTGTTTTCACCGTATACCCTGTATATTACTTATTTAAATCACGTGCTTCTTCAATACACCGTATGCTACATAAAAAAATCCACATACTACCTATTTCCACACCATATACAGCTTAGAATACTGTATATTACCTATAATACCGTATGCTACATAAAATCCACATACTACCTGAACCCACACCATATACAGCTTAGAATACTGTATATTACCTATAACACCGTATGCTACATAAAAATCCACATACTACCATATCACCGTATACCTTGTATACTACTTATAACACCGTATGCTACATAAAAATCCACATACTACCATATTAAACTGCACCGTATGTTACATAAAAAATCCACATACTACTTATTAAACTGCACTGTATGTTACATAAAAAATCCACATACTACTTATTAAACTGCACCGTATGTTACATAAAAAAATCCACATACTACCTATAATAGTGTTCTTATTTCAAACACAACCTTGCCCGTTCAGTTTCCCTGGTCAGGCAGCAACCGATATCTTTGTCTTTTCAATAGTAAATCACCTCTTTGTCTGTCTTCAACAGTATGCAAATTATTCTGTTATCTATCTCTTTTCAACAGTATGCAAACTCTTCTCTTATCTTTATGCATACCATTCACATACAACCTTAGTTTTCTGCACAGAAAATAACTTTCCCAAACAATGGCACTATCTTTTCAGAGACTTTACCAAGTGCTTACAGTATGCATATATAATAGACATTATACACCATTGTTTAACCACATGGCAATATTACACATACGCCTTTTAAAACGCAAAACGACAATACAAAGAATTTTTTTTTCTTTCTTGTCCCTAGATTCTTATTAGCGTTCCTTCAGTCTATGCAACAACGGCCATTCGGTTTCGCAACACACAGTGAACCACAGGTCTTAAACACATTGCGTTCTTTCCTGTTATGCGACGCGTCCGTCAATCCGCCCTTTGTTGAGGAACCAAATACCGTGAGCGTTGCATACCTGCCGATAACGTAACTCCTAAACTCACAAGCCCCCAATTATTAAAGTAATTTTATCGTTTTCAAATAAGCATTGCCCAATCAATTGTATGTGTTTCCAAATCACAAAGTAATTTTTTTTCTCAGATGTAAATAGTCAACAATTCAATACATTATTATATTGTAATAAAGTACAGTGCAGCCAATACCAAAAGTTACATACATACATACCGCGCTCTTATCGCATTGCGCTCGCTGCGCAACCACGGGACCCAATGGACAGTATATCTGCTTAGAATACTGTGTCAGAAGTGACTGATGCTGGTGGGGGATGCAGCTATTATATATACAGTCAGTGTTTCATTGTGAACAATAGAGATGACGTAGCTTGCTTTTATAGGTCCAGACGTTGGGTGGGTTCAGGGTAAACAGATCATAGGCTGATTCAATCTAAGGAATCCAAAGGAGGGGGTCGTCTCTCCAGGGGGTCTGCTCCTTTCATAGCCAGCATCATACAAAGGTTTATTCTCTAATATCAATAACTAAAGTATGCAATGTGCGATCTCTTCACCGACTGCACCGGACAGCTGCTGATGAATAGGGCTTTAATATGACACCAGGCGTGGTACCTTTCCTATAACCTGAACCTTGAATATCACTGAAGTGTACATATAATCACTATATATATATATATATATATATATATATATATATATATGTATATATATATATGTATATATATAGACTAATAATAAACCAAATACTATCTGCTCCTAAATTACAGTGTAACGGAACCAATATGAATATGAATTATATAAATAACTAAATGTTGTAATGCAAGTGTGTGCGTGCGTATTTTACCGTGCGAACGCACCACGCCACGTGTTACGTAGCGTACGGATCGCATTTGCATGGCTTAACAATATTAAACCAATATACTTTCGTTCATCCAATTATACGACTTCAACAGTCATCTGGGAAAGGCGATGTAAAAGTACATAGTCTTTTTAAATCAGGGAAAAAAACACACCCCAAAAATATTTACCGCGTTGAAGCGAAAAAGAAGTGTAACTGAGGAAAAGTTAACTGCTGATAAAAAAAAAAATTGCCAACATGCCATTCTACACACGCAGTGGCAAAGAAAGAATGAGGCCTTCGCCTTTCTCTATAAGTGGCAGATCAAAAAATGTTACCGAGCCTTCTTCTTGTATGGTCACTGTGACCAAGCAAGACCAAGTAATTTGGAGTCTAAAAGTGGTGCACAACTACTGTTACGCGTCAAAGCCGAGCTGCAAGAAAATAGTAAGGCATTAGAGGATAATGTTTGCTCAGAATCAGAAATTACACCAATCCCTGTGGAGAGTCCATCCACCAGTATACCACTGGTGTAATCGTGATCATTCTGTTAGTGTACCCATAAAGAAGGGTCCTTTCAGCAGTTCTGCTGATGTGTGCCTTAACAGCCCGAGTGTAGCCGGTGATACACCAATTGAGGATGCCACTTTGGAATTAGAAGAGGATGAGAGGGAGTTTGTGTAGGCGACGAGGGCACTAATGATGATGTTGATGAAGATGATGCAGACAGATACCAAATTGCCTTTCTCAATTTCTATTTATATTCTAATTCAACAGTCTATGCAGGCTGCTTTTTACTACAAGTGGAGGGCGGGGGGGGGGGTCATAGACAGCCACCAAACTACCTTGGTCCATTAATTTTTATATTGTTCAGTCTATGCAGGCTGCTTTTTTTCTATTCAACTACAAGTGGAGGGCGGGGTGGGGGGGGGGGGTCTATAGAGACTGAAACCAAACTGCCTTTGTCCATTTCAATTTATATTGTACAGTCTATAATGGCTGAATTTTTTAGTAGTTTCTACAAGTGGAGGGGGGCCTAGAGAGACAGAAACCAAACTGCCTTTGTCCATATCTTTATATATTTAACTATAAGTGTAGGGTGTAATATACACCCAAAGACGATGGCTGCATTGCCAATAGGCTAAGATGAAGAGGAAGACAATCAGGTTTGTGTGCAGAATTAAGGACGGCCTACCAGGGATTAAACTGTTTTCTTCCTAATTTATTAGCTTTAGAATTACCTTACTTATCCAAGAAACAAGTGGAGCACTAAATTAGGTTATTTTATGCCCCAAAACATTGATTTTTAAACAAAATAGCAAAACAAAACCAAACACAACCAAAACCAAAACACGCAAGGGCGGTTTGGCAAAACCAAAACACGACGGTAATCCAGATCCAAAACCAAAACCAAAACACGGGGGTCAGTGAGCATCTCTAGTTAGCATACAGAGGTCTGTTTAGCAGTAAAATCAACACGCCGCTGCATTCAGGACACAAAATATTCTGCGGAAGACACCGAACACCAGTCTCAGCCACTACCTGTTAAAGTGGTTTTATACCTTGGGATAACTTATTTTGGAATAACATGTGTTTCTTTAGTGCGGTGCCATATTCCACCTGGATTCATGCTGCTACCTGATATCAGCTATACACTGCCAGCACTGGTGGGAGAGGAGAAGGTTGTACGTGTCAGTGCTGGCAGTGAAAATGGAGTGCAGTATTCTAACTCTCCACTTAGCATACTTATCATATTTGTGACTCCTCCTTGAACTGGAGCCATGGCCATTTTATTGAGGATACACAATTATAAAAAAAAAACAATTCTAGCTGTTTAACCAGATATGACAGATTTAACTCTCCTCAGCTGTCAACGCTGCAAGACAGTATGAATGTCGTCAATGAACATTCATAATTTGACACCATAATGTTGACAGTCAGAATGTTGACACATCCAATTAGGTCGACAGGGTTAAAAATGTTGGTATTATGAATGTCGACAGGTTATAAGGTCACAATGACATAAAGGGGGGTATTCAGTTGTCAGCGAGTTGTTTTTTTTTGAGCGTGTTAAGTCATTTTAATGCTGTTTTTTATCATTTTCAAACGGGTTAACTTTGCCCGCAATTCAATGCCATTTGTAACTCTACGTTTTTTTTCATGAAATGGTCCTCTTGCACTCCAGTAGGTCTATTGAAAGTAGAGTGTGCGAGAGGGAGCCAAGTTAAAAGCTATTCAATTGTTTTTTAACGCGTCGGGTAAAACAGGTAAATATGCTGTTTTATCTCGCACCTCCTTGAGGTGTGTTAAAAATGAAAAACCTCTGAAAAGTATTAAAAATCATGTAAAAATGTTGAAAAAAAGTTAAACTAATGTTCATCACTAATGCCTAACTTGTGTAAGTTGATTTTGTGGTGAAAAAATATTGAAATAAAAATAAATAAATAAATCAAATCATTAATTAATTAGATTTATGTATGTTTTTGGTACAAATATGAATTTAGTAATGTATTTTGACATGGTATAGATGATTGTATGGTAAAAAATAGTGCAATAAAAAAAATATAAAAAAAAAAGCTGAAAGAAAGTACTGTAATGCAATCTAATGTATGGTAATGTATGCATAACCTTTTTCTTGTGTTATACGTGACAACGTTAAAACTCCCCTTCACTCTCCTAAAATCTCGCAAACACAATTTTTAACGTGCAGGGCAGCGTTCCCTCTTTTACAGTTGAATTGCACGAGTTTTCCCGCTGCGCAAACTCAAAATGGTCGCTATTGCCGGAAAAAACCCACGGGAGACTTTTTATTTTAACACGGCGGGGGAAAAAAATCTTGCTAACAATTGAATACTCCCCAAAGGGTTAGATTTAAGCCGGCAATACAGTAAAAAAAAAAACAAACAGAAGTAAATGTAAAATAAGCAACAAAATAAATGTTTTTTGCCCACATCACCCAACCCTTGCTACAATTTCAATAGGAGTTTCCATGCATACATACTATAATATTATAAGCCATTGCTCTATACCATTCACTGGTGAAAGCTAGCAAGATCAAAACAATTTCCTTCAAGGTAGATATATGGCTCTAGATATCTGAATATATTTTTGCTAGTGTAATAGTGATTCTGGGTGCATAATTATCTGGAATTAAAGCAAGATACCTTTTAGGAAGGCATAAGTTTTAATTTTGAAACTTTAACTGAAAGATAAAAAAAAACCTACAAAAAATTGTATGCCAGGTTTCAAAATTGGTGCACCTAATGATCCCAAATATACTTTATTGATGTGCCACTAATATTGTACAGTAGTTAAATATTTTGCATCTGGAAACTGGGAGTCAGTTATTAGTCATAAGTATTTCCAGATTCCAGTGCAGTATTGGGAAAGGGTGATATGAGCAGTTAGTGCAAGACATTGTTATATAAAAATATATTGTTCTGAAAAAGCATAATGTTTGCTTATCATTATTATATTATGATATTGGATTTTGCTTGAAATTTAATGTTTGCTATTGACTTAGAGGAAAGTAAAACAAAACAATAAGCATCTACCATTTTAACCTCACAGGGGAGAAAAAAATCCTTCCTTTCTCCGTAAATCGAATCAAATTAATTTCCTGAATCAAACATTCCAACTGCTTAATTTGCTCATTAACTATTGAAAATATCCTTTGAAAAAAAGCATCCAATATATTTTTAACTCTGCCTTTATTACCTCCCATGGAAGTCAATTCCACAGTCTTAACTACTAGCACTGTGAAAAAACACTTTGCTATCTACTTTACTGTTGTTATTATTGCTACATAAACCTGAATTGGGTATGTTTCAATACATTTTCTGTGTCCTCTCACTGGGAATCAGGTATGACAGTACTTTTGAAATATTTGAAGGGATATAAACATTAAGGGTCTGAGTCATTAAGGAGAGCAAAGCATAAAACATTAGTAAATTTTCACTTTGGCAAAACCATGTTGCATTGGAGGGAAATGTAAATTTATAGTTGGGATAGGGCATGTCCTAGATCAAATTTAAATTTTAGTGTAAAAATAAAGCTACCAAGTATGTGTGTGCTACATGAAAAAGCAGCCAGTATTTTCCTTATGTGCAAAATAGTAAACTAATTTGCACCCCTTGCATTGTAGCATGGCTTGTCCAGTAGCAAACTTACTCCTTTTTTTTGCTTTGGTTTAGGCCCTAAGTGCCATAAATCTTTTTTTGTTAATGGCAGCTTCAGTAAGGAAGACCACACAGAACACATAAGTGAGAGTCTCATTGTAGTAGCGTTGGGTGGAGTGGTGTAAAGCACACCAACACTGGACTATGTAGCAGTGGAAACAAGTTCTGTGTAGTGATGAATCACGCTTCTCTATTTGGCAGTCAGATCGGCGAGTCTGGATTTGGTGGATGCCGGGAGAATGTTACCTGCCTGACTGCATTATGTCAACTGTGAAGTTTGGTGAAGGAGGGATAATGGTATGGGGCTGTTTTTCAGGGTTTGGGCTAGGCCCCTTATCTCCAGTGAAGGGCAATCTTAATGCTTCAGAAAGTCATTCTGGACAATGCTATGCTTCCAACTTTGTGGCAACAGTTTGGGTAAGGCCCTTTTCTATTCTGACATGACTGTTCCTCAGTGCTCAAAGCAAGGACTATAAATACATGGTTTGATGATTTCGGTATCAAAGAACTTGACTGGCCTGCACAGATCCCTGACCTCAACCCCATCGAACACCTTTGAGATGAACTAGAACGGAGATGGTGAGCCAGGCCTTCTCTTCCAACATCAGTGCCTGACCTCATAAATGCTCTACAGAATGAATTCCCACAGAAACACTTCAACATCTTGTGGAGTGGAGGCTGTTATCACTGCAAATAGGGGACCAACTTCATATTAAAGTTTATATATTTGAGTGTCAGTCCCTGTTGGTGTAATGGTCAAGTGTACAAATGCTTCCATATAGTGTGTATATATACGGTGTGTGTGTGTATATATATATATATATATATATAATCTATAATATAAATGTCTAGTGGCGTGTGTTAGTCTGTCTGTGTGTGGAAAAAATAAAACCAAGCTGCAGCGCCACCTGCTGGGCGGAGTTATACACTGACCTACTAAATTCTTAGTGTGTGTGGGAAAAAAATTCAGAAAGGGCTGAAACTTGGTATACTAAGATGTTTTTAATTTGTTAATTTAATTTGTTAATTGTTAAAAGTGTTTATAAAGATTTAAAAAAATATATATATATTTCTTGAAGGAGATGTGACAGTTGGGAGTGGTTGGTGGTTGCCGGGGGTGACAGTGGGGAGTGGTTGGTGGTTGAGGCCTGGGCTATGGCCCAAATGCATGACAGGAACCTTTTTAACACCTTAAGTAGCTTGATTTGACTAGAATGTATGAGTATCATGCACGGGTTAACGTGTGTGTGTATATATATATATATATATATATATATATATATATTTATTTATATTAAATTTGCAAAGTGTTAAAGCAATTAAGCTGAAATTTGGCATGTGAATGGAGAACTCTCCACAGGTGCCGCATGCCAAATTTCAGAAAAAGGAATAAAAAATGACGGCGAAGTCACCATTTTTCAGGGCTTTTTTGGGAGAGCGTAACTCAGTGTACAGGAGGTTTTAAGACTCAATGTTTGTTTTGTTAGAAAGCTATATGGCTGACGAGTGCGTTTGAGAGGTCACAAGTTTTAGAAATTTACAGTTTTTTTTACAATTTAGTAAAATTTGCCCCATTTTAAAGATAGTGGATTTTCACAGAATTTCGTAATGTTGCGCATGTCAAATGGAGGTGTGTGCTGGGCATACTCAGACTGGCTTCACTTGCCAGTACAAATATGGCTGACCCCTCTTGCTAAGAGATTTTCATCTCTGAGCTGGAGAAATTAGCCACATTTTTTAGGCACATGGGGGCTGGTCAGTGTTTTCGGGCTGAGGGGAGGCACACTATACTAGTTTTAGCCCTGGCACCGCTCTCGGTTTAATCAGTTTAATCTCTCCGAGAGGTGCCAGAGGCGACCGTAACAGAGCCTGTTTAAGCTTCCCGCCACTCAGTGACGTCAGTTAATTTATTGACTGCACTGTGCTGGGTGCGGAAATTCAAAAGTGCTCTTAAGTTCATGTGTTGTACAGACAAAGCTGTTCCCGATTTATCACACATTCAACTACAGACGGTGTGATATGAGAGGCTGAGAAAGCATTATGTATGTGAATAAAGCAGAGAATATGGATCATAAACAGTGAAGATCTCAGTATAAGTGTAGTAGATCTAGGTATAAGGGGGGCAGATCTCGCTATAGGCAATTACCAGTATAAGAGGTAGTATATCTTGGTACAGGGGTCAGTTACCGGCATAGGTGATAGTGGACGTGGTGGTGGGGGGGCAGTTATCGGTATTCGGGGGTTTAGGTCCGAACCTCCTGTGTGAGGAAATCACGTTTCTATGGCTGCAGCCAGACATGTCACCAGGAGCCATCAGTGACGTCACTATCAGCGCAACGCAGAGACCCGGTCACCGGCAGCTGTTCCAATATCGTGATGTCACGTTACCCAGCAACTGCCACTACTGCCCCACATTTCCCCACCAGCAACTGCCCCATGTACAGCAAGTGCGAGACAGGTACTGCCCCCGGCCCAGTGTGTAATATTCTGCTCCTCTGCCATGTGTTGTATTCTGCACCCCCCATGTGTGTTGTATTCTGCAAACCCCGCGTGTGTTGTATTCTGCAAACTCCCCATGTGTTGTATTCTGCAAACCTCCCACCCTGGGTGTTGTATCCTGCCTCCCCCACTGTATCATACCCCGCCCCCATATATATATATATATATATATCCTGCCCTCTGTGTTATATACTGCCCCCGTGTTATTTCCTGCCCCCGTGTTATTGCCTGCTCCCCACGTCATGTGTAAAGTAATTCTATCATTTTCAAATAAGCATTGCCCAAGCGATTGTATTGTGTTTCCAATGCACAAAGTAATTTATTTTAGCAGATGCAAAGTTTAACAGTTCAATACATGATTATAATATAACACATTACAGTGCAGCCAATACCAAAAGATATATACATACCGCGCTCGCTTTGCTGCGCTCCCACGGGTACCAGTGAACAGTAGTTCACCCTTGAATACTGTAGTCAGAGATTGACTGAAGCTAGTGGGAGCGCAGCTATGATTATATATACATTCAGTGTTACAGAGAGAACAATGCAGATGACGTGGCTTGCTTCTATAGGTCCAGACTTCAGGTGGGTCCAGGGTAAACAGGTCATAGGCTAGTTCAAACAACCCCCTCAAAGGCTGAGGTCAACATTCCAGATGATTCTCCCGCCCAAAAACCAGTTACAACTAGTCCATTAGCATTTTACAGTCTGATATGAATCTGACTATTTATTCCCTAACATCAATAACTAGAGTATGCAATATGCGATCTCTTCGGCGATGGAACCGGACAGCTGCTGATGAATAGGGGATTAGAATGATATCATGACACATTTCCTATAACCTGAACCTTAAATAACACTGAAGTGTACATATAATCATAATATATAAACTAATAATAAACTAAATACTATCTGCTCATAAATCACTGTGTAACGGAACCAATATGAATATGAATTATATATATAACTAAATGTTGTAATGCGAGTGTGTACGTGCGTATTTTACCGTGCAATCGCAGTATGCCACGTGTAGCATGCAATCGACCAATAAAACAATATTAACCAATATACTTTCGTTCATTCAATTATACGACTTCGACATGCCCCACTCCCCGTGTTATATCCTGCCCCCCCTTGTTGTCTATATTTGTGGGGTAAAGGGGGGAAGGTTGGTGTTTTTGGACTGAGGGGGGGCATCCTGTAGTATTTTTAGCCCTGATACAGCTCTCATTATGAAGTTTAATAGTCGAGTGGTGCCGGAGCAGCTGTTACAGAAACCATTTTCAATTTTACACCCCTCAGTGACGTCAGTTTATTCACTGCACTGAGCTGGGGGCGAGAAATTCCAAAGTGCTTTGTGGTTTCAGCTGCTGTGATTACTTCGGGGAATAGGAGGAGGGTTATTCGGACATTGACGTATGTCCATCTTTACATCGGTCCTCATGGTTGCGGCCAGCAGGATGATCAAGGTTTTTACTAGAGTGCAGTTGGTAAAAAAGGATAAGGTGTTGATATACCGAACGTAAAAGGATTAAAAGTGGCATATTATAGAGTGGGGGAAAGAGCTTCTTTGCAGCCAGTCAATATGCACACTTGATCTGTGCTCAGGGGAATTTCATGCACAGGTGCAGTGTGCAGTGTTATATTAGTTAACATTAATGTCGGAGTATTATTTACATGTTATAATATATGAGAAAAGTGGGAGCTTTTTCAAATAATGTGGGGGATTATCATGTTGCGGTATAATGGGTATCGGATTATACATCAGTGTAATGATATATGGAGGCTTTCATTATACATTAGACTAATGAGGGCCAGTAGCACCGTCGGCGGATAATTGTACGGCTTGTCGCTTCCTCCCCTCTATAGTAGTGGTGCAGCCCATGATCACAGCACAACATAACTCCGTCCTTGTCGTATCCATGGAAACTGCTGCCACCGTCGTGTCCTGCAGACTTCATCTGAGTGATGCGACCGGGAGCTGTGAGTGTTAGTGAGCGAGGACTGTCCGGTGTGAATGAACGAGGGATACTGAGCTGAGTGAGTGATCATGCACTGTACTGAGTGGTATGAGGATGAATGACCCTGCCATGTGCAGTGGCGGATTCAGGGGGGTGCGATAGGGGCGATTGTTTCCCCTAGCAGGGGCTTGCTGCCGACGGCTGCACATTATGTGCAGGTCCGTTCGGTAGAGACAGTCAGGGAGAGTGTGCTGCCCGGCTGCTCTGATTAATCACACAATCAGAGCAGCCGGGCAGCACACTCTCCCTGTCTGTCTCTGCCGAACGGACCTGCACATAGTGTGCAGTCGTCGACAACAAGAGTTTTCACAAATTGGGTGAGGCCTAAATCCCCTCCCCCCCTAAATCGCCCCAGGTAGAAAAAAATTCTAGATCCGCCCCTGGCCCTGTGAGATAGATGTATGGGATGATGTTTGTAGAGATGCATAAAAAGCTTATGACAAGAGGATTAAAAATTGGGAAGGAAAGCTTATTGTAGGGTGATCTGACCTATGAGAATATTCAGGGACCAGTGAAGATTAACAAGTGTCTAGACTCAAATAGGTCAACTTGAATGCCAAAACCCAGCAAGGGTTATATTACCATGTTAGATATGCGAAGCAATGTTACAGATGGAAAAGCCGGAATTTCAAGGAGAGCTGTAAACTCTACTTTCGGCTGAGACCTCGGTCTTCCGGTTCGGAAAAACAGAGGGTCGGGATTGTCATCTCCCTCCTTCAAGGTGACCCCTAGTCTTGGGCATTCAGTCTGCCTCAAACGAGTCCTACCATGCAGTCTGTGGAAGCCTTCTTTAATGCATCGGGTCTGCTTTACGATGACCTGGATCGAGTGGCCTCTGCTGAGGCTCATCTGCGGACTTGACTGCAGAGGAGTACTGTGCTGAGTTCCGTCGGTGGTTAACTGACAGTGAATGGAATGACCCAGCATTATGCAGCCAGTTTCACTTAGGGCTGTCAGAACAGATCAAGGACTCTCTGGTACCAGTACCCTTCTCCAACCTCTCTGGAAACCCTCATGCAGCTCACATCAAGATTTACAGGAGAATCAAGGAGAGGAAGGCAGAAAAAGAGGCACCTTCTTTTCCTTCTGCTTGTATTCCCGTCTCTGCAGACTTTGAGGAGCCCATACCGTCTCTTTTCTGAGGAAAAGGACAGAAGGCGGTCACAAGGTCTCTGCTTCTACTGTGGCGCCGAGGGTCACTTCTCCCGCTCTTGCGCCAACAAACTGGGAAAAGAGCATGCCTAGGGAATTAGGGGAAGGTTCACCTAGGTCTTCAAATTGTTTCCCCAAAAAATGCTGTTCTGGTTCCTGGGCAGGTCACCTTCGGTGCCTGTTCCGTGGCCCTCTCAGCCTTCATTGTCAGTGGAGCTGCTGCCAACTTCCTAGACATCGGGTTCGCCCACTCTACTGGAATTCCTATGGTTAAGCTTAAATCCGCAATTACAGTTTGTGGCCTAGATTGTAGTCCATTACCTGGCTGCAAGATTATTTGGTGCAGCTAAACGTAGGAGCTCCTCATTCTGAGTCCCTGACCTTCTTCCTCATAGACTGTAAGTCTGTTCCCTTGATTCTGGGCCATCCCTGGCTTTCCCTTCATAACCCTGTTGTGGATTGGATTAAAGGAGAAATTATTCAGTGGAGCTCTTATTGCTCACAGTCCTGCTTGACCTTACCCCTCCGGATTCTGCAATCAGTCCTTGAGCAGCTTCCCTCTCAATACCATGAGTTCCGGGATGTGTTCTCTAAAAAGGCTGCTGACTCTCTACCACCTCATCATGACTTCGACTGTGCCATTGAGCTGATTCCTGGTTCCAGACTACCTAAGGGGTGCTTGTATTCTCTCTCCGGTCTCTAAACCAAGCCCATGCAGGCTTATATTGAAGAAAGTCTTGAGAAAGGGTGCACCAGACCATCTAAATCTCCAGTAGGAGCAAGATGCTTCTTCGTGTCAAAAAAAGATGGTGGATTGAGGCCCTGTATTGACTAGAGAGGATTAAATCTAGTCACAGTCAAGAACACCTATCCTCTTCCTCTCATCTCTGTATTATTCGATCAGCTAAGGGGTGCTACTGTTTTCACCAAAATCGATCTCCGTGGAGCGTACAACCTCATCCGCATCAGAGAGGGAGATGAATGGAAGACGGCATTCAACACACACTCTGGCCACTAATATCTGGTCATGCCGTTTGGTCTTAGAAATGCACCTGCAGTGTTTTAAGACCTAATTAATGAAGTTCTCCGTGAATTTCTTGACCACTCCGTGGTTGTTTACTTCGATGACATCCTGATATACTCTCAGTCGCTGTCTGTACATCAGGGTCATGCCAAACAGGTTCTCCAGAAACTTTGGGAACATCATCTCTTTGCCAAGTTGGAAAAGTGTGAGTTTGAGGTACAGAAGGTATTATTTTTTGGATACATAATCTCCTCTGCTGGTTTCTCCATGGATCCAACTAAAGTCCAAGCCATTTTCGACTGGGTACAAACCAACAACCTCAAAGCTGTACAGAGATTCTTGGGCTTCGCAAATTATTATAGGAGATTCATCCGTGGTTTTTCTGATATAGTGGCTCCTATTGTCGCCCTTACCCGGAAAGGAATGGATCCAACTAATTGGCCTCCTCAGGCGGTAACCGCATTTGAAGCCTTAAAAAGGGCATTTGTGTCTGCTTAAGTCCTTAGATATCCTTTCCCAGAAGGACTCTCATACTCACCGCTTACATCCATGTGCTTACTTTTCTCGTAAATTCTCTTCTGCCGAAGCTAACTATGACGTGGGCAACCGAGAGCTGTTGGATATTAAATGGTCCTTTGAGGATGGGCGTCACTAGCTGGAAGGTGCTATACATGTAATCTCCGTAATAACGGATCACAAGAACCTACAGTACATCCAGTCGGCCAAACAGTTGAATCCCAGACAGGCCCGCTGTTCACTCTTCTTCACCCGCTTCAATTTCTTAGTTACCTACAGACCAGGCTCTAAAAATGTCTGGGCAGATGCTCTATCTAGGAGCTTTATGTCACATCACGTTCCAGTAACGGATGCTCTACCTATCATTCCTTCATCAATTATCCATGCTGGATTAACTCAAGATTTAAGTATGATGCTCCGTAGATTTCAGAGGATAGCTCTTGCCAACACTCCGGAGAGCCGTCTGTTTGTCCCAGTCCATTTAAGGAAGGCGGTCCTTTCTGTGGCACATGACCGTAAGACTGCTGGACATCCTGGAATTTACAAAACACTGGAAATTCTCTCCCGTGCTGCGTGGTGGCCTTCATTATCTGCTGACGTTAGAAATTTTGTCCTCTCCTGTGAAGACTGTGCTAGGAATAAAGTCCTTAGGAACTGTCCTTCAGGCCAGTTGGTCCCATTATCCATTCCTTCAAACCCTGGACACATCTGTCAATGGACTTTATTGTCGATCTCCCATCCTCTGCAGGACATAACACCATATGAGTGGTTGTAGACCGGTTTAGCAAAATGTCACATTGCATACCATTAACCAGGCTTCCTAGTGCCTGAGATATGGCTATCCTGTTCATTCAACATGTATTTCGTCTCCATGGACTTTCTGCTGATATTGTTTCCGATTGTGGCTCTCAGTTTGTTGCACACTTCTGGAAATCTTTCTGTTTCCTTCTTGGAATCAAAATCAGTCTTTCACCCGCATACCACCCTCAATCTAATGGTCAAACTGAGAGGGTTAACCAATCCCTGGAGCAGTTCCTACAATTTTATACCACGGAATTCCACGTTAACTGGTCCTCCTTGTTACCCTGGGCGGAATTGGCTTACAATAATTCATGTCATTCATCCACTCAAACTTATCCTTTCTATTGTAATTTTGGTTTCCCTCCCAGACGCAATTTTTTTATATTCACTTAAATCCGCTGGTATTCCACAGATTCATTCCACAGCTATCGATCTCAAGGTTATCTGGAAGAAAGTTCAGTCCTCTTTAAGACGAGCCTCATTTTTCTCTAAAAAAAATTTGGATCCCCACTGTACAACCTGTTCCTTCAAAGTATGGCAAAAAGTTTGGATTTCAACCCCCAACATCAGGCTCAGACAGCCCTACAGGAAACTTGGGCCTAAGTTCATTGGACCATTCACTGTTCTCTTCTCAAACCAGTGTTATACCCAGGCCAATCTCGCCATCTTCAGCCTTCGTGTACTCGAGTACCAGATGTGAATGAATCTCGGAAGTATGTTATCCGCTTGCTTGTGACCCTTGACTTTGACTACCTTCTGACTATCCGCTGCCTTCTATTCAGCCTCCTGTCCTGCCGCTACGGGCCTGTATTATCAACTCACACTACGCCTGAAGTCAAGTCCTGGGGGTATCTGAGTACCGGTGAGCATATTAAGCTCTAAGGGAAAGGCGGCTGCTATAGGTGAAGTTCTCCGCCATCTTGTTCTGTGAGTTGGTGATCAGACCGTCAGCCTAACACTTTGGTGGTGTGCTAAAAGTCTAACGTATCCAAGAAACTCCACGTCTGTGCAGCTACTAATTATATATATAGATATATATATATATATACATACATATATATATATATATATATATATATATATATATATATATTGTAACAAAAGGAGGCATTTAGCTGGCAATATGCAGAGAAAGCAGGGAAGTAGAGTAAAACATTTGTGCAGTAATGCACCTAGATTGAATGTAAAGACCTATGTATGAAAAGCAATAGTTTAAATTTGGTTTAACTTGTATGACTTGAAATCCTTTCTCTCAGCAAACAGACAGGGTGTGTCTGTTTCAATTACAGAGCCAGTGATGGGCATTTCCTTTTAAAGAGAAGGTGGGTGTGTCACCTGTCCATCAAGCTAAGGCTGGGGGAGGAGTATCAGGTATAAAAGCTTGTTTATATCATTTGTGCAGGGAGCCCAATGCTGGGTGAGATGGCTGGTCCTGAGAGAGAGCTGGACTATGTATAGCTAGTGTTTAGGGTCTCCATGATTGCTGTGCAAGTATACGGTGTCAAAACATTTACCCTCCTAACAATAAAGCACCATAAAAAGGAAGAAGTTGTTCGCGTGTGCTTCTGCAGTAGCGGGCTCTTGCCACAAGTGGTGTCAGGAGTGGGATACTCCGGGAAGCAAGTTTCCGCTATCCAACCCGCGCAGACGTCAACATGGAGGAAGTACTAAGAACCCTCGTGAATGTGGCCGCTGCGCAGCAACAGCAGCAAGCTCAGATGCTACGAGTTGCCGAGGCACAGGTGGAAAACACAAGGCTCTTAAGAGAAGAGTTAAGCCAGGTGAGACATGACAGAAATTAACCACTTGGTCCTGTTCTCCAGAAAATGTCGCCAGGTGATGACATAGAAGCATATCTGGTGTCCTTTGAGAGCTTTATAAAATTTTAAAGAAATGGCTGCAGCCTGAGGAGAATTCGCCTTCTCGGATTATTGAAGTTCTGGCGATAGATCACTGCATCCGGGGGCTGAACCGCGATTTGCAAAGGTGGGTTCTGCAATCAGACCCACAAACTTATGAAGAGCTTGCCACCGTGGTAGAAAGGTTTTGTGCGCTACAGCAAATGACTAAAGAACCTGCAATTGTGCCAAAGCCGCTGCCACACCAAAAGCCAGGTTTGACAATCCTTGCTACAGGGCCCAATGGCAAAACTGCTACGGACAGAGGGCCAGGTGCAAAGCTGTCTAATCTGACGTGTTTTGAATGTGGTGAGCTAGGCCACTTTAAGGCAGAGTGTCCTAAACTACCGGAACCCATGAACTGTTCCGTGGCACATATTGGGCCTGCTTTTCCAAGCTGTTTTACCATGAGTCCCACATCAGGAAGTCCTTGTTTGTTACGGGTGACTGTGCTAATCAACCAGAACCTTGTTCTGGCCTTGGTTGACTCGGGGAGTGAACTCTCATTGGTTTCCAGCTCTGCCTTACCCGAAACCATAACTTTTCGGTTGCCCAAGGTGAAGGTTCTTTGCGTACATGGCACGACAGAGGAGTATGAAAGAACAATACTACCAGTCACACTCAAAGACAAAACTGTTATGGTGGTAGCTGCCATAGCACCTAAACTCCCATATCCACTCATTTTGGGGCGAGACCTCCCACTGTTTAATGATGTCCTCGGTGAGCGGATCCGGCCAGACATGCCGGTCACTGATGCAACGGTCGGAAGCCCGGTCTTAAAGGAACCACCTAAAGATCCACAGAATCTGGACATCGATCTTTGGGAACTGCCAAACCGGAATGCCATCCTGGGAGTCACAGCAGGAGTTCCACAAAAGCATCCACCTGCGGGGAAACATGGACAGTCGAAACTAGCATTCGTCAGTGATGTCGCAGATGAGCCCACCCCGCCTGTCAGTGAGGATACGGACTGGTCCGCAATACCAATTTTGTTTCCTCTGCAGGACTTTGCTCGAGACCAACTTAATGATGCCACTTTGGAACATGCCTTTAAAAGTGTGACTGAGGTAAATGGGGTAGCGAAAGCCGCCCAGTTTGCAGAAGGTATACCATATTTTATTGTTAAAAATAATTTCCTGTATAGAGTTGCTAATGTGCAGGGGGATAAAGTAGAACAATTAATGGTTCCTCAGGTCCATGTAACCCTAGTGTTAAAAGCAGCACACACACATGTCTGTGGGGGACACCTAGGGGAGGATAAAACACGGGAACGAGTTCTGCTTAGGTTTTACTGGCCCGGTGTACACATGGCAGTGAAAAAGTATTGCCGGTCCTGTCCCATTTGTCAGAGAACCTGTCCCAAACCCTTGTACAGGGCACCTCTCATTCCAATACCAATAGTACAAGTTCCCTTTGAACGGATAGCTATGGACCTTGTTGGGCCACTGGAAAAATCCACACGTGGGCACCAATATATACTAGTGGTGCTTGACTATGCAAACAGGTATCCAGAGGCAATTCCCCTACGAAACATAAAGTCCAGCACCATAGAGAACTTGTATTGATGTTTACACGCTTGGGAATACCCAAAGAAATTCTCACAGATCAGGGTACTCCATTCATGTCTAAACTGATGAAGGACATGTGCCAGTTGCTAGGGGTTAAGGCGCTTCACACCTCTGTATACCATCCACAAACAGATGGCTTGGTGGAACACTTTAACCGCACTTTAAAGCACATGCTCAGGAAAGCAGTGGCTCAAGAGAAAAAAGATTGGGACACTCTTATTCCCTATTTGATGTTTGCCATCCGTGAGGTACCTCAAGCTTCAACAGGGTTTAGTCCCTTTGAGTTATTGTTTGGGAGACCGCCCAGAGGTATCTTGGATATGTTAAAAGAAGGGTGGGAGCAGCAAGGTCCCAAGGAGCCAAATCTGGTACAATTTGTGTCCCAAATGTATGAGAGGCTAGGAAAGATAGGGCCCATTGTGCAGCAACATGTAAAAGAGGCTCAGGAATGACAGAGAAAAAGTTATGATAAAAGTGCTGTTGTTCGATCTTTCAAGCCTGGGGACAAGGTCCTAGTCCTGGTTCCCACCCAGGAAAGCAAACTTTTCGCCCATTGGCAGGGTCCATATGAAGTTCTAGAGGCTGTCGGTCCTGTCAATTACAGAGTCTGCCAGTTAGGTAGGAGAAGGGAGGAGCAAATATACCATGTTAACCTCCTTAAACCTTGGCATGATGAGGAAACCTCTCCTCAGGTAGTGAGTACTGCCATTGAAAATTCTGAAGTGCCCATAGAGCCAGCTTTGTCCATTCAGCAGAGGCAACCGACTGAAGAAATGATTCGCCGGAACAGGGATGTCTATCTTCCATTCCTGGGCGCATTCCCTTAATCGAACACGACGTTGTCACTGCGCCAGGAGTCATTGTAAAGCAGAAACCGTATTGTATTCCCGAAGCCAGACGGGTGGACGTGAGAAAGGAGGTCGAGAAGATGCTCCAGTTAGATGTGATTGAAGAGTCCACTAGTGAGTGGAATAGTCCCATTGTGCTTGTCCCGAAACCCAATGGGACAATTAGGTTCTGCAATGACTTTAGGCGCCTAAACAGTATGTCGCAGTTTGATGCCTATCCAATGCCACGTGTGGATGAACTAGTGGAAATTCTTGCTGGTAGCAATTATTTGACAACCCTTGATCTAACAAAGGGTTATTGGCAAGTTCTCCTGACTTCCACGGCCAAGCCAAAGACTGCATTTTCCACCCCTGATGGTCTCTATCAATATAAAGTCCTACCCTTTGGATTGCATGGGGCACCTGCCACCTTCCAAAGGGCCATGAATAAATTGCTACGACCTCACACAGCTTATGCAGCCGCTTACCTGGACGATATAGTGATTTATACCCCAGACTGGGGATCACATTTAGCCAAAGTTGAGGCGGTCGTAGCTTCATTAAGGTCAGCAGGGTTAACAGCTAACCCAGAGAAATGTGCCATAGCCATGAGAAAAGCCAAATATTTGGGGTACGTTATTGGTCGAGGGCATGTCAAACCCCAGCTTGACAAAGTGGAGGCAGTCAAAAATTGGGCAAGACCAGAGAAAAAGTCACAGTTAAGAACCTTTTTAGGCTTAGTAGGTTACTACAGGCGGTTTGTAAGCCACTTCGCCACTAGAGCTGCTCCACTAACGGACATGTTAAAGAAAAGTTGTCGAGATAGATTAACCTGGTCTGACTCTGCTGAAACCGCCTGGTCTGATCTTCGGTTAGTTTTTTGTTCCTCCCCAGTTCTACAAGCACCGGATTTTACCCGGAGGTTCTTCCTCCAAACTGATGCTTCTGGTGCTGGCTTAGGTGCAGTCTTGTCACAGGAGAAGAATGGAGTAGAAAATCCTGTTCTGTACCTAAGCCGTAAGTTGCTTCCAAGGGAACAAAAATATGCCACTGTGGAGAAAGAATGTCTCGCCATAAAATGGGCTACAGAAGCTCTGCGCTATTATCTCCTAGGCAGAGAGTTCACTTTAATAACAGACCATGCACCATTGAGATGGATGCAGAACAACCGGGAGGTATATGCCAAGGTAACCTGCTGATTTTTGGCACTGCAACCTTTCAAGTTCTCAGTAGAACATAGACCCGGGATTCTACACAAAAATGCAGATGCGTTGTCACGAAAATATGCGCTCCTCGCGAAGTCCGCGTCCCCCTACTTGGAGACGCTAGGGGGAGGGATATGTAACAAAAGGAGGCATTTAGCTGACAATATGCAGAGAAAGCAGGGAAGTAGAGTAAAACATTTGTGCAGTAATGCACCTAGATTGAATGTAAAGACCTATGTATGAAAAGCAATAGTTTAAATTTGGTTTAACTTACATGACTTGAAATCCTTCCTCTCAGCAAACAGACAGGGTGTGTCTGTTTGAATTACAGAGCCAGTGATGGGCGTTTCCTTTTAAAGAGAAGGTGGGTGTGTCACCTGTCCATCAAGCTAAGGCTGGGGGAGGAGTATCAGGTATAAAAGCTTGTTTATATCATTTGTGCAGGGAGACCAACGCTGGGTGAGCTGGCTGTTCCTGAGAGAGAGCTGGACTATACTATAGCTAGTGTTTAGGGTCTCCATGATTGCTGTGCAAGTATACAGTGTCAAAACATTTACCATCCTGACAATAAAGCACCATAAAAAGGAAGAAGTTGTTTGCGTGTGTTTCTGCAGTAGCGGGCTTTTGCCACAATATATATATATATATATATATATATATATATATCATATTAAGCAGAAAATGGGTAGGGATATGCACCAGAAATTGTAAGTCAGGAAAAACACATTGATTCTTAACTGCATACCAGATGTAAATTGGAACATGCGCACATCAACAGGTCAATACTGGTCTACTCCAACGTACTTCTCAAATCCATGTGATCATCTCAAGAAAACATGAAGAAAGATCACATATAGTGTAGTAATTATAATAATGTATTCAAACTGATGCCTGGTGGCAGCTCTGATTCACAGGCAATCATGTGAATCCGAGCCGACACCGACCTGGGAGAAGAAGGACACCAATGAGGATCAACAATAAGAACTACAGATAAGCCCATTCTATTTGAGTTTTGGTATGCCTAATCATGTGAGGAGTGTGCTGTGTGGTGGTAGGATCCACATCAGTTTGAATACATTATTATAATTTCTAGACTATATGTGATCTTTCTTCATGTTTTCTTGAGATGATCACATGCATTTGAGAAGTACGTTGGAGTAAACCAGCATTACAGACCTGTTGATGTACGCATGTTCCTATTTACATCTGGTACGCATATAAGAATGATTGTGTTTTTGCTGACTTACATTTTCTGATGCTTGTCCCTACCCTTTTCTGTTTAATACTATCTCTGGACTTACCATCCATTATTGGGAATAAGGCAGCCACCCGTACATGAGTGAATCTGTGTTCTATTTATGCTTGTTTTACATTAGCATGCATACATACTGCACCCCCACTACTGCTTGCCAATACATACATACATGCTGGACCCCACCACTTCCTACCAGAACATACATACCTACATACATACTGAACCCTACCACTGCATGCCAAAACATGCATACATAGTGCACCCCACCACTGCATGCCAGAACATGCATACATACTGCACCCCAATGCTGCATGCCACAGCAAACATACATAGCCCACCACTGCCTGCCACAACATACATACATGCTCCACCACTGCCTGCCACAGCATACATATATACCCACCACACCGCTGCCTGCCACAGCATACATACATACATACCTCACCACTACCTGTCACAGCATACATACATACCCCACCACTGCCTGCCACAGCTTACATACATTCTGCACCCCATCACTGCCTACCAAAACAGGCATACACACTGCACCCCACCACTGCATGCCAGAACATGCTTACATACTGCACCCCACCGCTGCATGCCATAACATGCATATACACTGCACCCAGTCACTGCATGTCAGAGCATGAATACATACTGCACCCCGCCGCTGCATGCCAGAACATACATACATACTGCACCACTCAGTGTGGCACATACAGGGTAGCATGTGAGAGAAAAGCTTGTGGGTGGCACATGGCAAAAAAGCTGTTGGACATATTTGGTGGCATGTGTGAGAAATGTTGGTGGGCATATAGCGTGACGTGTGACAAAAGTTGGTGCAAAGCGGGAGAGAAGTGAAAATAAAGTTAGTGCATGGGGAGGTTACGTGTGAAAGAAGAGCTCATAAGAATAGGGTGTCAGAATGGTACACAAGAGGTGACAAGAAATAAAGCTGGTGCACTTGGTGGTGGCATGTGTGCATGTGATCACATAGCTGGTAGACGTTAATATAATAGACCAATTTAAACATGCTTGTTTATTAGGGATTAAAAAAATTGTTGAAACTATATGAGCCAAATGATTCTTATTTGGCGTCGATTTTTTTGTGTTCATATTTCTGAATTTGATATCCTAAATATTTAAACTTTACAAAAAGCTATGAAATTCTATAGACAAAAAACCTTGCAGTTCAACATGTCCGATTAAGGTTTATTTCACCTAAACACAATTTAAAATTTAAGAAAACTATTGAATCTCTTCCACTCAAACTCCAAAAGGTAATAAAATTAAGACGATTAAGGCAGAAGCCTTAATGGACATGTTCCTTGCGCAATGCAGACATGGTACACCATCACATCCTGTGGTTTTCTGCAGATTCAGCACTATCATGGAGTGAGATTGCTGTCACTCACAAAATGGTGGGGCTGCTAATTTACAGATATGAGAGAGAGAGAGAGAGAAAATAAATCAAAGCAGCGACATGTATGATTTAGTGACACCTTTGTCAGTGCACTTACTTTTTCAAGATCAACGTGTGATAGCCAAGCTTGGGAGGGGTAACCCCTTAGATAAATCTGCTTCCTTGATTGAAAATTTGAAGGGTTATTCAGAAGGCATATTTCTTCTTTCTTATACAGGATTCCAGTTGGAATCTCCAAAAATGCAGATTATGTAGATCTTATTTGCATGCATCAAGGTCTTTCTATTATTATTATTTTTATCATAGATTTGTAAGTTGCCACAGTGCACCGCAGCGTTGCACAGTAGGACAAACAGGACATACATAAAAGAAGGACAAACAAGGCAGACAAAATAGATGCAGACATGAAAACAAGGGTATGGAGGACCCTGCTCATTAGAGAGCTTACATTCTAATTGAAAGAGGGCACAACTGAAATGGGAACAAGCGTGGCTTAAGCTGGGTACACACTACAGAATTTTCCACCAACTTTTTATGCCAATCGATTTTACATCCGATCCATGATCTGATAGCTCAGTCCATGGACTGCATACACACTAGCCTTGTTTCAGCCGATAAAGGGAAGAGCGGATATCCCAGTAGCGACTTTTTACAGCCATGCTGTTGTGAGCAATGATTTTAATTTCGTACACACTGAAGCAACATTTGTGGGGCATGTAACGATATACCAAAGACATTAGCATAAAGGGGCAGAGCTTTCACTATAGTTAACACCCAAAACCACAAAAAAAAGAGAAGACCACAGTGTCTCTTCATTCATTCCTATAAAATAGAAGTTTATTACCATACATAAAATTTTTAAAAAACATTTAACTTGTAAAGTGCAATGCAATAATTATTCCCTAATAACAAAATCCCTTCATATGTAATGGTCCTGTAAGAGTTAAAGTAATAGCCCAAAATCTCCAAACACAAGGTTATTATACACGAACAGGCATTGCCCACAATGCTCCATTCTCTGCAGGCATCATCGCTGATTGGTCCACAGCAGAAATGAACGCCCATGTCTGATCTCGAGCAGTGTCCAAGGTGAGCAAATGAGACTATTTCTGGTGTTTGATATAGATTACAGATATAGAAGTTTTAATGGTAAACATTTTTTATTTCCTTGTTTCATAGGTAAAGAAATCAAAGGGAATATAAACCTAAGTGACATTAAGAAAAAAATGAAAAACATTGAGAAAAATTTTGTTGAAATGTGTATGCTGTTTGGAACTGTTCTCCCACAAACCACTAGCACCTTTAAAGTGTAATACTATTTTTTTCACTTGTCATATTCTGCAATAAATTTTTTTGTACTGTTTCCTGCAATAAAACTGTTGCATTAACACTGTGTTGTTTATTCTGGGTATTTTACAAATATTAGTTAATAAAGGTTAATATGACTTTATAAGTTTAATAGTTTATAAAAGTATAAGTTTATAAAGGGTAAATATGATTAGGTTCCCAATATAGATGCAAAGGGTTTACACAAGTGTTATAGTCTGCAACCAGACAGGTGCAATACACATGTCAGTGATGTGTGGATACCGCGCCACATGGGACTGGTACAGGCATCACAAATTTACATACACACGCCCCCCAGATCGAGGAAATATCGGAGGATTGTCGTGGATCGGTCGGAAATTTATACACACTACACAACAGAAAGGAGATTGGAACGAAAATATTGAACGGTACGACCAACTAAATGAGGCGACAATCATCCATTTGGGCAGACTTTCGACCATCGTGTCACTACACACACTGACCCGACTTGCGAACGAGCGGTCATATGTCAGCTGGTTGAACCGATCATTGGCCAAAAACCCTGTAGTGTGTACCCAGCTTTAGAGTGGAGATTCGGACAGCTGTGAGAGTGTATTAGTGTGAACAGTATCATCAGGGATAAGGTAAACTTTAAAAGAGATGGTTTTTTAGAGAACGTCTAAAGATTTGAAGACTGTGGGACAGTCTGATTGGACATGGTAAGGAATTCCATAAGTGGGGAGCAGCACGTGAGAAGTCTTGTAGGCGCAAGTGACAGGTGCTTACCAGAAACGAGAAAAGGTGCAGGTCAGAGGCAGATCTAAGAGTATGGGAAGGAGAGTATTTTGATATGAGATTTGAGATGTATGAAGGGGTGGTATTGTTGAGGGCTCTGTGGGTACGGGTAAGTAATTTGAATTGGATTCTGGAGGACACAGGGTGCCAGTGTATGGATTTGCACCACTTTGCAAATCCCTACACTGGCTCCCTACACAGGGAGCCAGTGTAGGGATTGAAAATAATGAAAAATAATAAACCCTATTTTGGATATGTTGAGCTTTAAGTAGTGTTGTGACATAATAGTACAGAAGGGGAGAGATCAGGGGAAGATATATATATTTGGTTGTCATCAGCATTGAGGTAGTTCTGGAGGCTGAATGAGCAAATTAGTGCCCCAAGAGAAGTGGTGTACAATGAAAAAAGTAAAGGGCCAAGAACATCATCATCATCATCATCACCATTTATTTATATAGCGCCACAGTTTTCGCAGCGCTGTACAGAGAACTCATTCACATCAGTCCCTGCCCCATTGGAGCTTACAGTCTAAATTCCGTAAGATACACACACCGACAGACAGAGAGTGAGACTACGGTCAATTTTGATAGCAGTCAATTAACCTACTAGTATTGGGGTTTTTTTTGAAGTGTGGGAGGAAACTGGAGCACCCGGAGGAAACCCATGCAAACATGGGGAGAACATACTAACTCCACACAGATAAGGCCATGGTCGGGAATTGAACTCATGACCCCTGTGCTGTGAGGCAGAAGTGCTAACCACTAAGCCACCGTGCCGCCCAAGAACAGAGCCCTGTGAGATCCCAGCAGATAGTGGAAATGGAAGGGAGGATGTGCCAGAGGTTTAAACACTAAAGGAGCAGTTTTATAGGTAGTAAGTGAACCAGGAAAGAACTATTTCACGAAGGCCAATGAAGTGAAGGGTGTGTAGGAGATCAACAGTGTTGAAAGCAGCAGAGAGGTCGAGGAGAATGAGTTTGGAGAAATGACCCTTAGGGCTAGATTTACTAACGGGCGTGTTTCCGTCATGCATAGCCGCGTTTTTACGGCGGTTTTGCATGTCAAACAGCCGGATTTACTAATGGGCGATTTTAAGCTTCAAGATGAATCCGCCGGCGATGTAACGGCGGTATGTAAGCCTCCAAGCAGCCGGCGGCTTTGAAAGAAACATGGCACTTTTGCTTTAAAACACGTCGGTTTCGTGTCATGGCGGGTTTTTTGAAAAATACATCATTATCATACAGTATTACTATTGGCTACTTTCTGTATCAGGAGATTTGACATCAGAAGCACTATAAATCACAGGGTTTACACATTTTCTTTGATAGGGTTTTGAGGAGTATAGAGAAAGGAGCTTGGAGGTATTAGTATTGTGAGTGAGGTGTTTTGGAGGGTTCTTGTGCTGCGATCAGGGCAGGCTTCTCCGGGATCGGTCGCGTCGCCGCACTGGATGCCGCGGGGGCGCCCGTCTCCGCCGCTCCGGGTTCGGGGATCTGAACCCGACTCCCTTTTGATCGGCCGAGGGCGACGGAGGCCATCGCCCGTCTCTTAGGACCGACTGACCCATGTTCAACTATTTTAATGTTGGGGCTGGAGGAAGGCTTAATTATTAATCGTGGGTGCTATTAATTTAACGCCGGGGCTGGCTGTAATTTTCTAAATGTTGCCATTTTTTTTTCCCAAATAGGTCCTTCAACATTCCAGGACCTGGACAAGCCGCAACTAAAGAAAGCAGCAGTCACAGGTGGTGAAAGTGAGAAGAACAGGTAGGAGAGAGCAGCAGAGTGTGTGAAATGTTGTGATTCTAGTAGGGACAATGTCACTTTTTGGTGAGTGTTGTGCCCAATGTAAGGTGTAGGCAAAGACTGAACTCTTTGTGTACACACTGCATTGTTTGTATACTACACTGTGGTGCTAGATGTCTTAAAAGTCAGGAGTGCTGGGACATATGTGACACACTGGTGCATTCAGGACCTAGTGATTTTGATGTGCTAGCCACGCCCCAATGGCACATTGCCACACCCCTGAATGTATGACCACACCCCCGAATTTTTTTGCTTACTCGACTATGAGGGGGGGCCCCATGAATTTGTTGTACCCGGGCCCTGAATTCCTCTTGGCAGCCCTGGCTGCGATATCTGATTGGAGTGTGAGTAGTCCTGTGTTATTTTGCAGTCTTGTGCCTTTATTTTCTGATTGAATTTCTGTCCTGTTTTTTTGGTAATTGTCTAGTCCTTTGTCTCTGTTACTTGTGTGTTAGTGTTTTGTGAGTGTTTCAGTAGTTAGTTTAGTTTGTCCTTTTTGTTTGTCAGTACTTCAGCGTTACTTGTTTTTTGTGTCCTACTGGACATTATGGCCAGAGATAGGAGGGGGGCAGAGGCTGAGGAGAGGGAGATGGAGCTGGAGGGGACAGAGAAAGGTGAGGAAGAGTTAGGGGAGACAGGACAGGGCAGGAAGACGAAGTCAGGGAGGAATGTGAGATTTTCTCATGACGAGAATTGTGTGCTGGTGTACAATATTGTTCCCTGCTATGAAATAGTTTTAGGGAACCTTGCAGCCCGTACTCCACTAAGGTGGCGCCACAAATTGTGGGCGAACATATGCCATGCCGTTAATGCAGTGGGACCATTAAAGCGGTTTGTGTAGACTCAAAGGCTGAGGAAAGGAAGGCAGCAAGAGGAACAGGTGGTGGTCCACCACTTTGTGTGGAATATACCACATATGAGAAGGAGCTGCGGCACATACTGCCCCGTGAAATTGTAGAGGTGGTTAATGTCCAGGACACGGATGCACCTTCTTTTGGACAACCAGCTGGTGAGTTGTTTGAATTTTTTACTATAACTGTTTTGCAAGTACACGCATTTTTTAACATTTTAAAATGTATTTGAAAAGCACATTATCATTGATTGTCACTGCTAATACAGTGTCTGCTTTTTCTAGCATATCCAGAATCGCCTGGAAGAGACTCCACTCCGAGTCCAAGGTCTACTGCTCCACCTTCTGTCAGGGATTCTGCACCTGAAGAACAAGCAGGTGCGTGTAGCCTGTTTGGGGGAGAAAAAATGTTGTTGATATTTTTGGTACACAAAATGTTGGTGTAAATGTTATAGTGGTTGCTTTATATATGGTTTGCAAAAACAGCTTCATGTACTACACAGAGGGAGAACTAAAATAGTAATAGCTAACCTCAAATCTCTGTCTTGCTACATTTTGCTACCAGCACCATCAAAGTTTGAATTAAAAATAATTTACATTTATATCCCATCACTCTAACACATAGGCAAAATGAGATTTTATTCCAAAAACAGATGAGTAGCATTCTTAGGCAGGTCGCATAGGACAACTAATCAGGAAGGTAGGCATTGTTAACCATTCTGTAGTTGTAACAGGTTATGTTTTTTGTCCAGTGTCCAGATTGCAATTTACAAACATGTTTGATCCTATATACTTACCTTGGTTATTTCACCACAGGAACCTCAGCATCTCTGCAAGGCCAGCGCCATTCTGCGCAGATGTCACCTCCTGACGACACACAGGAAGACACAGTCATCACTTTAGAGATGGTAGATGTCCCAGTGTCTACGCGCCAGGAAAAAGCAACTGGCCCTGCGGAACAGTCATCCGAGCAACAAGCTGCACCTCCTCAGCTGGATACAGGGCGAGAAATGGCCCAATCCATTGCTAATTTCCAGGTCCTGCAGTCTCAGTTTATGGACACTCAAACGAGACATATGTCTCATATTGTTGGACATTTGAGTCGTTCCTACTGCAGTACTAACCTCATTCCTTCAGCATTAAATCATATCGCTGCAGCTATTGAGCAATCGAATGTCAGCATAATTCAAATGACTGGCGCTGTGGAGGCCTTACACACCACAGTAAAGGAGGTCAATGCCAACGTGAATCGTATGGCTGCCCAAATTCACCAGGACATAACGGTGCGGTTACCTTTGCCAGTGTCTTCTACTGAAACCAGTTTGGCTAGTACACCAGGGGGTAAATGTATTAAGCTCCGGGTTCTTCAACACCCGCGAGTTTGGCGTCTTCAGCGCTTAAATTTAAAGCGGAAGTTTCCCTTTACAAGACAGCGCCGCTTTAAATTTAAGCACTGAAGACGCCGAACTCGCGGGTGTTGAAGAACCCGGAGCTTAATACATTTCCCCCCAGGACGCTCCGTGCAAAGTACTCCGCCAAGAAGAGGTGCTCGCACAAGGGGGGGCTGAGGAAGAGGGGAGAGTGTCACCCGACCCTTTGATGTACCTGCCAAAAGGCGCAGATAGGCTAATGTGTGTGGTTGTAACCAACAACCTGTAAAATAATTTGTTTATATTTTGTAAATCTTTATATTTTCTAAGTTCAGAAAAATGTTGCACTATTTACAGTCTGTTACACTTCTGTTACGTGTATCCTGCACACATCAAAAATTGAGTGTGTACATTGTGGGGGATGCAAAATTCATCTATACTTGAACTTCTGTACCACAATAAATGTTGTTTAAGTTAAACACCAAAAAACTGTCTGTCCTGCCTGTAGAACAGTATTATACTTAATGTAAAAAAGTTAGCACTATTGGTACTTACGCATCGCCACCTGTCTGACACTTTACACTGATTATTAAAAGTTGCACATGAGCAGAACTCACTACCTTTTGCTCAGAAAAAGCAAAGAAATATGGGTTATTTTTACACATTACACCTTTTTAAATAAACCAAAAAACACAACTTGGCTAAATGGAAAAAAAAAAAAAATTATGTTCACACTGGCAAAATAGCTCAAACAGCATGCTTTCCAGGCAGAATGGGTCTGAAAGGCTCCCATGTTAGAACAGAGGGGTGTTAGAGGGAGAGCTTGTCTTTCTTGAGAAATTATAATTATATTTATATAAGTCTAAACAAAGTAGCCCCAGTTTCAGACAAGTAACACTGTCCGTGTGTTTGAAAGCTAACAAAATGTTTATTGTAATGTAAATGTCATTTTGTAGTCTTCTAGCACTTCTACATTGTATTTTGATGCATTGTATGAAGGGAAGACATGCAGCCTGCAATGATAGTCATTTTATCGCACTTTAATAATTTAACCTTTAATAATTTAATTGCACCAATCTTTCCTCTTCTCCAGTGCCTCCTTATCATGCTCCGGATCATTCGGCCAGGTCTCGGTGCAATTATCTGGTTCTTCCCCTGCCCAGTCTCTTGCTGCAGCCTCTTGCGGTCGCCTTCTTTGATTTGGGTCTGCACATGTGCATATCCATCTTTTATATGTTCCCATTGCGTCCCATTGGACAGTGCCCTCTAATGGGCAGGCTATATATTTCACCTGGCTGCTCTCTTACTTTTGCTTTACTTACTTTTGCCAGATTTTGTGGCTATTTCATCCTGTGTGCATGTATCTTTCCCTGGTTCCTGTTCTTGTTTCTGTTCCTTGCTTGCTTGCTACTAGGACTCTGGTGTATACCTGCTGCAGAACATCACACCTTCTGATCCAGTCACCTGCTTGCTACCTGGACGCTGGTGTACACCTGCTGCAGAACATTGCATCTTCTCTGGAGTGCCTAATATGAGAATTTATTTTGGTCTAACAATATCGCAAGTACTTTGGGCGCTTGCACCCTCTTTATCTTCTAACTTTTTTCAACTTTTTGGAACTGTTCCAAGTATTTCCAAACTTAATATCAAGGACTAGCGATTTGTTATATGGTCCACGTGTATGCAATTATTGTGCATGTTTGATTTATGTATTTTATGATCACTATGTATCTTGGTAACCATATATTTGTTTTACTATATTGTGCAGCGAGATTTCACATAAAGTAAAAGTATATTCATTTTACCTTAATGATTGCATTCATATAGATCATACCCAACTTTCAATAGATATTTAGGGGACTTACAGCTTATTTATGCTCTTACTGTTCACTAACGCTGGAATATCATTCCTCCTGGTGTATATCTGCTGCAGAACATTGCACCTTCTGATCTGGTCTCCTGCTGCTGTTACCTGGACCCTAGTGTATACCTGCAGCAGAACATTGTGCCTTCTGATTCAGTCTCCTGCTGCTGCTACCTGGACCTTGGTGTATACCTACTGCAGCTTCTCTCACCTTCTGATCCAGTCTCCAGCTCCCAAGCTACTTGGATCCTGGTGTATACCTGCTGCAGATTATCTATCCGCCTGATCCAGTCTCCTGCTTTTGCTACTCTGACCTCCGTGTATACTTTCCGCAGAACTTCCATCCTGCACTCTCCACAGGGCTTTGCAGGGTGCCTACTTGGAGGATTGAGACCTGCGAGGCAGAAGCCGCTAAGCCCAAACTCCCTTGTGTGAGTCACTGATGAAAACCTATCCCATTAAACTCCACGCCTCCCTGTATGTGGCGCTAAACCTAGAAGGCTCTATGTATCCCACAGATACCTATTGATTGTGAGACTCGTCTTATCCATCTCTGCCCTGATCCTGTAAGTGGTACCCACTCTACTAAACACAAGCGCAACCCCTTTTTCACTCCCCACCCCACTCCCTGCTCTTCACTTTCTATCTGTATGCTGAATTCACTTTTATCTCTTTACCTGGTGCACCTTTCCCTGCTAAGTTGATACTTGTTGCCAGGGCTGGATTTACCACTAGACAACCCAGTGGTCCCCAGAGGGCCCTCCCAGGGCCGGCGGTGAGACCACCCTTTACAAATGGACTGCTACTTATGGGCCAGTGCTATTTGCTTGCCCCCCCCCCCCCCGGCTAAAGTCTGCCAGCCAGCCCCTGAATAGGTGTATGAGTTATGCTAAAAAGCTATAGGGCTATGGATTTTTTCAGGGAGGGGGGCCCAAACCAGTATCTTGCCTAGGGCCCCATGAGGTCTAAATCCGGCTCTGCTTGTTGCACTTTGTTTATACTGCACTTTGTTTTTGTAGTACTCTGTATGCCATGTATTGTTACCCTGTACTGTTATCTCATGCTCTATATACGGTGCTGCGGACCCTTTGTGGCGCCACATAAATAATAAAAATAGTAATAATAATAAAAATAATCTGATATGGTGACCTGCTTATAGTGCACAGTTATACATTACACATTCTTACAAAATTTCAGTAGAATGAACAGAACCATGACAAATGATAAAATAAGTATATTGTGTATAACCTGTGACTTTTCCATAGATCCTGTAACTTAACTGTTAAATGACCTTTAGAGGCCTATTTTCCATTCCATTCTTGAAAAGTCAGCTGTTTTCACTGGGTTATGGTAAAAAAAAAGTAACACAGATATTTATCAATAGTGTAGTGACAGATATCACCAATATCTCCAGCATTCACTTAAGTAACAATCATCATATTTGGGCTTGTATTTAATTATTATGGGCATGAATGTAATATGTTATGTACAATTATATTTTTTTTGTGGGCATCTATCTATGGTACTTGAGTCATCTATTTCTGTGTGTTCTTCTGTGTGCATCAATTTATTTTTAAGGGGGAATCAAAATATTGGTGTTTTGGATATGCTGAGATTTGCGCATGAGCAGTCTATCGTTATATGGGCAGTACAGGCATTAAACAAGTAGCAATAGATAAAACAGGGAGGACACTTCTTCACCAGGACATCCACATTTCGGAAGTGCTGTCCAGGCTTCTGTAAAATTATAAATAGCTCCAATAGCAAGGAGCGAAGAGCGGCTATACCAAGTGGTATGAAAAGTCATAAAAATTATAAATAGGGCCCTTAATCTTTGTAGTAGTTTGAATTCTGTGCAATTCGAATAGCTCTTGCTGACTGTTTAGTAACAGGGAGGATAAATTAATGGAAATTTTAGTAATTGTTTTTGCCTTCCACGCCAGACTTATACACGGTAGGTAAAAATGAACTCATCCTTAATTTAAAACCCAGTGCAGACCCAATCCTTTTATTAACTCCCTCCTTTCCTGTAATTGGGTGCCTCTCCTGCAAACAGGATATTTAAGGCACATGGCCATGCAGTCAGGTGCCTGTACTTTGTGCCTATTTCTGGCATAGGATTAAGATGTGGCTCCCTGCAGTCCCTGTTGATCCTTCAGGTTGCTGTTCAGTGCTACTTATCTACAACCATCACCTCCTCGTGTTCAATTTGCTGTTTCAGTGATTTCTTGTTTGCTGTTCAGTGCTACTCATCTACAACCATCACCTCCTCGTGTTCAGTTTGCTGTTCCAGTGATTCCTTGGTTGATGTTAGGTGCTATTCATCTACAACCATCACCTCCTCGTGTTCAGTTTGCTGTTCCATTGATTCCTTGGTTGCTGTTCAGTGCTATTCATCTATAAATATCACCACCTTGTGTTCAGGTTGCTGTTCTAGTGTTTCCTTGATTGCTGTTCTGTGCTACTCATCCACGACTACCACCCCCTCGTGTCCAGTTCGCCTCTTTGTGGCATCTCATTGCAGAAATTCTTCTATTTCAGTGTTCTCCTTACAGATTCCTTCAAACACTCTCTCAGAGGGCTGCGCACTGCGGGGCAGTGGCCGCAAAGCACATACCTCCTTGCTGGGGTCCCTGGCGACAACCTGCCTCGTTAGACTTGGCGCCTTTGGGTAGAGTAGCGTTAAGACAGATCCGGGGATCCTAAATTTCTGCCGTGAACCGTGACAACCTGCAGTGCAGGCTTGGAGTCTAACAAGTGGTAGGTACTCACCATGGACCCCTGAAAGGAGGTTTAGGTTTGGCTCCTATGCCCACAAAGATTGCGACCCTCCAAGCACGTGACTGGTAGATGGTAGAGAACAAGTGAGAATGTTGTGGATCCCCCTGGCATAGGTGGAGTAACTAAGACACACATTGGTGTGGATGAAATAATCAGGACACACTGAGGTGGATGGGATAACCAGGATGCACTGGCCTGGATAGGATAACCAGGAGACACTTGCAAGGACAGGATAACCAGGACACACTTGCAAGGACAGGATAACCAGGACTCATTGATAGGCACAGTGATGCAATGTGTAGGAATACAGGACGGTGCCAGGATCAAGGAATCTAATACTAGACATAATCCTCTTCAGATGTATATACTGGAGGTAATAGGGGACGTGAAAGGCAGGAGCCAATGAATAGAAGCCCTAATTGATAACTTGGGCATGTACACTACTGTGCATGCTAGAAGAATTAAAGATGTTGCCTACGATTTAATGAAGCAGCAGTGGTGCTGGTGGGGAAGTGAATCCTGTCATCGCCTGAATATAGGTAAGTAGCGTGGACCATGTAGAGTGAAGCTAGAAGAAAGTACCCCCCATTCTTAATTGTGGGCACAAGACATCCAATAAAGGGCTTCCTTGGAAATTTCAAATTGCATTTTTTCAGAAGAATGGGAGCATAGACATCCGCACCATCAATCCAGGCACGCTCCTCTTACTTACCAATTAATATCCAGTCAACTGAGAATTGGACTTTGCCACAGGAGATTATCAAATCAAGGATTTGCTGTACCTTGAATTCATCACCATGATTGGTCTTGTTAGTAGACTAAGGAGTGGGTGCTGAGGAAAATCTATTAAGAGATTTGAGCAAAGAAACATGAAAAGTGCTGGGAATACGGAGTTAAAAATGGTAATTTTAACCTAAAGGCCACTGGATTAATTTGGAGAGTCTCATATGGACCAATTTACCTAAATGCAAGTTTCATACTAGGCACCTTCAAACATAGATTTCTTGTGAATAACCAAACCCTGTCTCCAAACTTCAACATAGGAACAGCACGTTTCTTTTCTGGGTTTTTTTTTTATAGTGGATAGATGATCTTGTCAGACTTTTTAGCACATTAGTCCAGATTTTAGAAAATTTCCAGCTCACGCAGTTAACTGCAGGTATCTGTGCTAGGTAAGGAGGAAATGTTTTTAGTAACGGATGAAGACCGTACACTCCGTAGAAAGGAGTGGATGAGGAAGTTTAGTGAAAATGGTTATTATGTGTGAATTCGGCCTGTGAAAGAAGTTCCACCCAGTTATCTTGATTGGCAGAGGTATAGATCCTTATGATTCCCACTTTCCAACTGACTATTACACAGGGGCGAATATGATAAGAAGATGTTAAGACAAACATTCAGAAATTTATATACAGATCTCTAGAATTTAGAAGCCAATTGTACTCCACAGTCTGAGACGATCTCCAAAGGACTTCCATGTAACTAAAATATTTCCTTGATATACAAAGTGGTCAAAGTAAAGGTACTAAGCAGATCAAATTGTGGAATAAATTTAAGCTTCTTAGAGAAACAAACATCCCTCACTCAAATGGTATTATGTTTCTTACGAGAGAAGGTCAGTAATAAAATCCATGCTGATATGAGATCATGATCTCATAGGAATAGATAGAGGATTTAGAGGTCCCAAAGAAGCTTGCAGAGGGACTTTATGTCAGGAATAAATTAAGCATGTGCATATGAAATCTCTCACATCTTGGCAGAGAGTTAGCCATCAATAGTCCCTGACAATAAGAGTCAGGGTTTTCCCAATATCCATCATCTCTGAAAAACAGAGAAGAATGTGATACTAGAGTTCACCTGACTAAATTGTTGATAATAATTGGCAAAGCTAAGAAAATGCTGAGTGACTTTAAGTCTAGATTGTTGTTACCAGTCTAACACTGCTCGTACCTTTTCTGGGTCCATTTGAAGACCGTGATCCATAAACAATGCACTCCAGAAAGAGTATCTGATTACATTCGAAAAAGCCACTTCTTGATTTTACAGAAAAATTTGTGTTTTTGATGGGAGAGTATCTCTGCCACGTAAATCTGATGGGCAGCAAGATCTTTGAAGCAGATTAGGATATCATCCAGATTGACTGTGCAGTGGCCTCTGATTGGACTACAGCAAATGTTTTCAAATCCTCCTGGTCCAAGGTTGGAAGACATTGCAGACACTTGGAACTTACATGTTTGTCACCAAGCAGGTAATGGATCTTCCTTTGCTCTTCTCAGGGTCCTCTTCACAAATTGGGACTCTGGTGCCAGGACTTAGCAATGACCCTCGTTAGTAGAAGGTTACAGTCTTTAAATGAAAAAGAATATTGGCAAAACTTTAATATTACAAGGTAAGGAATAGACAGGTGTTGTTCAGTTGAAGAAGTCTTCACCTTTTAGTTAACATATCAAGCACCCAAATGATTGATATGGTTAGAGGGTAGTAGACTACAACTCCATGATTGCCATTTTGTATTTTCATATCACTAACCCCATTATTTATGTACTTAATATTAACGTTTGTTTATTTATTTAGCTCCTACATATTACATAAGTACTGTACAGAGAATAGCATTCAAATCAGGTAATTTATATCTAGTTTAAATGAAAAAATTAAAGTCACTGACATTCTGTTAGGAACTCACAAGTCAGTACAGTGAAACTCGGGAACTACTCAGAAGGCCAGGTGTTCGCTGGAGCCCCTAGTGGTGGGGACAGACTGGGCTGCGGGCCGACCGAGGGTCGAGTAGCGTATACTGACTTAAAGGAGTTTCCCAGAAGTGGAGTGATTGGTGGACTGTAGTATAAGAGAAATCCAAGGTCCTAAGGTCACAGGCACAAATGCAATATCCAAGGGCAAGCAAAGGGTCAAACTCACAGGCAGAGAAGCAAAATCCGAATTCCAGGCAAAAGGTCAAGGTCAGAAGAGAAGGGTCACAAGTCCAATAACAAGCAGGGGTCAAACACGGGTGTTCAAATCTAAGGTAGCAGGAACCTAAACGGATAGTACAAGCAGGCAGCAGGACTGAGGACAGAACGCTATAACCGGCAGTGAGGCTGCAGACCTCACTGCCTTAAATAATACAGATGGTAAATCAGAACCCAGTTCAGAATGTGTCCTCAGCTGCAGTATAATGGATATGCAGAGCCTGCAGCCAATCATGTCTAGAGAGTGCCAGCAATAATGAAGACAAAATCAGCCTTGATTGGCTGAACTTGAGAGACATGCAGGGCTGGCCCTACCTACACTTATGCGCACGCGCCCGGCTGTTTGACAGCTGGGCGCGGAGTCAGTGAGCCCAAGGCGTCCCGGTTGTTGCCCAGGCAACCGGGACACAGAAACCGGAAGTGACACCCTGGTTGCCGTAGCAACGGCCGGGACGTCACTAGGAGCAGCAGGAGAGTCGCGGCGGTGCCCGGAGCCGCCGCCACCACTAACACATTCTCAGTAAAAACACAGTATCCAAATGTTTTTTGTTCATTCCAGGGCCAGACTGGGACTAAAAGTCAGCCCTGGGATTTAAAGTACTCTGGCCCACCTAAGTTTCAGCAAGAAAGAAACTATGTGCCACAGTGCACCGGCGGCGCTGAAAAGCGCGTGACCATATTGTGTTGTGGGTGTGGACAACATGGGGCATTGAAACAATCATTATAATAAAACATTACATTTATCACGCTCTCCCAGCCACATCACGCCATCCCCCAGGCACATTATGACACCACCAGCCCACTGTACTTATCTATGCTTCTGGTGCTGCTGACATCCATAAGGGTGGGAACTTCCTGTAGAGTGAGCAGGGAAGCTCTTTGTCTCACGAGATTACCAAATCTTGTGATACTTAGAGCTGCTCGGCTTACTCTGCAGTCTGTGTCCTGTCCAAGGACCGGGAGCAGCTATCAGTTCCCTTCCCCTAACCAGAGGTGGATTAAGGCTCAGGGGGCCCAGGGTATATAAGAAAAAGGGTCCCTATTATGTAACATGGTTATCATTTTAGACAAATACACAGGCACTACTGTTAGCAGGCGTGGGCTGGCTGGATTCGGCCCGGGGGGCGCACAGGCGGCCGCATCACATGACACACGATGCGGCCGCATCGCATGTCACGTGATGCGGCCGTCTGTGCGCCGACACGGCCGCCGGTGATATTGAATTTTTTTTTCATCCACGGGGGAATGGGGGGAAGTGGCCGGCCCGAACAGCCGTCAGACTGAGCGGCTCGGGGGCCCGCTGCCCCCTTGCCTCCCAGTCCAGCCCACCCCTGACTGTTAGATGCACACAGCTCTGCCTTCACAAGCAGTATGTTGTGAAGCGGGACATACCTCCCAACTGTCCTTGCAGTCGGACCAAATCCTAACTGAGTGAGACAGGCACCCAAATTCAGGACTGCCCCACCAGATTCAGGACAGTTGGCAGACTGTCCTGTTCTGTCCTACCTGTCTTGGTCACTTTTACCACTTGTAGAAGCTAGTTTCTTTCGCTTAGTTGCTTCTTGTCTTGATCCTGGAATATTGGATGCCCTATTTTGAAAAAAAATGGGTACATGAGATTTAGAAAACTCCAACCAGCCCTGGGGGTAAATGTATGAAAGTCCGTTTTTTTCAACTCGACGGAAATCGCAGAGTTTCCAGCTAAAATTTAAAGCGGCGCTGGCTTGTAAATAGCATTTAAGTTTAATAAATATAGCCATTTTCCAAATCCATCACCGGCAATAAATAATTCCCATGAGTCCCATGTATATGACAAAAAACTGGTTCCACTGGTGTAAAGGTTAGGTAGTTATGCAGAGTGAAAAAGTCCATGTGGAAGGGTGCCCCTGAAAATGTGCTCTCTTATGTCATTTCTATAATCTCACTGCACCCATCCCATCCACCTACTCTGCACTTCATTAAAAGCACATTAACTCCACTCTCTGCCTCTTCAAACCGCTGCCCCTTCACGAACATAGCCATCTTGAGCCATTAATCTATGTGTCCTGCATAAAACAAGGTGCACCACCGATGCACTGTGTAATGCCTATTTTGGGCTTAGTAAATGATATCCATAGTGTACATTACATAAACAAATATGTTTATAATCTATAGTCAGGGAAAAATACACTATACCACTATAATGTGTTGCCTCTTCTCAGATACATATCAACTGGCTGAATGGTTTCTTACGGCAAATAGACAAGCAGCTGAGATTTGGAAATCCCCTCTCTTAACAGTTATAGTTTCACACATTTTAAGATCTCAGCCCAATCAATTGAGTTGAAATTAGCCTAGTTCATTTTTCCCTGAAAACTGGATTCACTGACCAGAATACATCTTTATTTGCCTACCACTAGTTGCAGTTATTACAGTATGTCATAGTGCGCGTAGATCTACAAGCAAATTAGTTATACATAGTTTTTATCCAGATGTAGTCGAAATGTTTACAGACGAAATGTCGACAGTCATAATGTTGACATGTAAATTGTGGACTGGGATGCAAAGACGACATTCAAAATGTCAACATAAATAAACATATGTAAACTATAAAAACGGCAATATATGGAAAAAAAATGCAGTAAATGTTAAAAAAAAAACACCGAACCCTCCCCCTGCATACATCTTTATCAACAATAGTGCTGCCAGCCTGGGCTGGTACTAGCAAAATGGGGGGGACAACGACAAAAAGCTTGTGGTCTCCCTGATTTTACTATTATCAGCACTAGGCTTTGCCAGCCTGGCTATTGGCACTATAGCAGGGGTCCCACTAACATAACAGTAAACTAGGCCCAGGCTGGTCAGTACGTGACTGGATTCGGATCCCCCTCCCTCGGTTTAAACTGCCAGAGCCCTATTGCTGACAGCAGACACAAGTGTAAAAAAATATCCCTCATTCACCCTCTTTATTGTTCGCCGAGATTCAGGCTGTGCTGTATTCTTCCAAATTCTTTATAAAGGGCTTGACAGTTGTTTGTGTGAAACTAAAAGACTTTGAATTCTTCTTGCACCCTTCCCCTGATTGGTGCTTATCAATAACCTTTTCTCAGACATGGTTAGAATGTTCTTTGATAATCATGATGAAGCTCTTATATGTATTTTTGATATTCAATTATTAATAGGCTTTTGAGTTGTTGTTTTTTTCTTTTTAGTTGCCATTACAGAGTATTTTGTGTTGATCAGTGGTAAGATTTCCTGATTAAATCTATTTTGATTCCAGGATGTAAAAAAAATGCCAATAAGGGCAAATACTTTTTTTAGTCACTTGAAATCTCTTAATGAGGAAACAGAATACCAACATATTAAGTTTTCAAAATATACAATTGTCATCATTTGCTTTCTTCTTGTTGCCAAATACAATAATAGAATTAGACAATATTATTCGTATGAATTCTGATAACCCAGATTTGTTTGGAACTAAATTTATAGGAGAATGAGCATTATGTACTAAAGGTTTCTAGCCTGCAAAAACAGACACATGGGGCAATACTTTAGCCAGAGACATTCACACTAATCTCCTCAAGACCAACACTGATTGACCTTTTCCAGTTTTTTTCATCTATCTAATTTCACAGAAATATTGGTTAATAGAGGTTAAGCACTCAGAACTTGAGACATATGTGCAGTGGAAGTAACTAGTTAATGCAACCACTAATAAATCTGTTAAATATTGCTAGCTCCCATTTTTTTGTTTTTACCATTTTACCAGTTTATTGTGCATATTTGTCTGTTTTCTCGGATAAATTCAAAATGATCCTCACTGCTGCACATGTAAAATAATTATCTTGCACAAACCTGATCACAACATACAACATTTCTATCAATTTTGTATCCTTTATTCATATATACTTTATTTTATACTTATCCTTTATTTTTGTTATGCAGTGCTTTACAGAGAATGTTTTTTATTTACATCAGTCCCTCAGTAAAATCTACAGTCTAAATAAGTGATGGGCAACCGGGGCCGAACTGGCCATCCGGCACTTCTGGCAAATGCCAGAAGGCCCGATGGCTAGTTGGTCCGATCCAGCGAGGCAGGCATGTCCAGAGCCGTAACTAGGCAGGTGCGGGCGGTGCTGTCGCCCAGGGCGCAAGCCTAAGGGGGAGCAGACACCCGATACCTGCCTCTGTGCCCAGACGATCCACATCTCTAATCTCGCCAGTTTCCCCTACAAGCAACAATTCATTCCCGACATCAAAAGCAGTGCAGTGGAACGCATGATGTCAAGGGTGACATCTGTGGCCCCCACATTACACTTAATTTCAAAACAGCTTCGGCACTCCCCCCACATCATTTATCCCAAAATGAACCCGCATACTCCAAAATTCCACAAGCCACTCAGATATGCCACTTGCTCCAAAATATCACCACAAGCCCTCAGATCCTTACTTGTCACAAAATGCCCCTACATGCCCACATGTGTACAAAAACTCCCCTGCATGCCACTCAGACCTCCCTACATGTACCCACACTGCTCAGATCTCCCCACAAATGGCTTTGCTTCGCCCCTCAGATGGCATCACGTCTCCCATCAAGCCTACATTTTTTTGGACTGGGGTAAAAACCCGGAGCACCCAGATGGATCTTATACAAACGTGGGGACACCATGCACACTCCCCATTGTTAGTGCCATTGTTGGAATCAAATCCATGGCCATTGATGCAGTAAGGCAGCAATACTGGGCCACCATGCAGCAAATATTTCAGAATTAGGGTACTAATCAGTAACTGATTAGCCAAAGCTCCTTAACTTGCAGTAAACTTAATTTGCATGTAGCGAATAACATTTGCAAGTCTACATTTTAAAGTATCAGGACATTGCCAAAACTGAATATATGTCAAGAAAATATTTTCCTCCTATGTGTAATAGTTTTCATGGCTATAAAATTCACCTAACTCGATACATACAATGTCAGACAATATCTGGTAATTTGCTCATTTCTATTTGTGAATATTATGTGAAAATTAACAGACCCCTTTTATAACAGATCTTAAGTTTTTAAGCCTCAGCAATATAGAGTCCGCATCAGTATTTACAGTGATTGACTTTTGAATATACTGCTGCAGTGCGAAGTAAAACTATGCATAAATTGTAGGTTACAGTATACATTTTACTAAAAAACTTCTTCTGTTCTTGCTTGCTTTAGCAGGATCATGGCACAGAGACCAAAAAAGAAGAAGACACCGGTTTTCTAATCCGTAATTGATGCACACAAAATAATATGGGTATTTAAGTATTTTTATTTATTTATTTATAAGTGTCTTGTTAAAATACGTATATATTTCTATGTTTCTTTACTTGGGCAATTATTATCTATTTACAAGTGTTCTGCAACTTTTTGAATTGTTTTAATTCAATGACAAGTGGCAATCCATTACAAACCGTGACTACTGTGGAAGGTGTCTTTGGTAATTGGATGATTTACACCATAGGGCCTAGGCCTTTGCAAAGATTCCTTCATAAAGTAGAAACAAATGTTGCCTTGTTTTGCAATCGCATGTCTATCAAATTGTCCCTTTTATTGCAAAGATCTGAGAGATATCAGTTATGTTTGAAAAAGAATCAAAATTACAAACTACATTTGTAAAATGTAATTCAGAGAAGCACAAATTACTGTGTATAGGGTTTACAGGTTTAAATGTTTAGTTTTTGGGAGATTAATTTTGTTTTCAGAGGTAATGAATTAATATACTAAAAAAACATAAAATTAATAATTTGGGATTTGTTTTTATTTTAGACAGGGGACAGGAGGATATGGTCAGGGAACAGGATCACAGGGGAGGGCACACAGTGCTAGGAGAGAGGGGAGATTGTAGTCCTAGCAGTGCAAGATTTTTTAAAACTCCCAGCCCACCAATATAATAATATATTTTATTAATAAAAAGCGCTAATATATATTTTTACTTTTAAAATTATTGCCCCCTTCTCCAATGTAATGGAGAATGGCCACTTTTTATTAATAAGATTAATACATTGCCTATAAGCTTTTATGGGTGGGATTTGTTGAAGTGCCAATGGAGAGTGTTGAAGATCCCAAGAATTCTGTGGAAGGACCTTACCAGTCATCAAATTTCAGGATTTTTTGGTTTTACCCGAAAGCACTTGGAAAGCTCTTTGTGGTTATAACTAAACCTGGAATCCCTAAATGTATACTTTTTAGATGTTAGGCAATATATTATTACTAGGCAACTAACAAGAAAAGAGTCAACTATAGCTATCACACTTATAATTAATGCATGATAATAAACAATTAAAATGGCGAGAGTGACATTTCCAGTTTTAAAGCACCAATGCCAGACCCCGCCGCCACTATAATCTAATGTAAGGGTTAAGATAAGGGTTACAATTAGAATTAGGATCTACATTATAAAGGCGGGGGGTCCTGGCATTGCAGCTTTAAAACCGAAAATCTCACTCTCACCATTTTAATTGGTGTCATTTGCAACTGCCGCCATTTTATGCATTTGGAATGTATAGGAGGCATGTCGGTGATGTTGAGTGTCTTGGTAGGTGTGTATTTTCTCCATATCAGGATTATTCAGATCGGCATTGTTTTGTCGCAATTTCATTTGTCGCACTTAGCACCTTCGAAAAAAACGTACCCCACCCAATCATAACTGGTTAATTATTTATTATACACAAAATAAATATAAGCTTTTTAAAGCCTAGATGTGCTAAAACTAGATGGTACATAGAGAGACATTTTGTTTAAACATAATCCAAGGATTATGAAGCCAACTGCAACAATCAGCAAGTTGGCAAATGCTGGTCCATTGCACAAATCAGGGATAGTAAATATAACTTCATGACTATTCTGTTCATGCACATAAGTTAAATACTGACTGTTTTTTCATGTACCACACAAATATCAACTTTAAATTTCAGTGTACAAATAAGCTATCAAGTATTTGTGTGCTACATGAAAAAACAGGCAGTATTTAACTTATGTGCAAAACAGAATACTAATTTGCACCCCTTGCATTGTAACATGTTTTTGTCCAGGAGACTGAAATAAGAAGTTTCTCAAGTTAAGATCCTTAATGAATCAGGCCCTAGATTTTTTTTCTTTCTATTTGAATACATTTTTACTGCACATGCTATTCATTTTAGGGAAAAGAGAAAGGAATTATCATATTCAACTCTAAAATATAAATATAAATAAAATATGTTGCCTCTTAAAAGAGCTACTTGTAACATTCATGAATTTTTATGTCAGTGGTGGGCAATAGGCGGTCCACCGAGCCTTCACCTGCGATAGCCAGACGAATGTTTCCGTTCTGTCACATTCTCTGCTTTGTTATATATCAGATAATAAGATTGAATGGGTGCAGCTGGCTTCTGTGTCATGTGACCACCTCGGCACACAGCAGGGAGGTCATGCACAGAGTTTCCAATTACCGCTTCTTTTCCTGATTACTGTAACAGTTAATCTTGATCAGGACCATTCCAGAAAAACTCAGAAATTAACAGGAAAAAAACTTGAATTATCGGAAAAACATAGGTTTTATTAGTGCATGCACGCTGGAGGACAGGTACTTCCTAACTACAACTTTGAAGACTACAAAACTTCAATGCTTAATTGCGGAATGGAAAAACAAAAGAAAGAACACAGGGAAATTAGTTTTGTTAGCTTTCATGTTAAATGTATAATTTTTCATATGTACCATATAGTACACATTTTTATAGGGAAATTTATAGACATTTGAGTTTAACTAGGAAAAACCGGGTTGTGACAAGGAAATCTGTAATTTGAAAGTGGAAACACTGGTCATGTGGGCTCCAGCTCTGTAGGTAATTGTGGGGAGGTATGAAGGCCATGTAAGGGGCATGTGGGGAAGTCTTGAGTGGCATGCGGGTATGTCTGTGGGACAAGTGGGCAAATTTGATTGGTATGTGAGGGGGATGTGTGATGGAAATGTGGAGGAGTGTCATGTGTCTGGCGGCATATGGTGCTATTTTGGAGCAAGTGAGAATGTTAGTGTATTTGGGGATAGGTGAGTTGTTTTGGAGCCATTGTTTTATTCTTGAAATTATGGTTAATGAGTGGCCCTTTTGGAAGTTGGAGGGCTGCACACCCTTCAAGTATATTGGGTTGTCTATTACTGATTTATGTAAAATTTCTCATACATTGGTAAAAGAAGCACATACTCTCTACCCAAATCTCTTAAACCAGCCAACCAAAAGATACTGATCATTTTAATTAAATTGTTCAGTATCATTTGGTTGGCTGGTTTAAGGGATTTGGGTAGAGAGTATACTTCTCTTTTTTTCTATAAAAAGCTATTTTAAACAACTTATATTTTATGTTTAGTGGACCTTTAAGCTATGTGTTTTTCAGGGCATTTTCCTTTTTCTTGTCTGATGATCTTAAATTGTATGTTTCTGTCATTTTGTCATGGATAACTACCTGCCTGTATTTCTCAGCATTGAGGACACCATTAATCTTGACCACATCCCCAACTCCATTTGCTAAAATGCAACCCCAAACTTGCAAGGAACCTCCACCATGCTTCATTGTTGACTGCAGACACGCATTATTGTTTGGAACAATCTCCCTGTTGAGTTCCTTCAAAAGCTATGTTCAAATGTACCTAAAAGAATTGATGCATTGATGGTATTTTGAAGGCAAAGGGTGGTAACACCAAATTTTGATTTGATTTAGAATTCTTCTCTGTTCATTCACCTTGCATCTTGTTAACTGATAAAAATTAACTATTAACACTATTAAACTATCTTTGAAAGCATCTTCACTTCTCAGCATTTTTTCAATACCTGCCTAAAACTTTAACAGAATATATATATATATATATATATATATATATATATATATTTAAATATAACATGTATTAACATATATATATATATATATATATATATATATATATATATATATATATATATATATAGTATATGTATTATATATATATATATATATATATATATATATATTACACAGACTAGTAAATAATGTGTTTTTTACTCGAAAATTTTATCTAATTGATACTGGTTTTAAAATGCCATGATATTTTGTATTTTAAAACATACCCCATTAATACTTTCAGCTCTGACACTACAGAGCATCTGTGAAGAGTGAATTTCACATAAACTTTACCCAGCACTTCACCCCAAGAAAGAAAACACCTTTACATTATGTCTGCTGGACCATATGTCACAGTGACTACCTCAAATATAAAGCTGGGAAGGGGTGAAAATCAGCTCCTACTCATTTGTCAATTAACATCACTCCACCAGCCTAAAACATATTATTAGAGGAATAGCTATTATACAAGGGAGGGCTGTTATACATTTCAATAACGACTACCAAAAGGTAATTGTCTTTGAATGTCTTAAGTGATATTCATTCTCCATGTACGGAGCATTCTTATTGAAGTATCTCAAAGCTGAAGGCTTTCTCCAAGAGCTTAGACTCTTTACTTTAGACCTTTTTTGGCATACTCCATATTATTATAATGTTATTAAATACAATTTTTTTATTTAAATATGTTTATTGTTTTTAATCACGCATTTTCCAGTGTATCCTTTCTATAGCTACTTAAGGCAGCATTTAACAAACAAGATTAGTGATCTGAAGAGCAGGAAACACTTAATATACAGTGTATCTAACATAATGAGGCAAATCAGTCCCTGCAGTGTCGGACTGGGGCATGAAGGGCCCACAATGGGAATACAATGGTGGAGGCCCACCAGAGGGTATGTGACCAGCCATTAGAGAGACGTAACCAAACCACTAGAGGGAGTGTGGTAAGCCCACGAAGGACAGCTAGCACCATACTGTAGTATATAAAGAATGCAGTGTGTATATAAAGAGTACACAGTATTGATCTGCCCCTTAAACTGGGCAGAACAGTCACCAAAAATCTGAATTGTCCCACTAGAATCAGAACACTTGACTAGACTTTCCTGTTCTCGACTACATGTTCTTATCACTTTCACCACCTGTGGCTGCTGTTTTTTTTAGTTGCGGTTTGTCTGGATCCTGGAATGTTGGGGGCCCTATTTGGAAAAAAGTGGGTATATTTAGAAAATTCCAACCAGCCCCGACGTTAAGTCAATAGCACCGACGATTAATAATTAGGCCTTCCTCAAGCCCCAACATTAAAATAATAGTATTCCCATTTAATAAATAGATTGATATCCCTCCAAACAACCCCAACATTAAAGTAATAGTATTCCCATTTAATAAATAAACCTATTTCACTCTCTCCAAACAGCCCAGCAATAAATTAATAGTATTTACATTTAAGAAATATACCTATTTCCCGCAACCATCACTGCCCATACATAATTTCTATTCACATTTAATAAATAGACCTCATTCTCCTCAAACTCACCCCCACGTTCAAATAATATCCCCAAAACCACCCCATCTTAAATTAATAGTTCCCATTATTAAATTAAATTGCACCACCATCACCCCACAAACAAAATAGCACCCATTAATTAGCCACCACCTACCTCACACACACTACATTACCACAAGCCCCTGTACCATTGTCACTTGCCGGGGTATCGGCAGCTCACTCGACCCCCTGCAAACTAACCTGGCTCCGGTGGTCTGCTCCATCCCGGGCGCCGCCATCTTGGATTCGGGTCTGCGCAGACCCACAACTTATAAAACCTATGACGGCTTCCCTATTGGCCAGGCAATCCTGGCGCTAAATTACAAAAGGCACTTCCTCTATTCATTCAGTGCCTGTTCTTCAGTTGCCCCTGAGTACCTGTTGTGGCTGCTCTCCATTCTGACTATCTTGTCTAGTGAGTTGACACTACATTCGAGGACCTGCTACTCTGCTTGTCTGGTGAGCTGCCGCTCCAATCAAGAACCAGCTATACTATTTGTCTTGTGAGCTGACGCTCCAATCAAGAACCTGCTTTTCTACTGGGCTAGTGAGCTGACGCTCCAATCAAGAACCAGCTATTCTATTTGTCTTGCGAGCTGATGCTCCAATCCAGTACCTGCTATTTTACTTGTCTAGTGAGCTGACTCTCCAATCAAAAACCTGCTTTTCTACTTGACTAGTGAGCTGACACTCCAATCAAGAACCAGCTATTCTATTTGTCATGCGAGCTGACGCTCCAATCAAGAACCTGCTATTCTACTTGTCTTGTGAGCTGACGCTCCAATCAAGAATCTACTATTCTTCTGGTCTTCAGAGCTTACGCTCCAACCAAGCACTTGCTATCCTGCCTGCTTGTCTACTGAGCCTACGCTCCAACTAAATACCTGCAGACCTATCCTCGTGTTTACTGTACTGACGTTCTTTCAGCTGTTCCGGTGTTTCATTTGCTTCCATCGCTTAACTGTGCCTTGTCTTCTGCTCTCCCAAAGGGTCTCACTCAGCACTCTAGCAGGGGCCGCGACCTGCGAGCAGACGCAGCTAAGACCATACTGCTTTGCGGTGGTTCCTGGTGAACATCGTCTGCTCTGTTGGAGTAGTGCCAAACTGTACGAAACCTAGGATTCGCATCGTAAAGACCTCCTACCGTCGGAGACCGTGACAGTAAGAACAGGCCAAACTTCTCTTTAACATGTCGGATCCCAACATGGAACCCTTGGCGAAAGAAATGTTGCAGCATTTGCTTAGCGGAGTGGAGCAACAGGATGCAATTCAGCGGCAGCTTCTACAAGGATTTCAAAGTCTCGCTGCCCGCCTTGATTCCTTTCAAGTACCTCCAGTTGTCCAGACGACAAGTCCTACGGAACCTGTCGCACCTTTGCCCTACAATTCTACTTTGCATCTTCCAACTCCCTCTAAGTTCGACAGGGAACCCAAATTATGCCAGAGTTTCCTGAATCAATGTTCAATACAATTTGAACTCCAGCCACAGAACTTTCCCACTCACCGATCCAAGGTGGCTTATCTAATATCACTACTCTCAGGTAAGGCATTAGCCTGGACTTCACCTCTTTGGGAACGTGACAACCCACTCCTGGCTGATAGTGCTGCGTTCATAGCAACGTTTCGCAGAATCTTTGAACCAGGAAGAGTCACCTCAGCAGCAACTAGCATCCTCCGCCTTCGTCAAGGCTCCCGCTCGGTGGCCCAATACGTCATCCAATTTCAAACGCTATCATCCGAATTACGCTGAAACAGTGATGCATTGGTGGCTACCTTTTGGCAGGGTTTATCTGACAAAATCAAAGATGCCTTAGCTTAGTTACCCTCCACACTTGAAGCCATGATTTCGCTTTGTAACAGGGTGGATCTTCACTTCCTGGAGAGATGTTCCGAGAAGGACGCTTCCCGACGCACCCCGACTAGACCTGCACCTCACTTTTCCCAACCGGTGCCGGTGGATGAGCCCATGCAAATTGGACGCTCCCGCCTAAACCCGGAGGAACGGGACAGGAGATTCAAGAACAAATTGTGCCTATATTGCGCTGATCCAGGACATCTCCTGGCTCCAAGAGGCCGGGAAATGCCAGACCCTAACCGGAGGTCAGATTAGGGCTTTCCAAAACCTCTCCCTGTATTGAAACTCCCAAGATCTGTTCCTTTCCTGTTACCCTCTATGGGCCCTCCGGTCCCATTCTTAACTCTGCCCTCCTGGATTCTGGAGCTGCTGGGAATTTTATTTATTTTTCTTTGGTTTCACAGGCTTCCATACCAACCGTACCTTTGGGGATTCCAGTTTCCATCACAGCCATAGATGGGTCCCGAATTGCTAATGGTACTGTGGAACTCCGTACCAAACCTGTCGTCCTGCAAGTCGGAGCGCTTCATCGTGAAGAAATCACATTTCATGTGCTTCTCTCTACCACGACTCCCATCATCCTGGGACTACCTTGGCTCCAGCAACACTCCCCCCCAGATAAATTGGTCTACTTCTAAGCTTCTCTCTTGGGGTCCTGTGTGCTTCCAGAAGTGTCTTACTCGAGTTCAACCTCTCCGGGCCATCTCTACTTCACCTAAAGCCGCGACTCTACCCAAGCAATATCATTCCTTCTTGGATGTGTTTGATAAAGTTCACTCTGAACATCTGCCACCCCATCGCTCATGGGACTGTCCCATTGAACTCCTGCCTGGGAAGATTCCTCCTCGAGGTCGAGTATACCCGCTATCATTACCTAAGACCTCCTCTATGTCTGTTAAGGAGAACCTTCTACGCGGTTTTATCAGACCTTCATCATTCCCTGCCAGAGCGGGTTTTTTCTTTGTAAAAAAAAAAAGGACGGATCTTTGAGGCCATGCATTGACTATCGCGGATTGAATGCTATAACAATAAAAAACGTTATCCTAACCCACTCATCACTGAGCTCTTCGATCGTATCAAGGGTGCTCGTGTCTTCAACAAACTGGACTTAAGAGGTGCCTATAATCTTATTCGGATCAGAGCCGAAGACGAGTGGAAAACGGCATTCAATACACGTGATGGTCATTACAAATATCTTGTAATGCAGTTTGGCCTATCCAATGCACCTGCTGTATTCCAAAGCTTCGTCAATGAAATATTCAGAGATTTGCTTTATGTTTGTGTCGTTGTGTATTTAGACGATATTCTAATCTTTTCTCCTAACCTCTCATCCCATCGTCTCCACGTGGCAGAAGTCCTCTCCAGGCTACGCCAAAACCACTTGTTCTGTAAATTGGAGAAGTGTTCCTTCGAATTCGACCAAATACCGTTCTTAGGTTACATTGTATCCGGATCTAGACTACAAATGGACCCAGACAAGGTGAAGGCAATATTGGAATGGCCCCTTCCATTGGGCTTGAAACCTATCCAGCGATTCCTTGGCTTCGCCAATTATTACAGGCGCTTCATCCTGGGCTACTCCACCATCGTAGCACCCATTGTGGCCCTTACATGGAAGGGTTCCAACCCTAAATCCTGGCCATTAACCGCTGTGGACGCTTTTGAATTCCTTAAAAATGCCTTTGCTTCTGCACATGAAAAAACAGGCAGTATTTAACTTATGTGCAAAACAGAACACTCATTTGCACACCTTGCAATGTAACATGGTTTTGTCTAGGAGACTGAAGTAAGAATCCTCTTCATTTAAGATCCTTAATGAATCAGGCCCATAGTCCTCATAGTTCATCAAAGTGTTGTTTTCACAAAGTATGTTCAGTTTTGATGTTTTCATTCAGTGAAGTTCAGATTTCATATAGTGAAAGAGAAAAAGATTGACAATGGCGCCTGATATGACACTACAAAAGAGTGTCTGGTTTAAATATCTCATTATACCTTGACAAAGGCCCCTGGTGGGTCGAAACGCGTTGGTGGGGTGTGGATCCTGAAACCTGAGTTCTGTTTGTGATACCATTGAAGGAGGCTCTTCGTGCAAGGAGACCTGGTTTTCAAGACCCATATATTATATATGCAGACCATCGGTCATCTCTGATGAACAGCCATTTCTTACTCTTTCAGGACACACTTCAAAATAGTAAAATAATACTTTTTATATTATTTTTATATGTATATATTTTAACAATGATTTGAATAAATATATGTTTAAAAAGGTAATGCACTATGGGACTTTTTTTCTTTCACTATATGAAATCTGAACTTCACTGAATGAAAACATCAAAACTGAACATACTTGTGAAAACAACACTTTGATGAACTATGAGGACTGTGTCTTTGAAAGACTATTACTCCATATGTACTTTTAAGAACCTTATCTTTTATGTGCAAGATATCTCAATTTATATTGTAGCGCCATTAGATGTGGAATTTTTGTATTTGTATCTTCATCACTCTGTGCCATCCTGCTCCCTCCCTTCACCACTCTGTGCTATCCTGCTCTCTCCTTCAACACTCTGTGACATCCTGCTCTCCCCTTCATCACTCTGTGCCTTCCTGCTCCCTCCACTTCATCATTCTGTGCCATCCTGCTCCCTCCCCTTCATCACTCTTTGCCATCCTGCTCCCCTCCGTCATCACTCTGTTCCATCCTGCTCCCCCCCTTCATCACTCTGTGCCATCCTGATCCTCCCCTTCATCACTCTGTGCCATCCTGTTCCCTCACCTTCATCACTCCGTGCCTTTCTGCTCCCCACCTTCATCACTCTGTTGCATTCTGCTCCCCCTTCATCATTCTGTGCCTTTCTGCCCCCCCCTATCACTCTGTGCCATCCTGCTTCCCCCTTCATCACTCTGTGCCATGTTGCTCCTCCCCTTCATCATTCTGTGCCATCCTGCTCCCCCCCTTCACCACTCTGTGCTATCCTGCTCTCTCCTTCAACACTCTGTGACATCCTGCTCTCCCCCTTCATCACTCTGTGCCTTCCTGCTCCCTCCACTTCATCATTCTGTGCCATCCTGCTCCCTCCCCTTCATCACTCTTTGCCATCCTGCTCCCCTCCGTCATCACTCTGTTCCATCCTGCTCCCCCCCTTCATCACTCTGTGCCATCCTGCTTCCCCCTTCATCACTCTGTGCCATGTTGCTCCTCCCCTTCATCATTCTGTGCCATACTGCTCCCCCCTTCATCGCTCTGTGCCATCCTGCTCCCCCCTTCATCGCTCTGTGCCTTTCTGCCCCCCTTTCATCACTCTGTGCCATCCTGCTTTCCCCGTCATCACTGTGTGCCATTCTGCTCCCCCCTTCATCACTCTGTGCCTTTCTGCTCCCCCCCTTCATCACTCTGTGCCATCCTGCTCCCCCCTTCATCACTCTGTGCCTTTCTGCCCCCTTTCATCACTCTGTCCCATTCTACTCCCCCTCCATCACTCTGTGCCATCCTGCTTTCCCCGTCATCACTCTGTGCCTTCCTGCTCCCCCTTCATCATTCTGTGCCATCCTGCTCTTTCCCCTTCATCACTCTGTGCCATCCTGCTCCCCCCCGTCATCACTCTGTGCCATCCTGCTCCCCCTTTCATCACTCTGTGCCATCCTGCTCCCCCCTTCATCACTCCGTGCCTTTCTGCTCCCCACCTTCATCACTCTGTTGCATTCTGCTCCCCGCTTCATCACTCTGTGTTATCCTGCTCTCCCCCTTTATCACTCTTTGCCATCCTGCTCTCTCCCTTCATCACTCTGTGGCATCATGCACCCCCTTCAGCACTCTGTGACATCCTGCTCCCCCCTTCATCACTCTGTGCCATCCTGCTCCCCCCTTCATCACTCTGTGCCATCCTGTTCCCCCCTTCATCACTCCGTGCCTTTCTGCTCCCCACCTTCATCACTCTGTTGCATTCTGCTCCCTCCTTCATCATTCTGTGCCTTTCTGTCCCCATTTCATCACCCTGTGCCATTCTGCTCCCCCTTCATCACCTTATTGCATTCTGCCCCCCCTTCATCATTCTGTTGCATTCTGCTTCCTCCCTTCATCACTCTGTGTCATCCTGCTCTCCCCCTTCATCACTCTGTAGCATCATTCACCCCCTTCAGCACTCTGTGCCATCCAGCTCCCCCTTCATCACTCTGTGCCTTTCTGCCCCCCCCCCCCCCTTCATGGAGGAGAGAGGAGGGGCGCCGGCACTGCGATCAGGTAAGTTTTTTTTTTCTAGTGTCCCGCCCCACCAACAAAGAGGGATGAGGCATCACTGTGTAATACCCCATGACCCTGGCGGGCCAGTCCGAACCTGAGTTCCTGTATTCCCTAAACCATAAGGTTATTGCGCTTAATAAGTTCTAAAAAGTCTAATGTATCTGCCTGTTGTATTAGTTATTCCAGCATTCCCACTTATGGCACTACCAGCCACTCACTGTCAATGAATTCATTCCATTGAATGAAAAATAACTGACATTTTCACTCCACCTCAGATTTTTAAATTAAAAATGTATTCCAACTTCTTTCGCCTACAACTAGTGGTCGCAGTGGGAATATAGAAGTGGTGTTATGGACTTTTGAGGTGAATGGCCAAGTGCCTAAGGTATTTGGGAATTTTGGAACAGGAAGTGTAAAATAGTGCCGATGTATTAAAGTGTGGCACACAATGTGGCAGTATACACTTGTGTTCATGTGCACGCTGCAACTTGTAGTGCCAAAACGATGTACTTATGTACATCGGTGTGTTGCCATATCAGAAAAATGTAATTATTGCCCCACTGATAATGAAATAGTAAGCCACTGTATATAATAAAATAAAATAAAAATCCCTTACATATAATCATTAATGAAATTTGGCCCACTAATTTATTCATAAAATATTTTGGCCCCCGTAAGAAAATTAATAATAATTTTTGCCTCTTTCCTTCACTAAACTTGAAATTATGATCACCCTCATAATTAAAACTTGTATTGTGCCTCCTTTTATGATAAGACTGGCTAGGTAGCTTTAACAGCATGTTTTTTTGTCTGTTAAATCTCAGACAAGTTTCTGTTTAATCTATAAGAAAATTACGGTGTATAAAATTTTTTGGGTGGAAAGATATAGAACTGTTTGAAACTAGTGAATAGTTATTTAACAGTTTTATACTGTATTATTTTAGAGTCCTCGGAGTCAGCTGTGACAATTCATCAATTTATGGCAAGTGATTTTTTTATCTTATATTGATTAATCATTTTGACATCTATACATGGTTTTATATATTGTTAATTGGTTTGATGCTTTTAGAATTTTGTACATTATATTGTTTATGAAAACAAATAAATATTTTTGATCATATACATACACTCCACCATATTTTGTGGTAGTTATTTTTAGTTAGTTATACAACACATGATGGCGCACCTGTCTATACCAGTTGGTGCAATATTGTGTTCTAAGGGATTGGCACCCCTAAGACAGGTTGCGACACATTTTTGTATTTTCAACTTATTATTATATGTTACTTTTTTCTTTTTAGCATAAGCACCTAAGAATTAGGTTTCTTTACAGCTATTATTGTGCTTACACACTCATGTGCTGAAGTACTGCTGCCACAACTGACAGAATTAGTAAAAGGGTCTAAAATTGCAGCTATCTGAGGTCATGGTCACTGAACACTGTGTCCTCTACCTCATGCGCTATACTTTACCAGTTATGCAGTGAAGGGGGAATTAGATAATGCAACAATATTTAGCTCTCTCATGCTTTCAAACCAGCAGTCCATTATCAATTAATCCAAGGTTTTTTCTTTTTCTGAATAAATGTATCGCTGAATGAACTGTGTTGGCTAACCTGTGACACTCCAGGTGTTGTGAAACTACAAGTTCCAGCATACACTTCGAGCAATAAGCTGCTGTATATTGGCACAGCATGCTGGGACTTGTAGTTTCACAACACCTGGAGTGTCACAGGTTAGCCAACACTGAACTAGAGGAAAATTCACTCATCTCTACATTAACCCCATGAGTACTAAGAACAAGTGGTACTTGTCCTCTACATGACCCCCTGAAGTGCTAAGGATGAGTCCCTCTTGTCCTCTGCATTTAAGAGGGATTCCACTTCCCACTGTGATCTGTGGGTTTTCTGATACAGGGTTTTCCTCTATTAGAAACGTGCACAGTCTATTAAAGTCTATGTGGAATCCCAGAGATAGGTTGAGGCTCTTTTAAAGCCACTATCTCCCTTTCCTTGTCACTTACAAAGCTGTTTATACCCTTGTTTGACAGATACAAGTCCCTTTTTCAATTATTGCTGATTGTTTTGGCTCAGCGGACATTAAATAAATATGTGATAGGGCCAAAACTGCTCAGCACAGGTAAGAGAAAAGCCTCATCGACAAAAATGGTTAATTTACATGCAGTTTGTGACAATACATTGTCTAAAGGAAATAAAGGATTGTAAATAACATTCTTTTTTTTTCTTTGCATAGGTTGCCAAAGTAAACCACAGCAGTCACAAATAAATATGAAGGGCAGACATCTACAGCTACATACCTGATAAAGAATTGCATTTATTATTAGTTCAATACATTGGTATATTGTAAAAATAAACTTGTTGTTTATTGCAAACACAAAATCTGAGGGGTATTCCTGCATGATAGGCATAATTCTGTGTTTGATGCTACCATGTTTTATGTATGTAAATATAAAGTACATAGAGCAGAAAGAACACGGGTAAAAAGAATGATTTCTTAAACTGCATGAGATATTTATTTTACTGTAACTTGTTAATCATACTTAATAAAATATCTAGTGATTTGTGAACAGATTTTGTACTTTTTGATTCCATTACATTTGTTAAGATTTACTATTATTATTATAGTCCCAGTGTACATTATTCTATTTAAACAAAAAATGATAGTTATAATAGACATCTCTTTCTTGTCTGTTGAGAAACATATTAAGTAAGACATCATTCTCCCTCAATTCTTTAGCATGCAGTTCATTACATTAGGTATCACATTGAAAATCACTTCTATCAATTGAAGACTTGATTACAAATAATTGCCACTATTGATAGTTTTGCTGTTTAGTTGGAAAGTTATGTAATACATGTGAATACTTGTGTATATGTGTATAATTGTGAAAAACTATAATTTCTATTATCTTTATATTTAACAGTAGAGGGATCATGCATTGCATTAGTAGTAGTTTTGTGACATTTTAATTAAATTACTAAAATGTTTTTATATTCTATTGTGCCACATTATGTTTTGGTTTACTTACTTTTTTTGTTTAATCATGTATGTATTTTAATGAGAGCACACAAAAAATGCTAATCACAATAGGAAACTTTTGTATAATAAACTCTGCTTGCTTTACAAAATCTGGAAGAAACATGAGGTTCTTAGTGCACGTTTCGATCAACTACATATATATACTACATGGGCAAAAGTATGTGAACACACAAACATCACATCCATATGTGCTTGCTGAACAGCTCATTCCAAAACTATGAGAATTAATATGAATTTTGTCCCCCCATTGCTCTTCTGGGAAGTCACACATATCTTCAGCAACAATTAATCAGGTAGGACACTAAACTCAGGAAACCATGTATTGATGGAACTCGCTTTCTGCACAAGAGCATCATCATGCTGAAACATACTTACCAACTTTCTTCAGCTCTCTTCCGGGAGCCTGCCAGTGGAGGTGGGGGAGAGGGGGGCGGGGCGCCCAAAATTTGTGTCATTTTGGCCCCGCCCCCTGTGATCTCATGACGCAACCGCGTCATTTGACAGGGGCCAAACGCCGCTATTCACCGGGAATCGCGGCGTTTGGGAGCTAATTCTGCCCACTTCACTAAGAAGTGGGCACTTCCTAGTGAAGTATGCAGTATTCGGGAGATTGCCACACTCACCAGGGAGTCCGGGAGACTCTCGAAAAATGCGGGAGTCTCCCGGACATTCCGGGAGAGTTGGCAAGTATGTGCTGAAACAAGAAAGGGCCTTCCCCACACTGCTGCCATAAAGTTGGAAGCACACAATTCTCTAGAATGGCAGTATATGCTGTGGCAGTAGCATTAAGATTTCCTTTCAGTGAAATGACAGGACCCAGTATCGTATAGCTGTCATATATTTATGTATATATATATATATATATATATATATATATATATATATGTATATTTATTGTAACAAAAGGAGGCATTTAGCTGGCAATATGCAGAGAAAGCAGGGAAGTAGAGTAAATCATTTGTGCAGTAATGCACCTAGAGTGAAGACTTATGTATGAAAAGCAATAGTTTAAATTTGGTTAAACTTACATGATCTGAAATCCTTCCTCTCGGCAAACAGACAGGGTGTGTCTGGTTGTGCAAACAGAGCCAGTGATGGGTGTTTTCTTTTTTTTTTTTTTTTGTAAATCTTTTTTTATTGTACAAAGAAATAGGCAAGTTTACATCACGTCAAATAATTGCAACATAATTTCTCACTGTACAAATAACATTTTTCTTTTTCTATCACAAACATAAATGAGAGAGGAAAATAAAAAAATAAAAAATAAAAGAAGGGGACAGAAATAGAATGGAAAAGAGAAAAGGGCAAGAAAGTAGACAGAGGAGGGGAAGAGAGAGGAGACTGCGACTAACCGAGTCACTGAATAGTGTGTTTTCCTGGTGTTTCTCATGAAACATACTACGACTTCCTATTAATACCAGTTTAGCTGAGCATTTGCCAATCCTTCACATTTTGGATAAAACTTAACCTCATCCACCATCCTCAAAGATTTCTCAGTAAAGACCACCTAGTATCCTCAAAGACCCGCATGATATGGAGCCGAGTCGATTCCTCCAATGTGTCTATGTATGCACCCCATTTAGCATGGAAGCGCTCCACCCCTTTCTCTAAATCATTGAAGGTGGCTCGTCTGTCGAAATATAATGTTTCCATCAACTCCGATGTGACCTCCAATATCGATGAGGTCCTTTTGGATGTCCAGTTGCCTAGAATGGCTTTCTTTGCCAAGGTGACCACAATTGTGAGTAGCGGTATAATCCGCGAACCTTCTATCTGATCTTTCCAAGAATCAAAAACTGCGAACTTCATAGTGAGCCGATACTTGTATTTTAAAGGTAAAGTTTATATATGTTACCAGTTTATTCCAAAACTTAGCAATCTTTGGACATGACCACATGTTGTGTAACAGAGAGGCCTGAGCTTTCTGACATTTCGGGCATATACCTGTTTCTGTTGTTACCATTAACCGCCTCTGCGATTGTGATATATATGCCCTGTTAATTGTTTTGATGTGAACTTCCTGGAGTCTGGCAGAACTAAGAGCTTTCACAATATGCTTCATATAACCTAACATCTCTCCTGGGGGTCGTAGATTCGGTAGGTCTTGCTTCCAAGACTCCCATGTTTTGGCCCACACCTTATCAAGTTCACCATCAATTAGGTCAGCGTACAGATATTTGATCTTAAACCTGTTTATTTTAGCAAAGACTAAGGTCGCTTCTAAATCACCTGTGCCTTCCACATCGTCACTTAATAACCATTCTCGTTGTTTGCTCAGAACATAGTGCCGGATCTGTAGATACATATAAAACTGATTATGTGATAAGGCATGCTGTTCTCGTAGCTGCTGAAAGGAGTATATCGTCAAAGATATCTCTCACCGCCATAATTCCTTTCTCTCTCCAAGCTCTGAACATCTCATTTTCAAGCGAGGGTGAGAACTCTGGGTTACCCCAAAGTGGTAGGTATTTTGAAAATCTTGGGCTACTTTTAAACTTTTTATTTGTGGCTATCCACGCTGTGTATGTGTCTCTGAATAGAATGTTGTGCAATTTTACAGATGGTATTTTTGCCCTTGGTAAATGAAGTAAGGCGGCCGGGGCATATGGATAGAAACATTCTTCCTCCAGAGATTTGTTGGGAAAATATTCAATCCCCAATAACCAATCTGAGATGTACCGAAACATGGCAGATCTTTTAAACGCTTGTATGTCTGGGAAACCCAGCCCTCCCTTGGTTTTTGGTAATATCAGCCTTTTCCTGGCTATTTTCGGTTTCTTCTTTTGCCATATAAACTGGCTAAACAGAGTATTGCACTTCTCTATATCCCTTTTACCGACTGCTATTGGGAGCATTAACATAGGATATGAGAGCTTGGGAAAAACTATGTTTTTGATGATTATTACCCTTCCCATTAATGATACTCGTAGTTGTTTCCAGTTATTGAGCTGAGTCTGAATTTTGCTGATAATAGGGTTATAGTTGCATTGGTATAATTTGAAGGGGGAGGGGGTCACCAGTATTCCCAAGTATTTTAATGCATTTTCCACTACTCTAAATATTCCAAAATTATGTTGTTCTCTATCAATTGTTTGGGGGTTACCTAAATACAATATCTCCGATTTGTTAAAGTTTATTTTGTAGCCTGTGAAAGAGCTAAACCTTTTTATCATGTCTAGGATTATTGGAATCGTAACTTCGGGTTTGGAGATAAATAGAAGCATGTCATCTGCGAATAGAGACAGCTTTACTTCCTTTTTCCTTACTGTGATTCCTGTAAATGCCTGATTTTGTCTAAGAGCTATGGCTAATGGCTCTAACGCCAGTGCAAATAGGAGTGGTGACAGTGGGCAACCCTGGCGTGTTCCTCTACATATATGAACCGGGGGAGAAGCATGGCCATTCACCACTATCTGTGACAAAGAACCTGTATATAGTGTCTTAAGGGTTTCTATGAATTGTGTTGGGAAGTCAAATCTGGAAAGGGTCTCGTAAAGGTGGTCCCAACCCACCATGTCGAAAGCTTTTTTAGCATCTAGGGACAGCAGAAGTGCCGGATTTTCTCCCCTGCCTCCCCATTCCGATTGAAGTACTGCAATGACTTTTCTGATATTGGAGACCGAGTTCCGGCCCCAAATAAAGCCAGTCTGATCCGGGTGGATGATAGAGGGGAGTATTCTTTTGACCCGTTCTGCAAAGATCTTAGTCAGTATTTTATAATCTGTATTCAGGAGCGATATAGGCCTGTATGAACTGGGTAACGTTTGGTCCCTACCTGGCTTGGGTAATACTTTTATTATAGCCATGTTAAAATAAGCAGGGGATTGTTTTTCTGCTAATATTGTATTATAGAAATTCTGTAAGATTTTCGATATCCTAGGGAGGAGCAATTTATAGAACTCTCCAGAGAGTCCATCGGGCCCTGGCGCTTTATTATTTTTTAAATGTTTGATGGTTGCTATCACCTCTTCCTCCGAGATCGGGGCAGAGAGAGCAGAAATTTGTGTGTCTGTTATTTTGGGTAACTTAATTTGGGACCAAAATTCTTGCTGTGCTCCAGATTTGGATCCTCTTGCGCATACAGTGATTCATAGAATTTATGTAGTATCTCTGCTATGTTTTTCCCTGCATGTTTCACTACCCCAGAACTGTCACATAATGAGGTAATATGTGTAGGGGGTCTAGATCCTTGCAGAAGGTTAGAAAGTAGATGACTCATTTTATTCCCATACCTATAGAATTGGTACCTGCCTCTCTTAATATGTTTGTTCCCTGTTTGTGTGACTACATTATCAAACTGCACTTGTTTCTCTCGATACTGCGCCCTATTGGCTGGGTTAGGTACACGCTTCCATCTTTTAAAGGCCTTTTCAAGATCTCTTTGAGATTGCAGATATAACTCAGATTGTTCTTTCTTGACTTTCTTAACATAGGATATTATTTCCCCTCTCATCACAGCCTTCGCTGCCTGCCAATAAAGAGCAGGGTTTGAGATGTGCTCTACATTGTGTTGTTCGTACATGGCCCAGGCTGCATCTAACCTACTTATAAACTGTTGTGAGGATATCATGCCTGATGGGAATCGCCATTGTCTATGTGTACCCGTGTTATTATTTAACTCCATGCTAAACCAGATCGGGGCATGATCCGATAAGCCTATTGGTTCTATTTCCGTTTCACTTACCCATTGGGTGATAGATTTGGATATTAAGAAGTAGTCTATTCTTGAAAATGTGTTGTACACTGCTGAATGGAAAGTATAGTCTTGGGTACTCGGGTGGCGCTGACGCCAGACGTCTGAGAGTTGCAACTGCTGCTCAATATATTTGATTCCCACTTTATATTTTCGTGTCTGGTGTTGGGGCCCTCTTTGCCTGTCCAATGTGTCTGAAGATACTATGTTAAAATCTCCCCCTAGTATTATTTTCGAATCAATGTGAGTATACAATTGATTATTTTTAAATAAAACTTTTTGTGATAAGCTGTTGGCACATATATGTTGCAAAGGAGATATTTACTCCCTGCCATTGACACCTCTACACATACAAATCGGCCTTCTTCATCTACTTGCTTACTGTGGATTGTGATAGGTAGATTTTTCCGTATTAAAATTGCTACTCCCCTTGACTTAGAGGAGAAAGAGGAATATGCTATCACTTGTTGGCCTAACATGTTTAACTTCTCATGTTCTGAGTCTGTAAGGTGTTTTTCTTGCAGAAAGGTGATATCTGACCTCAGTTTGTTAACATAAGTTAATATCTTTCTCCGTTTCATTGGAGAGTTTATCCCATGGACATTCCACGAACATATTTTTATCATGCTCTGCATTTTAACCTATGGTTACATGCATCCTGAACCTCTATGCATACCATTTATAAAAAGAGTGTACTGACCAGTGTAGATCACCTCTTGGTTCTCTTTGTTGATTTTTCAGTCTCCGCAATTGGGAATGAGGGGGGGGGGGAGGGGGAAGAAAGAAATAGAAAGAAAAAGAAGAAAGCATACAAATAATAAAAATACAATAAACCTTTCCGGTTGGTGGATACACATAGGGAGAAAGTGTAATCCCTACCCCCGTATTTTACCACAACTTGAGAATATCTTCATCCTCATTTCCTTTAAAACAGTAAACTACTTATCAAAATAGGTGGTGGTCTCTGGGGTGTTTTCTTTTAAAGAGAAGGTGGGTGTGTCACCTGTTCATCAAGCTAAGGCTGGGGGAGGAGTATCAGGTATAAAAGCTTGTTTGTTTCATTTGTTCACTGAGACCAACGCTGGGAAAGCTGGCTGGTCCTGAGAGAGAGCTGGTCTATGTATAGCTAGCGTTTAGGGTCTCCATAATTGCTGTGAAAGTATACGGTGTCAAAACATTTACCAGCCTGACAATAAAGAACCATAAAAAGGAAGAAGTTGTTAGCGTGTGCTTCTGCAGTAGCGGGCTCTTGTCACAATATATATATATATATATATATATATATATACATATATATATATATATATATATATATATACATATATATAAATATATGACAGCTATACGATACTGGGACCTGTCATTTCACTGACAGGAAATCTTAATGCTACTGCCACAGCATATACTGCCATTCTAGAGAATTGTATGCTTCCAACCTTATGGCAGCAGTGTGGGGAAGGTCCTTTCCTGTTTCAGCATGATGATACTCTTGTGCAGGAAGCGCATATATATATATATATATATATATATATATATATATATATATATATTTAGTATAAATTGACTAACTGCCTAAGTTCATTCATATATACTCCCTATATAATAAATTAAGGGCTGACGCACCAGTGGTGAGAACAGGTCTACTAATATTATGTGATAAATCTGTGTATAACTGCATGCTCCATAAATTAGTTTATTACTGGAAAAATTCCAGATAGATATTGTGAATAATACAGTTTTCTAAAATGTGAATCTTTTACATTGTGAAGAACATCTTTACAACAATATAATACAGATTTTTTTTACCAATTTAAACAAGAGGAAGTAATGTCATATTTATCCATCCACTGCATTTCTTCAATCAAGAACAAATCAACCACCATCCACATCCAAATTATTTAAAACTTTTCCATACCAACATATTCTATATGGCTATAGGAAGCATAGTGAAAATTATATTAAATATTAAACAAGTGGAGTGGTCTCCCAGCCTTAAGTAAGACCTTGGGGTCAAATGTTTTCAATGTGAACATTCAAAAGCTAGTCTCAAAAGTCTGTTCCTAGGCAAAAACCCATAGGGCAGAATAAAGGATTTGGTGATCTGTTATTCTTTATATCTGTCACATTTTTTAAAAGAAATATGTATATTCAAGTAAAGGCTTGACTCATGCTTTAATGGAATGTATTTAAGAATGGAGCTTGGCCATTCGTGATTGGCTGAGTCTTCCCATATGTTCTGTCTGTGACTGGTGAGTTTAAATGCAAGTCCGGCACTTAAGATTCAAGACAAATATTTTTTTTGATCTTAACACATATTTTTATTTCCAAAGAAGAGAAATTTTAAATAATATTCACAATTGTAATGTGATATTTTTTCACTCAAAGTATTGTGACTTGTGTTTGTATTGAGATTTACACACGGAGAGAGAAGAGCGATAAAAAATGTGTATGGACTGTTTTATGCCTTCAGCAGTTATGTATTTACATATGTATGTATTCTTTGTAAACTCTGCCTAGTGGCCAGCATGGTATTAACTTAAATTGAACTCTCAGAGCCTCTGTAGTTTAGTTTCCAATGCACCATGGGTAGCTACAGGAGGTATCCATTTTAGATATTACATACTAAGAATCAAGAGGTGCAGTAGATATCTCCCCTTAGCACAGCATCAATGGTAAGATTGCTCCCTAGTTATGCACTTTTGCCATGTTTTTTCATGTTTGCATTACAATACATTTGTTCATGTTGTAAATGTATTTCCTCATTTCTGTATTACAGTTTTACCATTTGAATTATAGCATTCTTAACTACTTGAATAAACAACATTGAAGTAGGAGTGGTTATGCTGTCTGTCTGATTATATTCAGGCTAAAGAGAAGATTATAGTGAAGACAGAACAGTAAAACATAGGCTGTCAGCAAGTGGGACACATATATTCTGATTAACAGACCTGCTACACTGCCAACTCAGTTATCTGCATATGACAACTCAGCAGTTTCTACACAGTCTGCAACACAGTGGCCACTCAGCAATAGGAGTACCGCCATTTGACTTCACAGAAACCTACAAATTGTCAGTGCAGCCATCCTGATTCAGCAATAAAGCAGTTCCTGCATAGTCAACTTCTCAGAAACTAGCACTCTGTAAACGCAGTTACCTGTATACTGCAATATAGTGATCTCTATACAAACACCTACCTCTCAACATCATGTCACAGAAAACGACATCTTCATACAAAACAAGGTCTCAAACCTGTGGTTCCTCAAAATCTTCATCTGTCACCAACGCAGCCATCTTCGCCCGCGCAAAAGCTGTAGCCACGAAAGTACGCTCCAACTTTGCAGAGCAAGAAATGCAATTGAATATAGAGAAATCTCGTCAGGAGGCAGAAATGACAGTACAAAAATTACGCTTAGAGGCAGTTATCGAAAAGCTTGCTGCAAAAAAGGAAGCCACAGCTGCCATTGCTGAAGCAGACTCCTTGGAGACTGCAGACCGCCCTGATATACAAGGCACCATCAATGTACTTGACTCAGAGCTCGGATCCCAAGATCCACTGCAACACACATCAGAATATGTCCATCAAATCTTCAAAATGAGTAGCAACCACCCAGAAGCACAAGGTATGCAAACAGACTTTATCAGTGAAAAAAGTCTAACACGCTGTGCAGTGCAACCACATGTGAACAACAAACCGCAAATTTACAAGCAAGAGACTTATACACAAGGTGAAACCATGAGGGACATCCCTCCCCCACGCCAAGAGTTTGAGTCTGTAAACTACAACAAAGGCAGCGCCTCCTGCACACAAAAGTAGTATGACACAAGCCGGCTGGAAACAGACAATCCTAGCAGGTATGACCACACACCATTTGCTGACTATGTTCATACACCAACAGTACATCCTAGAGCCAATCAGGACACACTAGACTTTGCCAAGTTTCTTGCACGACGAGAGCTAATAACACAAGGACTTTCAAAGTTTAATGATTGTCCTGAGAGCTTCAGAGCTTGGCGATCCTCCTTCCTAAATGCAATCAGAGGCTTAGACCTTTCATATAGCGAGGAGATAGACCTCTTTATTAAATGGCTTGGAAATGAGTCTGTTGAACATGCTAAAAGGATCAGAGCAATTAATATAAACTACCCAGAGTCTGGCCTTAAAATGGTCTGGGATAGACTTGATGAATGTTTTGGCTCACCAGAAGCAATAGAAGATGCACTAATCAAAAGAATTGATGATTTCCCTAGATTACTTAACCAGGGCTACCAGAGACTTAGAGAACTGACTGACTTATTAATGGAGCTTCAAGTAGCCAAGTCTGAAGGAGACTTTTAGGGACTTGCCTACCTTGACACAGCAAGAGGCATTAACCCCATAGTTCAAAAGCTACCTTACAATCTGCAGGAACAGTGGGTCACCCATGGCTCCAAATACAAACAGCGGAACAATGTGCCATTTCCCCCATTCTCTGTTTTCGTGGACTTTGTACACCAGCTAGCTAAGGTCAGGAACGATCCTAGTTTTGCCTTTACCCTATCAGGTGCTATCCCAATGCTACCTAGCCCATGCAAAATGTCAGTTGCAGTTCACAAGACTAATGTGTATCCTCCAGATTCCTTCCACAGGTCTTCCAGATATACCCGCTTCCTCCAAAAATGCTCCCGTACCGCTGAACGCCACTGGAGAAAATCCCGCTCCCTAGCGGACTTCCTCCACTTTAAATTCATCCTTTCATCATACAGCTCTGACCTCTCTCTTGCTAAACAATCTTTCTTTAAATCCCTCATCTCTTCCCAATCCTCTAACCCCCGCCGCCTCTTCGCCACATTCAGCACTCTCCTGGCCCCACCCCCTCCTCCCACCCCCTCCTCCCTGACCGCCTCCGACTTCGCCTCCTTTTTCTCCTCCAAAAAAGAGGCCATCCGACTTGATATCTCCTCCTCCACTCTCTCATCCACCCCCCTTCTTTTCCGTACTTCCCCCCCCTAGCCACCTTCCCTTCCACTCCTTCCGCCCCACCACCGGTGAGGAAGTCCACTCTCTCATTTCATCCTCCCCCCCCATCTACCTGTCCCCTGGATCCCATCCCCTCCCACCTTCTTCGCTCCCTTTCCCCCACCACCTGCTCCCACCTCGCTCACCTCTTCAATCTTTCCCTCTCCACCGGCATCTTCCCCTCCTCCTTCAAACATGCTCTCGTATCCCCCATCCTTAAGAAACCTAATCTTGACCCTACTTCTCCCTCTAACTATCGCCCCATTTCACTTCTCCCCTTTGCCTCCAAAATCCTCGAGAGGCTCGTCTGCAGCCGTCTTTCCTCCTACCTTTCCGAACACTCCCTCCTTGATCCCCTCCAGTCTGGTTTCCGCCCCCTTCACTCCACTGAAACGGCCCTAGCTAAAGTCACCAACGATCTCCTCTCTGCTAAAGCCAGGGGCCACTTCTCCCTTCTCATCCTCCTTGATCTGTCTGCAGCCCTGTCTTGTCCTGGTTCACCTCGTACCTTGCTGACCGATCCTTCTCCGTCACCACATCTGGTTCTCTCTCCCCCTCGTCCTGCCTTCCAGTCGGGGTCCCTCAGGGCTCCGTCCTGGGACCCTTACTCTTCTCTCTATACACCTCTTCCCTGGGTGAACTCATCAGCTCCTATGGCCTCAACTACCACCTCTATGCTGACGACACTCAACTTTACCTCTCCTCTCCTGATCTCTCTCCCTTCCTCCTCTCTAGGGTGTCCGCCTGCCTCTCTGCCATCTCCTCCTGGATGTTCTCTCGATTCCTCAAACTCAACCTCGCCAAAACAGAGCTCATAGTCTTTCCTCCCTCTCATACCACGCCCCCTGCTGACCTCGCTATCACTGTCGAAAACACCTCTCTCCCCTGTCCCCCAACTTCGCTGCCTCGGTGTCACCCTCGACTCCTCTCTCTCCTTCGGCCCCCACATTCTCTCTCTTGCGAAATCCTGCCGCTTCCAGCTGCGTAACATCGCTCGCATCCGGCCCTTCCTCTCCCAAGATGCCACCAAGTGTCTTATTCACTCTCTGATCATCTCCCGCTTGGACTACTGCAACCTCCTCTTTACTGGCCTGCCCCAATCTCATCTCGCTCCCCTTCGATCTGTTCTTAACGCAGCCGCTAGGCTTATCTTCCTTTCTCGCCGCTCCGCGTCTGTCTCCCCCCTCTACCTATCCCTTCACTGGCTCCCATTCCCCTACAGAATCCTCTTCAAGCTTCTCACTCTTACATACAAGGCCCTCGCCAACTCCACTGCACCCTACATCTCCACCCTCCTCTCTATTCATGCTCCTTCCCGCCCTCTCCGATCAGCCAATGACCGTCGCCTCTCTTCTCTCCTGATCACCTCCTCCCATGCGCGAATCCAAGACTTCGCCCGCGCTGCCCCCCCTCCACTGGAACAAGCTCCCTCCCTCTATCAGAACCTGCCCTAATCTGTCCAGTTTCAAACGGGCTCTAAAAACCCACCTTTTTCTTAAAGCCTTCCAGTCTCCCACTTAACTCCCTACCAGATCTTCTGCCTCTTCCCCTTCACTCCCCTTCCCTTATCCTCCTTCTCTCCCTCCCTCGTGTCTCTCTGTCTGTATACCCCACCCCTTAGATTGTACGCTCCTTTGAGCAGGGTCATCTCTCCTCCTGTCTTCACCACTTTTAACTCTGCTCTCCAGCTACCTTGCCCTCCTCCTCCCCGTTCCCTCTTGCTCCCTCCTCTCCACTCTGGGGGTTTCCCTGCCTTCCGTGACCTCTTGGGCTCCGTCGTATGCGGGACCTTCCCCTCTCCCCTCCCCCGCCCCTCTAGCTGTGCTTTGAGATCTCGGAGTTACTGTGCATTTTATTTACTGTATCGTGCTGTCTCACCTTTGTATTGTAACTTTGTTTGTCCCTGTACGGCGCTACGGATACCTAGTGGCGCCCTATAAATAAAAATTAATAATAATAATAATAATCAGTCAAGAGACTAAAGACAAGGATCCTAGCAAACAGTATTCTCTACATCGGAGACCACATCCTCTCCTGAAATGCAGAACCTTCAAAGAGAAGTCACCGGAGAACCACAAAGCCTTCCTTCGAGAAAACGACATCTGCTACAAGTGCTACTCTTCAACATCCCCACTTCACCAAGGACTGTAAGGTCAGTGTCAACTGCACAGAGTGCAACAGCACAGATCACAACACAGCTCTACACTCTGGGTAGAGAACTCTACACTCTACACCCATGGACTTTATAACACAGTCACAGTGACACCGAGCATGGTGGAGAGCACAGTGGAGAGAGAATGAACACTACTACAGTCACACCAGAGATTACTTCACAATGTACTGAAGTCTGCAGAGAAGCCATAAACGGCAGATCTTGTTCCAAAATCTGTTTAGTCTACCCAAAGGGCCAGCCAGACAAAGCTGTCAAACTCTATGCAATCTTAGACGATCAAAGTAACAAGTCTCTAGCCAGAACAACCTTCTTTGAAATCTTTAGTATCAAAGGCCCCAACACTCGTTACTCCTTAAAGACTTGTGCAGGGAGTTTTGAGACAACAGGGATGAGAGCTACTGGCTATCAAGTCGAGTCCATGGACGGAAAGACTTGTCTTCCCTTACCAACTATCACTGAGTGCAACCAGATCCCAGATAACAGGTCTGAAATTCCTACACCAGATGCAGCTATTCATCATGCACACTTGAAACGTGTAGCACACCTGTTACCAGAACTGGACCCTCAAGCCCAGATAATTCTACTCATAGGGAGAGATATCTTAGGGGTCCACAAGGTCAGAAGCCAGATCAACGGTCCATACAATGCACCTTATGCTCAATGACTAGATCTAGAATGGGTCATAATAGGAGATGTATGTCTGGGAAACGTACACAGACCATCTTTTGTTAACAGCATGCTTACCCATACCTTGGAAAATGGACGTCCTTTTATTTTCCGACCATGTCACAATCGCTTTATCATAAAATAATTGCCACACTGCCCTGTCATAGACTCCTCCAGTTGTCACGTCTGTGACAACTACCAAGATCATCTAGGATACACAGTCTTCCAAAGAACACAGAAGGTTGATCAGGTGGCAATGTCCATTGAAGATAAACAATTCTTAGAAATAATGCAGAATGGACTAGTCAAAGATGAGGCAAACAGCAGGGTTGCACCTCTACCCTTTAGAACCCACAGACCTCGCCTACCTAACAACAGAGAACAAGTACTTAAACGCTTCTCTTCACTTAAACGTAACTTTCATAGGAAACCAGAGATGAGAGATCATTTCTTCTCTTTCATGGACAAAATATTTGAGAATGGCCATGCTGAGATAGCTCCCATCCTCAAAGATACAGAGGAATGCTGGTATCTACCTATGTTTGGAGTATATCACCCCAAGAAACCCAGGTCAGATCAGAGTTGTATTTGATTCGAGTGCCAAGTTTGAAGGCATCTCCTTAAATGATGTTCTGTTGACAGGACCAGATCTTAGCAACAAACTTCTCAGAGTACTTATGCGCTTCCGAAAGGACGCTATCGCCTTCACTGCTGATATTCAACGAATGTTCCATTGTTTCCACGTAAGAGAAAAAGACAGGAATTTCTTAAGATTCCTTTGGTTCAGAGACAATGACCCTTCTAAAGACATTGCCAGTACCGCATGAGGGTATACATCTTTGGTAACAGCCCTTCTCCTGCAGTTGCCATCTATGGACTCAGACATTCAGCTCATCAGGGTGAGCAAGAGTATGGTTCAGATGTTAGACACCTCATAGAAAAGGACTTCTACGTGGATGATTGTTTAAAATCTTTACCAACAGATGAGACTGCGGTCAGCCTCCTAAAAGAGCTCAGGAAATGCTTCTCTGCTCAAAGCTCAGGCTTCACAAAATACCTTCTAACAGCAGAGGAGTGATGGAAGCCTTTCCTTCTCAAGACCGTACTAGTGATTTAAAGGATTTACATTTAATAACTGATTCTCCACCAACGTAGCCTTGGGCGGTTATGGGACTTAAAATCTGATTCCTTCATCTTCCATGTGAACAGTCTAGAACGCCACACATTTGAGTTAGTAGACGCTGACTCAGATGTAGAAAACCATACACAAGTGACTACAATCCATACCACAATTTCAGATTGTCAATTGGAGCCTCACAGATTTCAAAGATTCTCAACTTGGAAATCACTTGTTAGAGCGTTTACTTGCCTAACCCACATAGCTCGGTCATTTAAAAACGCTACACCTGTAAATACAAATAGATGTAAGGGTTGGCATCACTGTCAAAATTCTTACATAGTAACAGAGACGCAACAATCCAAAAACCTCATTATCCGTGTTGTGCAACGTCAAGCCTATACTAGAGAGATTGACTGTATTACCATTGGAAAACCTATTCTTAGAGACATCGTCCTGAAGAAGCTAGACCCATTCCTCGGCAAGCATAATTTGCTGAGAGTAGGAGTTCGCCTTGAAGAAGCAAACTTAGAATCCAATGAGAAACATCCATTAATCATTCCTGGAAGTCAACAGTTTACTTCTTTAATTGTGCAACACTATCAAAAATGAAGTCAAACATCAGGGACGATTATTTACCGAAGGGGCTGTACGATCAGCTGGGTTCTGGATTACTGTGTTAAGAACCCCTCCAGCCGGCACAACACAACCCGGAGTCTACTCTGCCAGTCAGGTGTTCACTGGAGCCCCTGATGGTGGGGACAGACTGGGCTGCAGACTGACAGAGGGTGGTGAAGTGTGTACCGGCCGGGGAGTACCCAGGCAAGTGGAGTGGAATCCAAGCAGAGGTCAGGGGCCGGCAGCAGACAATGGTATCAAAAAACAAGCTGAGGTCAGGGGTCACGAGCAGGCAGGGAGGTCCGTATTCAAGCCAGAGGTCAGGGTCACGAGGTTCACAAGCAAAGTCCAAATTCAAGCCAAGGGTCATACACGGGTAAACAACAGCAAGTCTAATAGACAGGAAAGGAAAAGAGCAGGCTAGCAGACTGGATACAAACTATAACCGGCAGTGAGTTTGCAGAACTCACTGCCTTAAATATACAGGTGGACCAATCAGAGCCTAGCTCTGCAAGCAGACCCAGGGGCTGGCTAATTAATAAATTAAGGCCAAATAGCCACCAGGCCATTAAGTATTTCCGCGCACGCGCCCGGCTGTCCCCTGTTGCCGGGATGCGGCGCAACACTGCGGGGCAACGGTTGGGAGGAAGTGACGTCCCGGTCGTCATGGTGACAGCCGGGACGCCAGGGCGCACGGGAAGCGAGCCGCGGCGGCTGTGAGTACCGCATCGGCTCGTGACAGTACCCCCCCTTGAGGAGGGGTTAAGGAACCCCGACACCCAGGTTTCTTAGGAAATCTCCGAAAAAATTCCTTCAACTGTCTTGGAGCGTACAATCTTCGCGGGACCCAGGACCGCTCTTCTAGTCCACGATTTTTCCACTGTACTAGGAAGTGCACCTGCCCCTGCACTCTTTTAGAGTCGAGAATCTTCTGGATGGTATAACTCTGCGGTTTGTTCCTATTCTGCACAGGCGAACTTAGTGATTGAGATAGATTAGAGTATAACACAGGCTTAAGGAGGGAGCAATGGAACGTGTTGGGGATCCTCAATGAAGCAGGAATTTTCAATCTGAAAGCTACAGCATTGATCTGCTTGATAATGGGGAAAGGACCGATGAATTTAGGCCCCAGTTTCCTGCAAGGCTGTCGGAGCCTAATATTGCGTGTGGACAGCCACACTTTCCGATTTTTTTTTTGCAAAGAATGAGGCTTGTTTCAATGATGACTGTACCTTCCTCCAGATGACCTTGAGATCCCTGGCTGTGGAACGAATTTCCGGACTACCAGCGGACTTGAGAGCGCACAGGGAATTGGATCTGGGATGATAACCAAAATTGCAGTAAAATGGAGAAATTTGAGTGGATGCATGACACAAATTATTATAGGCAAACTTCGCCCAGGGTAACAAGGAGGACCAGTTGTCGTGAAACTCCAAAGTGTAACAACGCAGGAACTGCTCTAAGGACTGGTTAACCCTTTCAGTTTGCCCATTAGACTGAGGGTGGTATGTGGACGAAAGACTGACCTTGATGCCAAGAAGGGAACAGAAGGATTTCCAGAATTGTGCTATGAATTGGGACCCACGGTCCGAAACAATGTCAACCGGAAGACCATGGAGGCGGAATATATGCTGGATGAACAGGAGGGCCTGATTTCGAGCACTAGGGAGCCTGGTTAATGGTATGAAGTGAGACATCTTGCTAAATCGATCTACTACAACCCATATGGTGTTGTGTCCTGCAGAGAGTGGCAGATCAACTATAAAGTCCATGGACAAATGAGTCCAGGGTTTTGCAGGAACGGGCAATGGAATCAACTGACCTACCAGACAATTCGTGGGAACTTTATTCCTGGCACAACCCTCGCAAGAGAGAACATAACTACTGGCATCAATAGGTAACGATGGCCACCATACAGTACGGGATAAGACTTCCAACGTTTTCCGGATTCCGGGATGTCCGGCAGTTTTCCTATTGTGAGCTTCTGCAAGAACCGCCTTCCTTAAATGAACCGGCACAAATAAACGTCCCTCCGGTGTATTATCAGGGGCTATCCTTTGAAACCTTTGGAGTGTAATGCTCAGGTCTTGGGTTAAGCCAGCGTGGATTATGGAAGAGGAAATGATAGGTTCTGGGTTCGTAATTGGAACATGATTCGCCAGGAAGCTTCTGGACAGAGCATCTGCTCGGACATTCTTAGAACCTGGTCGGTAGGTGATCACAAAATCGAAATGAGTGAAGAACAGCTACCAATGGTCCTGTCTGGGGTTCAGACGTTTGGCCGACTGAATATATTGTAGGTTTTTATGATCCGTAATAACGGAAATCTGATGGGTAACACCCTCCAGACAATGACGCCACTCCTCAAAGGCCCACTTAATTGCCAATAGTTCTCGGTTACCCACATCATAGTTGGCTTCTGCCGAAGAGAACTTGCGAGAAAAGTAAGCACATGGGTGCAGACGGTGAGTATGAGAGTCCCTCTGAGACAAAATGGTACCAGCACCGACATCAGAGGCGTCGACCACAAGAACAAATGGTTTTTTAGGATCTGGGTGTCTAAGGGCCTGAGCGGATACAAAGGCCTTTTTCAAGCTTTCAAATGCAGCTATTGCTTGAGGCGACCAATTAGTGGAATTCATTCCTTTGCAGGTCAGGGTAACAATAGGAGCCACAATATCAGCACCGCTTTGAGATTATTTGGTCGCACCCAATCCAGGATAGCTTGGACCTTGGTTGGATCCATGGAGAACCCTTCTGAAGAAATTACATAACCTAGGAAGGATACCTTCTGCACCTCAAACTCGCACTTTTCCAATTTGGCGTAAAGATGGTGTTCTCGCAATTTCTGTAGGACCTGTTTGACGTGACCCCGATGTACAGTTAATGACTTGGAATAGATGAGAATATCGTCTAAATAGACAACCACGAAACAATCCAGGAACTCCCGTAGCACTTCATTAATCAGATCTTGAAACACAGCAGGTGCATTACTGAGGCCAAACGGCATGACCAGATATTCGTAGTGGCCAGAAAGCGCATTGAATGCCGTCTTCCACTCATCTCCTTCTCTGATCCGTATGAGGTTATATGCACCCCGAAGATTGATTTTGGTGAAGACAGTTGCACCTCTTAACTGGTCGAACAAAACAGAGATGAGAGGGAGTGGATAGGTGTTTTTGACCGTGATGAGGTTCAATCCTCTGTAGTCAATACAGGGTCTTAATCCCCCGTCTTTTTTAGACACAAAAAAACATCCAGCTCCTACTGGAGATTTGGATGGTCTGATGAAGCCCTTTTCCAAATTCTCCTCAATATAATCCTGCATGGACTTGGTCTCGGGACCCGAGAGAGAATATAAACGTCCCTTGGGTAACTTGGAACCAGGTATGAGCTCGATGGCGCAGTCGAAGTCACGATGAGGTAGTAAGGTATCCGCAGCTTTCTTGGAAAACACATCCCAGAACTCGTGGTATGGTGAGGGAAGTTGCTCCGGAATAGACTGGATCATCCGCAGAGGCAGTGTCAAGCAAGACTGTGAACAATACAAGCTCCACTGAACAATCTATTCTTTCTCCCAATCCACAACAGGGTTGTGACAGGAAAGCCAAGTATGGCCCAGAATCAAAGGAACTGACGGACATTCGATAAGGAAGAATGTAATAGACTCAGAATGGAGAGCTCCAATGTTTAACTGTAATAGTGGGGTCTCCCAGGTAATCTTGCCACCAGGCAAAGGACTCCCATCTAGACCACACACAGTAATGGCGGATTTGAGCTTTACCATCGGCATTCCAGCACAGCGGGCAAACCCGATGTCGAGGAAGTTGCCCGCATGTCACTCACCGGACTGTGAGTGCCATTTCTCCTGTGTTCAGGAACCGTGGCCGTCCGCCATTCTGAGGGTCTGCACATGTGCAGCCCTTATGAAACCTTCAGTACCTGTTATTATTATTATTATTATTATTATTAATTTTTATTTATAGGGCGCCACAAGGTGTCCGTGGCGCCGTACAGGGACAAAATGAATTACAATACAAGGTGAGACAGCACAGTACAGTAAACAGTAAGCACAGTAACTCAGTAAGCTCAATGCACAGCTAGAGAGGGTGGGGAAAGGGGGAGGGAGGATCGGCAAACAACGGAGCCCAAGGAGGAGGGCGCGGAAGACAGTAAGACCCCCAGAGGGGACGGGGGGAGGAGGGTCATCGAGGAGGAGGGCAAAGAAGCTGGAGAGCAGAGTTAGAAGTGGTGGAAACAGGAGGAGAGATGGCCCTGCTCAGAGGAGCGTACAATCTAAGGGAAGGGGTGGACAGACAAAGAGACGCAGGGGAGAGAGGGAGAATAGGGGGACAGGGGCGGGGAAGGGGAAAGAAGGAGGAGAGGCAGCAGAAAAGGTTTTAATTAATTGGATGATCAGGCAACCCTCCCTATTTAAACCACCTGTGATCATCACCTAGTTGTCTGATCTTGGAGTCTCATTCCCCATGAGCCTCTGAAGGTGTTCCTGTGTTTCCTCGTGTATTCAGCTCCAGTTGATTCCTGTCTACTACGATTGTGGTTCCCAGACCACTTCAACTCTCCTGTGTTCATCGTGTCTGCACTCAGCTGATTCCTATCTGCTACTGCTGCCGGATTCCAGACCGCCTCAACTCTCCTGTGTTCAGCGTGTCTGCTCTCTGCTGCCTCCGTTACTATTGCCGGGTCCAGACCGTCTCAACTCTCCTGTGTTCATCGTGTCAGCTCTCCACTGATTCCTATCTGCTACTGCTGCCGGGTTCCAGACCGTCTCTACTCTCCTGTGTTCAGCGTGTCTCCCCTCCGCTGCCTTCGCTACTATTGCCGGATTACAGATCGCCCCTACTCTCCTGTGTTCAGCGTGTCTCCCCTCCGCTGCCTCCGCTACTACTGCCGGATACCAGACAGCCTCAACGCTCCCGTGTTCATCATGTTTCCAGTTTTACTTACTACTGCTTCCTGAGTATTGCTCCTTTGATTACCGGTTACCTTTTGTGCGCTGCACCAACCTGATTACCGCTTCCATCCTCCAGTGGTCTCTCCTCCTGCCGGCGTTCAGCCGTTCAGGTATCCCTGCACTTCTCCTTGACAGCCTGCTTTCCTGAACCGCGGTATGCATACTTTCCATTGACTTTGCTATTGTGTTGCTTATCCGTCTGGACTGTGTTGTGTTCATCTCCGGAGTCTTCCATCTACTGAAGCTATTGTTACTATGGACTTTGTTTCCTATTACCTGGATCTCTATAGTGACTTTGTATACTTCAATCAGCGCTTGTCAGTTATTATTGTATTGTGGTTATCATCGTGGGATCAAGTTCCGTGTGCCGCCCGTGTATCCTCTGTATTCCATTCATCTCTTCGTGCCCCTCCTCACATATATATAGCAGTGGTACAACTTGCTGAACGCAGACCACTGACTCCTGTTTCCCATTGGCACCAGTTTCAAGTATCCTCTCACATAAGCAGTGGTACAACTTGCTGTACGCAGACCACTGACTTCCCCGTTACCTACTTGCACCTGGAACCCATTCCTTCACTATAGACAGTGGTACAACTTGCTATACGCAGACCACTGACTTTCACTACCTCCTCTCTACTCCTGGAAATTCCTCCTCACTATAGCAGTGGTACAACTTGCTGTACGCAGACCACTGACTCTCCTCACGTTTACTTGTCCATCTGGTTCCTCGTGTTCATACATCTAAGTCATTACCAGTTGCTGCTAGTCATAGACTTTCCTTGAGCATTCTCTCACCATCTGCTGATTCTCCTGTTCCGTTGTCACCCTGCTACCAGAGGACCATAGTACCAGCTATATTACTCTGGTAAGAACATCATCTGGTGATATCCTGGGCAAAGACTCCTAGTGCCCGTGACACCGCAGCTCCGCTGTCAATGAAGGCCGACAGGTCCACAGATCCAGAACTGGACGTGAGCCGTGCAGGAATTAATACAGCATTTTTTGGTGAAACAATTTGCAGACCTACGTGAACTCTCCCCTCATCCCCTAGGCATGCTCTTTTCCCGGCTTATTAGGGCAGGAACGGGAGAAATGGCCCTTAGTGCCACAATAGAGACATAGGCCTTGTGATCGCCTCCTATCTCTTTCCTCGGGGGAGAGACGATACGTTCCTAACTGCATGGGCTCCTCACCAGCCGTGGTAACAGGAATCAGGGCAGATGGAAAAGAAGATGCCTCCTTCTCAGGCTTCCTTTCCTTAATTCTCCTGTCAATTATAATGGCGAGGTGCATCAGTTCCTCCAATGAGGTAGGAGTCTGGTAGTGCACAAAAGAGTCTTTAATCTGTTCCGACAGGCCTAGGCGAAACTGACTACGTAAGGTAGGGTTATTCCATCCACTGTCGGTTGACCATCTACGAAATTCAGCGCAGTATTCCTCTGCCAAGCGTCGGCCTTGTTTCAAGGCCCGTAGATGGGCTTCAGCGTAGGCCATTCGATCCGGGTCATCATATAATAGACCTAATGCCTCGAAGAAGGTGTCCACTGACTGCATGGCAGGACTGGTCTGCGGCAATGAAAAGGCCCAGGACTGGGGGTCACCCTGTAGGAGGGAAATGATAATCCCAACTCGTTGCTGCTCGGAACCAGAGGAGCGGGTCTCAACCGGAAATAGAGCTTGCAGCTCTCCCTGAAGTTCCGGAACAGGGATCTATTTCCGGAGAACCGATCCGGCAAATTCATCTTAGGTTCACAGGTAGAACTCGGAGTGCATTGTGAGGTTTTCGCAGCCTCTTCTTGAACAGACAAACGCTCAGACAATCCCTGGATCATTTGGTACAGGGACTCCACATGGCCCGCTAGGACTTGCGCCGGAGACGGTGAAGTTCCGCTTCCATCCATCTCAAAGTGGGTCTCCGGAACGTCTGTTTCTGGCCGGTTATAATGTTAGGAACCCCTCCAGCCCGTACAACACAACCCGGAGTCTACTCTGCCAGTCAGGTGTTCACTGGAGCCCATGATGGTGGGGACAGACTGGGCTGCAGACTGACAGAGGGTCGTGAAGTGTGTACCGGCCGGGGAGTACCCAGGCAAGCGGAGGGGAATCCAAGCAGAGGTCAGGGGCCGGCAGCAGACAACGGTATCAATAAACAAGCTGAGGTCAGGGGTCACGAGCAGGCAGGGAGGTCTGTATTTAAGCCAGAGGTCAGGGTCACGAGGTTCACAAGCAAAGTCTAAATCCAAGCCAAGGGTCATACATGGGTAAACAACAGCAAGTCTAATAGACAGGAACAGAGCAGAGAGCAGGCTAGCAGACTGGATACAGAACTATAACCGGCAGTGAGTTTGCAGAACTCACTGCCTTAAATATACAGGTGGACCAATCAGAGCCTAGCTCTGCAAGCAGACCCAGGGACTGGCTAATTAATAAATTAAGGTCAAATAGCCACCCGGCTATTAAGTTTTTCCGCGCACGCGCCCGGCTGTCCCCTGTTGCTGGAACGTGGCGCTACACTGCGGGGCGTCCGACCATTGCCTCGGCAACGGTTGGGGGGAAGTGACGTCCCGGTCGTCATGGTGACGGCCGGGACGCCAGGGCGCACGGGAAGCGAGCTGCGGCGGCTGTGAGTACAGCCGCGGCTCGTGACATACTGGAGCAAAACGACATGTAAGTAACATTATCTTCAAATGTATCACTTGTCGCAGACTTTGTGGTACGTCTCAAACTCAGAAAATGGCCAATCTTCCAGAAGACAGACTTAGTACGGAACCTCCCTTTTCTAACATTGGTTTTGATGTATTTGGTCCATGGACTGTGATCACCCGACATACTAGAGGGGCGAATGCAAGGAGTAAGTGCTGGGCAGTTGTATTCACCTGTATGGGTAATACAATATCAGTGCTGTTCATATTGAAGTCATAGAATCAATGGACACTTCAAGCTTCATTAATGCCCTTAGACGTTTCATTGCCATCCGTGGTCCTATAAAACACATCCGCTCCGACAGAGGCACTAACTTCGTTGGAGCAGCCAAAGAGCTACAAATTTGCTTGAACATCGACACGAAAGGTGTGCAGAGATACCTTATTGAACAGGGTTGTGAATGGACCTCCAACCCACCTCATTCTTCTCATATGGGAGGGACCTGGGAAAGAATGAACAACATAATTCCATCTTCCTACAAGTAGGAACTGCAAGACTCACTCACGAGTGTTTAACAACCTTCATGGCTGAAGTCTCAGCTATTGTCAATGCTAGACCTCTGACTTCAGTTTCTAATGACCCAGAAGACCCATTCCTGCTTACTCCTGCCACTCTTCTTACCAAGAAAACTGGGACTATCCATGCTCCTCCTGGAGAGTTCAACACCAAAGAGTTATATAAACGTCAATGGAGGCAAGTACAAAGTCTTGCACACACTTTCTGGGACAGGTGGAAGAGACAGTACATCTCGCTACAATCAAGGAACAAGTGGCAATTTGCCAAACCTAACCTAAAATCTGGTGACGACGTGCTCGCCAGAGATTGTCACAGCGCAATGAATGGCCTTTAAGTCTTGTCACTAAAACATTCCCAAGCAAAGATGGGAAGGTCCGTAAGGTCGAGGTCATGGTTTGCAAGCACGGAGAGACTAAGTTATTTCTTAGACCAGTATCTGAGCTGATCTTGTTGTTACCTTCGGAGGACTTAAGTGGTGGCATCAATTGATACCAGGCAGGGAGTGTTATGCCTTCAGCAGTTATGTATTTACATATGTATGTATTCTTTGTAAACTCCACCTAGTGGCCTGCCTGGTATTAACTTAAATTGAACTCTCAGAGCCTCTGTAGTTTAGTTTTCAATGCATCATGGGTAGTTACAGTAGGTCTCCATTTTAGATATTACATGCTAAGAAGCAAGAGGTGCAGTAGATCTCTCCCCTTAGCACAGCATCAATGATAAGATTGCTCCCTAGTTATGCACTTTTGCCATGTTTTTTCATGTTTGCATTACAATACATTTGTTCATGTAAATGTATTTCCTCATTTCTGTATTACAGTATTACCACTTGAATTGTAACACTTGAATAAACAACATTGAAGTAGGAGTGGTTATGCTGTCTGTCTAAAGAGAAGATTATAGTGAAGACAGAACACTCTGAGTTTATATCTGGAAAATTTTATTAGGGTATTAAGCACATGGTTAACATGCTAAGTATCAAATTTGAATCCTGGTATAAAGTGGACTCAGTTCTTAATAACACCGGGTTATTTCACCTTCACTACTTCCCTCCTTTTTACTCTGCACCCATGAACTGTTTTTGTTTAATTTACCCACCACACTCACTCTACTTCCCTCTCTTCTCTTCTGCGCTTTGGAATGCCACATCTGTTTGTAAGAAAGTCGCATCCATTTATGATTTTTTCATTTCTAAATCCTTTGCCATTGCAGACACCTGTCTCACCTCTTTTGAAACTACATCCCCTGCAGTTTTCTCCTACAGGGCACTCTCTATCAGCCACACTCACAGGACCAGAAACAGACAAAGTGGCAGAGAAAGTATTCTACTTTCTCAAAACTGTACCTTCAAATCATAGCCTCACTCTCTTTTTCCACCTTTGTGCTGTTGTCATTTATTTCACCCACCTCACCATGGTCCAGCTCTGCCTTTCAATGACAACTTTGCTGACTGGCTCACTTCCTATCCTTTGACCTGCCTACTCAAACTCTGGCATATCCACCACTTCATTCCAACTATCAGTTGGGGTACTGTTCTTGGCCCTCTACTTTTCTCACTGTACGCCTGTTCTCTTGAGGAGATAATTTGCTCATTCTGCATCTAGTACCATCCTCTTGGCTGACAACATCCAAATATATCTCTTTTCTTGACCTCTCCCTTTCAGTACTATCTCATGTAACCAACTGCTCCCTCCACATGGATGTCCCAACACTATCTAAAGCTCAACTTGTCCAGAACAGAACCATTCATCATCCCCTAACCCAGAATCACCACCTCCCCTCACATCTCCCTCACTGTCAATAACACAGCAATTTCCTAAATCTCTCAAGCCCATCATAATCATCATTTATTTATATAGCACCAACATATTCCGTAGCGCTTTACAATTAAGCCCACTTCCTTGGTTTCACACTTGACTCTCGCCTCTGCTTTAATGAGCCTCCCTTAGAAATATTACCGGAATATGGGCTTTTCTTACCCAAGATAGTTCCATACTACTAAAATGTATCTATTATCTCATTCAGTCTCTCCTCTCCCACCTATCTATCCCCATTAAATCCATCTTAAATGCTGCTGCAAAACTGATTTTCCTCTCATTGCTCCACATCTGCCACAACACTCTACAAATCCCCCCCCCCCTGGCTCCCTGTGCTATCCAGAATCCTTTTTCAGTATACTCACCCCTATCTACAAAGCCCTCAACAAAACCACCCCTTCATACATCTCAAATCTCATATCAAAATAGTCTCCCTTTTGCCTTCTTAGATCTACCTCTTGCCCTCATACCACTGAGACTACCCACACCTCTTGTTTCTACTGTGCCCTATTCCAATTAGAATGCAGGACCCTATCTACACATTGGTTTCATGTATGCATTTAGTTTCTTTACTTTGTAAGTCCCTGCTTTACGTCTGTCCTGTTTTCACTACTGGACAGCACAGTGGAGCACTGTGGCACCTTATAAATCTATTATAATAATACATTTAGCTTCCTGTCAGCTTGAAGCAGACTCGCCATTCTCCTCTGACTTTTCTCATAAACAAAGCATTTTTGCCCAAAGAACTGCCTCTCACAGGATGTTTTTTTATTTGTGCACCATTCTCTGTAAACTTTAGAAATTATTGTGTGCAAAAATCCAAGGAGATCAGCAGTTTCTGAGATATTCAAACCATCCTGTCTGACACCAACTATCATTCCACTGCCAAACTCATTTAAATCACATTTGTTCCCTATTGATGTTTGGTCTAAAAAAGTTTTTTAAAAAAATGCACATGTGGACACAATGGGTTAACCTTTAGGATACAATTATTGTTTAGGCTGTTCTTTTGCACATACTCACTGTTTGCATTGAATTACTATATTGTCATATTTTACTATTCACTTTTATTGTATTCAACTGTGTTGTGCCTTCTTCTAGTAAAAGAGATTACATTTTTAAATGTCTGCAAGACATCCCATTATTTTGCTGTGTAAATTACCTGTATAATGCAGGTCTTATGTGATACATGCTGATGATATAATCCTTGAATTGAAGATTTGTGTTAGTAGTTAGCTTCTCTCCAATGTGCCTGGCTCCATCTTCCAGCATGTCCTATGGCTTTTCAAGAATTCTTGTAACAGTGTGATGTGTAATGACTGCAGTTTTGAAACAATTTAGAATACACTGCACATATAAGGTGTGGATTCAATAGAATAGTATACATAAAATGCTAATATGTCCCACTTATGAAGTGCAGATTTAAAACAGCAAAGTTCTTTGAAAAATGTGAAGACTCAGAAAAAAGGTAATTATATAAAACAAACCACTGTAAACATTGTTGTATCATCATATAAGGATTGATGAGCCATCAAGCTATCTTCTCTTTGCAGACAATACCTTTAAGTGAATTTGTGTAAATCCGGATAAGTGCCGTATTTTGTGTAATATTGCTCTGTGCATGTCCAGAACCAAACTATGAACCAATGAATGCAAGTGCATGCAATTCATCTACAAATACAAATTACACTTACTATAGCCTGCGACTTAAAGTGTGGCAAGGTGGAGGGAAGCGGCTGTTAAATGTAGCAAAGGTGCAGTAAAAGCATTCCCAAGCAGATACAGGCAATTCAAGCTCGGAAAACAGAAGCACGCTCCTTTTCATGTGAGGTTTACATTTGCTCAAAGTCAGGTGTAAGTGACGGATGATAGTGATGACTAAATCGGCATTCACTCTCTCAATCTAATGGCATGATTGTCAATTCACCTACATACCTGACACCACTCATCTCATCACATAACATTATAATATCATGGCAGGTGGATGTCAGTGTGTCATTTTGATTAAAAAGCTAAATAAACTGCTGAATGCTTACTGAAAAGAGGTAGGTGACATTTTCTCATGTTGTTCTCAGTAGCAGCAAAGCTATTTTCTTTTAAAAGTACGGCATATGTTTGCATATGAGGATGCTTTAAATAGTCTTATTGACTCTTTTTAAAATGTCATTCAATGTGAGACTTAAAATACAACTAGCCCCAAAAAATATACAATGCATAAGGGAATTTTTTCACAATATTGCCATCTATGGCAAGTGGCCCAGGTTGCTGACCAGGAGGAAGATGACGTCAATTCTGGTCTTTCAGTTTCACACGATTATTCGCCCTTCATAATATATGTGATTTCATCTTACTTTACTTGTAAGTAACTTTTGGGTTAGGTTGAAAATAAACAAAATCATTTGAACTTGTGCCCTTGCTTACCCCCTGGCCCAGCATTCCCTGTGTTGCTGGCTGTTAGCTACTTCTGGGTCACCAGAGGAGCAGATGCCACAGGGGCAGGAGGAGCGGAATTTTCCACAGGGGCAGGAGGGTAAACATGTGACAGATGGTAAGGTGGGGCAGCACGTGGTATATAGTAAGGAGGGGTAGGATGTGGACATATGGGAAGGAGAATAAAATGTGGCTGATAGGAAAGAGAGTAAAGAGTGTCTGCAGAAGTGCCTTCTCCTGCTATTGGTTGTATGTGAACGCCCAGGCAATGTAACGCCCCTAGTTGCCGGGTTACGGACCACTATTTTGATTGAGTGACAGATACTCCATTAAGGACAGGCAAGAGTAAATCAGCAATTTTAAATATGGTACAGAAGGGATCAGCGACTGGCTTGCCTAAACCCACAAAATACCTGAGAGCCAATCAGTGAGGATAATGTTGAAAATATTCGCTTACAACCATGAGGACAGCTAGTTTTTCAATGCACTGCACTGTAGCACTGCAGGAGAAATGATAGAAGTCTTCTGAGGGATGTAGGTGAGAAGGAACACAGGCTACTAGGTAAGAGTCCATGGACACAGGTGCACACTTCGGGGTCTGGTACACAATCTGAAGGAGAGCGGAATTGGCAGACAATAACATAGTTAAGGCAAGCCAGGGTCTGGTGCACAATCTGTTGGAGGAGCAGAATCAGCAGGCAATAACGTAGTGAGGACACCCCGGGGTCTGGTACAGGATAATCACAGAAGGCAGTAATATGCACAAGAGTAGTCGAGAAGCCAGGTACGGTACACAGGAGCAGGAGAGCTGGGATGGTAAGACAGGCAGAAACTGGAACAGAGGAAACAGGCGCAGCACGAGCCAGGAGTCAGGATACACACAAGTTGCTCTGACGCTGGACAGGCGTCAGAGCGAGGTCGCTGTGCTGGAGCAAGGAGAGGTAAGTTTAACAGTACCCCCACCTAAAGGGTGGACTCCGAACACCCGAACAGGGTTTGCTAGGAATTCTCTTGTGAAAAGCTAGAAGAAGACGGGAAGCATGCACATCAGAAGCCGTTACAAAGGAAAGCTCCTCCGGGCCGTAACCCTTCCAGTCTACCAAGAACTGCAAGTCCTCTGGAGTGGCGGGAGTCCAGAATTTACTTGACTTCAAACTCCGGCTGATCTTGAACTACAACAGGAGGTGGAGGTTTCCTAGTAGTGGAGAATTGATTGGTGACCACAGGTTTAAGAAGGAAGATATGAAAAACATTGGGGATGCGTAAGGAAGTATTAATCTAAAAGACACAGAATTGATAAATCTAGGAGCCAATTTTTTACTGGGAACTCTCAACCGAATGTTCTGAGTAAAAAGTTACACCTTGTCCCCTAGAGCAAGACAAGGAACTGCCCTCCTTTTCTTGTCGTACACCTTCTTGGCGTGGATCGCGGATCTCCTCAGGCTTGTCTTCACTAAATTCCAGATGGTCGAAAATCTGCGAAAGAGAGGATCCAACGCTGGTACCTCTGACTGAGGAAGAGAAGTGAAGGCTGGTAGTCTGGGATGGCAACCATACAAGACAAAGAAGGGGGAGTTGGAGGTTGTTTCATCATAATGATAATTGTGCGCAAATTCCCCCGGGAAGCAAATCAACCCAATTGTTCTGATTGGTAGAAACGTAGAACCTCAGAAATTTCTCCAACTCTTGATTAGTTATCTCCGTTAATCCATTAGTCTGGGGATGGTATGTAGAAGAAGAGTCAAGTTCAGTTCCCAATTTATGACAAAAGGCTCTCAAAAACCTTGATACAAATTGATATCCCTGATCAGAAACTATGTGCGTAGGGCAACCATTTTTTGATAAAAAGATCAGCCAAAAGATGAAGGAATACCCTTGAGGGGAACAAAATGTGCAACCTTAGAAAAACGGTCAGCAATGACCCAAGTAACGGTACAGTTCTTGGAGACAGGAAGGTCCGTGATAAAATCCATCGAGATTTGGAACCACGGAACATCAGGAATTGGTAAAGGAATGAGAGGATCCAATGGTTTTATCCTGGGAACTTTATGCTGAGCACAATTAGAACATGCAGAACCAAATGTTTTAACATTCTTACGTATGTTAGGCCACCAGTAATTTTGAGAAATCAGTTCCCAGGTCTTTCGAATGCCTGCTTGGCCTGAGAAGAGAGAACAGCGAGCCCAACACAATAATTTAGGATGTAAGTAGAAACCTACAAAGGTTTTACCAGGAGGGCAGCTTCTCTCTATTAGAGGTGTGAGTGCCAAAACACACTTAGGATCCAAGATTATCTTGTTCTTCTCCAAGGATTCGGTGTCAGAGGCATCAAATGAGTGAGAAAGAGCATCTGCTTTGATATTCTTAGAGCCCAGATGAAATTTGATATTGATATTAAAGCGGTTCAAACATGGAGCTGATCATTGATATAAAAGATTTTTGTGGTCGGTATACACGGTTACCGAAAATTGAGCACCTTCAAGTAAATGTCTCCATTCTGAAAAAGCCAATTTGATGGCTAACAACTCTATCGCCAATTCCATAATTTCCCTCTGCAGGTAGGAAACGGCGAGAGAAGAAAAACCACAAGGATGAAGTCTCCCATCAAGGTCTCATTGGGACAGAACGGCTCCGATCCCAACAGAAGATGCATCAACCTCTACAAAAAAGGGACGTTGACAATTTGGTTGATGAAGAATTGGAGTCGCGGGGTATAAGGTCTTGAGTTTCTTAAAGGCTTTGATTGCCTCTGGAGACCAAACTTCGGCATTGTCTGATTTGCGTGTGAGAGCTGTGATGGGAGCTACTAACGAAGAGTACCCCTTGATGAACTGCTGATAATAATTGGAAAAACCGCTGAGTAGCTTTATGGCCAGATGGTTGGGGCCAGTCCAGGATAGCCTTAGCTTTGGACGGATCCATTTGAAGTCCAGCTCTTGATATAATGTAACCAAGGAATGGTAATTGCTCCTGCTCAAAGAGACACTTCTTGATTTTACAAAATAAATGATATTTCCTCAAATGACCCAGAATCTCCATCACATGTTTACGGTGAGTTTGTAGGCTTGAGGAGAAAATAAGGATGTTGTCTAATCAGACCACTATGAATTGATAGAGAAGGTTTTAGAAGATTTCATTCATAAAGTTTTGGAATACCGCGGGGGCATTGCACAGCCCAAAGGGCATTACAATGTATTTAAAGTGTCCATCACGGGTGTTAAATGCTGTCTTCCACTCGTCCCCTTCTTTTATCCTAATTAAATTATAGGCTCCCCAAGGTCTAACTTGGAGAAGATAGTGGCACCCTTAATCCGGTCGAAGAGTTCAGAGATCAAAGGAAGAGGGTATCTATTCTTCACGGTGATGGAGTTGAGAGCCTGATAATCAATAGAGGGATGGAGACCCCATCCTTCTTTTTCACATAAAAGAACCCTGCGCCTGCAGGAGAAGATAATTTTTGTATTAACCCTCTTTTGAGAGTCTCCTGAACTTAATCAGACATGGTGTTGGTCTCTGGATTTGACAAAGGAAATACACACCCTCTGGGAATGGGTTTACCAGGCTGAAGGTCGATAGCACAGTCCCAATCTCTATGAGGCGGTAGTTCAGTGACTTTTTATTTGCAGAAGACATCCGTGAAGCTTTGGTATTGAGTGGGCGGCAAATGGGGATCACTAAGTCGGTCACTGATCTTGGAAACAACAGGAATCACTTTAGACAGGCAATTAGCATGACAATGAGTACTCCAAGACAGAATATCGCCAGTATGCCAATCCACAGAGGGAGAGTGAAGACGCAACCTTGGAAGTCTCAGAATAAGGAAATTTATGGCCGTGGGTATTATTAGGAATTAATAACTTCTTTATGCAAAACTCCAATCTTGAGTGTTAGAGGGACCGTCCTAAATTGAATTAGTCCTCCTGTAATCTTGCCTCCATCAATGGCAGTAAAACAAATCGAATTTTCCAAGGGTTGAGTTGGAATGGCAAACTGAGAGACGATGGCTGAAGAAATAAAATTGCCTGCAGCACCGGAATCTAACAGGGCAGGAAGAGGGAGGGTATTGGAACCAATCACAAGGTCACTGGGAATGACAAGACTATCCTTATTATAGGAACAGGAGAGGATATGAAAAGAAGGACCTAATGTAGCCTCTCTGATTGACGTTAGGCTTTGTCATTTCCCGGGCGCTTGGGACAGGTTCCTAAGAGATGACCCCTCTCACCACAGTATATTCACAACTTGTTCCTGAATCTTCTCTCTCTCTTCTCGGCAGTGAGCCAAGGCATCCCGAGCTACATAGATTCTTCAGGAGGTAGAATAGGAGTGTGGAAATTGGGTGCCAATCAGTAGGAGCTGCGTCAAGACTGTTCTCTCTCCAGGTTCCATTCTTTAAAACGAAGATCTACCTTGACACATAAGGATATCAACTCATCAAGAGAAGAGGAAAGCTCATGAGAGACTGATTCATCCTTTATTCGGTCCGAAAGACCTTGCCAAAAGTTAGCAATCAAGGCCTCATTGTTCCACCGAAGCTCTGATGACGTAGTTCTGAACTTAATGGCATATTGGCCCACAGAGAGATTACCTTGCCAGAGATGGAGAATTCCAGTGGCAGCATTGGATATTCGGCCTGTGTTGTCAAATATCTTTTTAAAAGTAGACAGGAAATTGGCACAACTATGTAGTAAAAGATCATTCCTCTCACAGAGAGGTAAAGCCCACGCCATGGCCTGACCTGTCAAAAGCAAAAAAATATAAATGCAACTGTGACTGGATCACTTATAAGTAACTTAAGGTATAAATTTATTTAAAGGAAATAGTGCAGGGCACTTATTTATATAATTGCAAATGTACTTATATTTGATATTGTGGGTATGTTGGTAAAAGAGATATCTTTACTTCTGAGACCAGGGGAGAAAATTAGTTTTTTGTTTTAAGGTTGCTAGAGGAAATCTCCAGTTAGGCATATGTGGGGAGGGAGTCTGATTACAGGAAATGCTAACTAAGTCTTTTGAGATGAATTGTCAAATGCCTTCTCTGGCAGAAGGCCCGGCAGGGGGTCATTAACGTGTGGGCTTTTGTCCAGAGTGTAAGAATCACAGCAAGTTTTAGGATATCACAGATAAGTGTAAATATTGTTAGCTTTGCATTGCATGTAAATCCATGTTTGGGTAAACAAATTGCATCCTGATTCTAAAAATAGCTCAGACCTCAAGTGGGCTGGCTTACCTAGTGAGGCTGTGTTCAAATCTGTATAAAAAGCACTGTCTTGTATTAAAATTTGTTCATCTGTTCCATCTGATCTGATCACTGGTACCTTCAATCAGTGTGACTGCAAATAAACATCACTTGCTTCAAAGACCTGCTTGAAAACATCTTCCATGCTGAAAATCCTGTGACCTACAGATTAGACCCAAAATCGAATCCGTTTTTCCTGGGGCCCGGCTGACTTGCTTAACTGGCGAAAGTGAGCCAGTATCAGGTTGTGCATGAAGGATGAGTGAGATTCTGCTGTCTCAGCTGGTATTGGCTAGACTTCACCCAGAGATGCGGAGTCTAACAGGGCGGAAGGTATTCACCAGGGATCCCCGCAAGGAGATTTGGGCTTAGCGGCTTCCACGCTGCAGGTCTTGTCCCCCTGGGGAAGTTCCCAGTGAGACAAAACAGAGAGGTAACTTTGAGAGGCAACTTTACACAGAGGAATAAGGCCCAATGAAGGGCAGGTATATGAATCTCTAGTAGAACACTGGAGAGGAGATGATGACCCAGCACAGGGCAAACCAAGGAGATGTAGCTAGGCAGAGGTCAGCGTTACACAGGATATGCAGCAGACGATGAACCACAGCTATTACCACTTGAAGGTGGAATGGATCAGCGGAGGTCAGCAGTGCATGCAGGGTAGGTAGCGGGCGTTGATTACAGCGATTACCACTAACAAGTGCAACAGGTAACCAGAAATCAGCGGTACACAGTATATGCAGCAGACGATGAACCACAGCTATTACCACTTGGAGGTGGAACGGATCAGCGGAGGTTAGCGGTGCATGCGGAATAGGTAGCGTGCGTTGATCACAGCGATTACCACTAATGAGAGGAACAGGAAAGCAGAGATCAGCGGTACACTGGATATGCAGCAGATGATGAACTACAGCTATTACCACTTGGAGGTGGAATGAATCAGCGGTGGTCAGCGGTGCATGAGGGATATTTAGCGGGCGTTGATGACAGCGATTACCACTAACGAGTGGAACAGGTAACCAGAGATCAGCGGTACACAGGATATGCAGCAGGCGGTTAACCACATCAATTACCACTTGGGAGTGGAACAGATCAGCGGAGGTTAGCGGTGCATGCAGGATAGGTAGCAGCGTTGATCACAATGAGCAGAAAGGAGCTGCTTCAGGCCAGGTAAAGACTCGAAGAACCAACACTGAAAGGTGAAGGGAGGAGCCTTATAAAGGAGTACTGACCAATGGCCAAATAGGCCGGGTAACACAGGTGGGGCAGTTGCATAGGCGCAGACTGCTAGCTGATAGGACAGCATGCACAATGGGGAGAATTAAGATGAGGGCAGGTGTGCCGATCCTCGAGTGGAGATACCCGGAGACCGGTGTGTGACAGCCAGTAGAGACTGTTTCCACCCCTGCCAGCCCAACAGAGTGTGGCGTGTCTGAAGTTGACTCATCGTAGTCACTTGTTTGTCCAAAAGACCCCCCAAAAACATGTGGAGGAACCTGCAGCAGGTCCAAGTGAGACTCAGGGGCCTCAATTACTGTTGTGAGTCCCCATCTTATTGACCCTGCTGCAATATTGCAGGTCGCACTGCCAAAATTACTGTGGCAGATGGACTGGAGAAGGTAGTGCCTGTCCCAAGGGTGTATCTGGACTGGGAAGATGGCCAGGAGTTGCGAGATGTTGCTGCTATGGATCACCTCCCAACTGACGTGATCTTAGGCAATGATGTTGGGAGTGGAATTGTGACCGCATTTCTCAACTCAATTACCCGGAGCCAAGCTACCCGATTACAGTCTTCAGGATCTACACCTGCACAACCCAGCCCAGATGAAAAGACCACAGCTGCTAGACAGCAGCCATCACCAGCAACCACAGCTTCATCCAGCCCAGAAGACACCATTCACCTTGTTTAGGTCACAGATTTACAACATACTTGCAACTTAAAATACTTACTTTTGGCTGCAGATACGGCTGTTTTTATTTTCAAGTTGCATTAAACCAGTTTTTATTCTGATGATCGGTTATTTGTTGCAAATACTAGCAAAACTAAATTCATTAATACATGTGACTAACTGTTTTCTAAGTTTGACATTGAAAATTTGGGGTCATGCTATTCTCTTACCCTTTTCCTCTACACAAACATGGTCTGTACTGGTCACTTCCTTGGGATTCTCAGACAATCAAATTAAACAATGCGTAGGGAACCCATAAGTCAGCACTATGGAACAGTACAGTAAATGAAATGTAAACAACATTTAAGAAGCCCGTAATTGCTTTTTTGTTACAAGAACTAAAGTACCACTAGTCCTAAAATAAATAGCACCAGCAGCTGTTAATAGAAGTGAGATTTGGCCCATTAAGGACATTAGCTGCTCTGATGGAAGTACTGATAGTGCATTGTGAAAGCCTTGATCTTTCAAGATCTGGGAGAGAGCTGTGTCACAGCACATCACTGTCACTGAGGTCTCTCTGGATCACTGCAGAAGGAAGTTTTATGTGCAGGATTAGACCCAATTAGGATTACAGCACAGATTATCCAAACAAACACAAACTGTTTATGCTAGGAAAGACAATCATTTAATCAGTGAAAAGGTACAGATATTTTCTTTGAGTTAAAGGGATTCTGTACTACATACTTGCATATGTATCAAATATATTTAGTTTGAAGTGAAATTGGTAATTTAAATAAAGATTGGGGATACTCAAAAAGTATTTCCGTAACCTGAATGCTGGAACAACTATCCATAATTTTCCTGCTTCTAAGTGTGGCTTTGTGCAGAAACATATCCTGTGGAATGTACTGTCCTTATATTGAATCCCTAAATGTCCCTCTGACCTTTCTTGCTTCCAACTCCTTTGTTGACTCATTGACTCCTAAAGTTATAATAACATCTATATACGGTGGCTAAGTGGTTAGCACTTCTGCCTTAAAGCACTGGGGTCATGAGTTCCCGACCATGGCCTTATCTGTGAGGAGTTTGTATGTTCTCCACGTGTTTGCGTGGGTTTCCTCCGGGCGCTCCGGTTTCCTCCTACAGTCCAAAGACATACTGGTAGGTTAACTGGCTGCTAACAAATTGATCCTAGTCTGTGTGTGTGTGTGTGTGTGTGTGTGTGTTAGTTAGGGAATTTAGACTGTAAGCCCCAATGGGGCAGGAACTGATGTGAGTGAGTTCTCTGTACATCGCTGCGGAATTAGTGGCGCTATATAAATAAATGGTGATGATAATGATCTGTATATTATGTGTTATGCAGTGTCTTTGTGTTTTGTAGCTGTGTTTTATGATAAGTTGTCTCAGGATCCTGCTGAGGTACAAGCCAGCTGGAAAAATGAGAGGCATAATGCAGAAACAAGCATGGTTCGTAAATGCACAATAACAGATTAGTAATAACATCAAAAGTTATATTTTGAAGAAGATGAATAAATAGACATTCAGAGTAATGATTAGTGACATGAGGCTCTGAATGTGAATATATATATATATATATATATATATATATATATATATATATATAAACCTTATCAAACAGCTGCTGAACATCACAATGTAAACAAAGAAAATCTTTTCCTAGGGCATGTTCAGAATAGTGCATTAATAGTTATTGCTCATGCCACATTGCAGAGATCAACCTAAACAAGCCATTCTGGAGGAGTCAGGGGTATGTATCCCACAGATCGGTTTGAAATGCTGAAATATCATGCTTGCACAGTTTTTTGGGAGGCATTTTTCTGAGGATCAATGATACCAGAGCCTGCAGCTTTTTCTAAGTGAGTTGTCACGTTCCATGGAATGTAACCTAAGCATACTCTCTGAATACGCATTTCTGTGTGAGTCCTTAGTATACTCAGAAGAGCAGTTCAGCTAAAAATTTGCAAGACATTATAAGCTTCACATATGCATTCTGTCACTTAGAAAACTACATTTCTTGCTATAAAAAATGAACATGATCAAAGTTTTTGGGAGAATGTCAGAACATTGGCACTAGTTATGTTACGTCCTTAAATAAAATGTAAGATTTGGACTTAACAGTGCAAATGACTAAGAAAATTCTTTCCAGAAGCCCTGCTACCACTTTTTAAGCATCATATCAGTCTCTTTTAACAGTAAGCAAAGCTTGTAGCAATAATTATCTGCCCTCAGCGGGGGTCATTAAATGTGGAATAAATGCAATCTCATTGGCTCCTGCTGGCTGCAGACGCATCCTGAGGATTAGAAGATGTGTGTATTTAATCTTTCTTTAAGCTTCGCTTCCTGCCATAATGATCGATCAGAGCGCAACAAATTGATACAAAGACTTCTGGAAAGAAAGTCTATGCAGCTGTGCCCTTTGTTGAGAAGAACGCAAATATTTGTAATTCTGCTAGTTATAAACCACTTTTATATTTCCCCATATGGTCCATGTAATATTTTACAATACTTATATTTTAAAATAAGAAAAATAACTATTTTATCTAGGATTCTTGGGGTTGAGAGAGATATTTTGACATTTTCATCTCGAAATAACAAATAACAATAACTTTTAATAACTTGGGAACTATACAGATTCTATTTCTGGATACACAGTCCAGTCTCAGGTGTAAACAATAATCTATATGATTTATAAATGTATAATCTTTCATTTATAATTATTCTATTTCATGACATTGGGTCACTTGCTTGTATGTCCTCTACCTAAGAATCTTTAATAAGTAAACATTATAAGAATGGCCTCCCATATCTTTGTGCTAAAATTAAGATTTCTTTTCACTTTAATCATTGCAACAGTCGTAGAACAATATGTTCAATAGAAATCATATTAAAATTCTAAACTAATTTAAATCAACACCAATTTGTGAATAGCTGGTTAAATATTGTTAAACAATCTTATTTTGCTTAAATATATCATTCATATAATTCTTAATATCAAGTAAATAACAGATCTTATTAGTCAGTACTGCATTGACTAGTGTTGTTTACTTAAAAGACTCTCTGGGCCTCATCTAGAAATAAGAGTAAAACCAACTAAAGTGTACAAATTTGCACCTTGGCAAAACCATGTTGGGCCGCAGGGGGAAAAGAATTTAAAATGTACGGACAGATTTAAAGGTGAGAGTGGAGCATTCTAGCTCATCTAGAAATTGCAGTGCAAAAATGATATTGCCCAGTACTTGTGTGCTACATGCAAAAGCAGGCAGTCTTTTCCCTGCATCAAAAAAAATGCATGCCACGATATGCCTCCTGCAACTCATGTCTGCCAAGAACAATGTTGGACTTTTGCCTTGATATGTATCCAGCTTGGAGTACCACTGTTCCACCAATGGGGAAACTGTGGTACATGGACTGCTCTTCTACCTGACAGAGCCTAGATTATTACTCCAGGATGCTTAGCACCTGTCCCTGGCCTGTATAAGTCTTCCTGTCCCAGCAGCCTTTGCCAATTAATCTGTTGTTATGACCTCTGCTCGTTCTCCTGTGAGTTATCCTTGTATGACTTCCTGGTTTTGACCTCTTCTTGTCCCTCCGTTTTGGCACCTGCTTCTTCCTGGTATCGTGGTGGACCGTATTGCTTTGATCCATGGCTTGTTTGACCCTCCTGCTTTATGATGTTTGTTTTCCATTGCACCTACAGCACCTACCGTCTGCATCCTGTCTCCAGTATCTCCTATGTATCAGACTGTTGCACCCTGTGTGTCATCTTCACTATCTTCGCAGACCATTACACTTTCTCGGCTTGCTGATCATCTGCTGACTCATGCCCCCCAAGCACCCGAAGTCCTGCTACCAGTGACGCATTAGGTGCCTCGAGCCTCCAGAGTCCAAGTACTCTATGCTATAATGACCATACTCTGCTGACTTTTCATGCATTACCATTTATTGCATCACTTACCTGTCTAACCCATGTTAGATAAAAACCAATTTGTTCCACTAGCATTTTCTCAGTGGTTTTTATATTGGGAATTCTGATATTGCATATGTAACAATTGCATAACAACATGGTTTGCTAAGGTGCAAATCTGCAAATGTTGGTTGGATTGGCTTCTAACTCCAATTGCGGAAGATTATATGGATCTTTATTTGAAAAAAACTTGTCATTAATGTTACTCAACATATGTCATTTGTGTAATTTGTAAAATTGTATTTTTTATGCTTCTACATCATATTATACAACATTTGTACTGTTGTATATGTGATTTATTCAATTTGTATGATTTGTTTACTAACCTACAGTAGATTACAGTAAGTGAAAAGTAGTATAATATTTATTACAATTGGTTGACTAAAGTCTGGGTGTCACGGGCACTAGGAGTTCTACCCAGGATTCACCAGATGATAATGCTTACCAGAGGGGCGGGGTTTACACAGCGATCCTCTGGGCAGTAGGGTGAATAGTAGGAATGCTATACAACAGCAGGTGGAGAGAGAATGTCAATGGAGTAGATAGGAGTCAGCGACTCGCAGCTATAATGGTAGGAAAGTCAGCGACTTGCAACTATAGTGCAGAGGCAGGTATCAACCAAGAAGAGCCGGGCGGACGTGAATAGGTGAAGGAAGGTAACGGGAGAGTCAGTGGTCTGCGGATAGCAAGTTGTACCACTGCTGTGATGAGAAGACTTGTCCAGGTGCAGGTAGGTAGCGGGAGAGTCAGTGGTCTGCGGATAGCAAGTTGTACCACTGCTGTGATGGGAAGACTTGTCTAGGTGCAGGTAGGTAGCGGAGGAGTCAGTGGTCTGTGGATAGCAAGTTGTACCACTGCTGTGATGGGAAGACTTGTCCAGGTGCAGGTAGGTAGCAGAGGAGTCAGTGGTCTGCGGATAGCAAGTTGTACCACTGCTGTGATGGGAAGACTTGTCCAGGTGCAGGTAGGTAGCGGGAAAGTCAGTGGTCTGCGGATAGCAAGTTGTACCACTGCGAGGAGGTGAGGACTTGTCCAGGTGCGGATAGGTAGAGTAATAGTAATAGTCTATGGCTGTATGTATACAGCTGGAGAGCAGAGAAGCTTGTCCAAACAGATATGCAGGGTAACAGCTAATAGTCTATAGCGGGTATGTATACCGCTGCTAAGTAGAGAGGCTTGTCCAAAGCAGATATGCAGGATAACAGCTAATAGTCTATAGCGGGTATGTATACCGCTGCTGAGTAGAGAAACTTGTCCAAGGCAGATATGCAGGATAACAGTCAATAGTCAATAACAAGTATGCATACCGCCGCTGAGTAGAGAGGCTTGTCCTGGTGCAGACACAGCAGGAGAGCTGGGAGGCTGTAGCGGGTATGGGAACCGCCGATGAGCAGAGCAGGTAATCCAGCAGAAAACAGAAGACACGAGCAGGAGAGCTAGGAGTCTGTAGCGGGTATGGGAACCACCAATGAGCAGAGCAGGTAATCCAGCAGGAAACAGAAGACACGAGCAGGAGAGCTAGGAGTCTGTAGCGGGTATGGGAACCGCCGATGAGCAGAGCAGGTAATCCAGCAGGAAACTGAAGACACGAGCAGGACACAGGGAACACCTTCAGAGACTCACAGGGAGTGAGAATCAAGATCAGGCAACGATACAAAGGCCACAGGTGCCTTAAATAGGGAGAGGTGATTGATCCACCATTTACGTTAAAAGCAAGGTCATAAGAGTTCAGGGATCCTGCACATGCGCAGTCCTATCAAGATGGCGGACGGCCGTGGCTCAGGACAGGCGCCGGCAGGAAGGAGAGAGAACCATGCACAAGAGCAGAGGCACTCACGGTCCGGTGAGTGACAGTACCCTCCCCTTTTAAAGGTGGGCACAGAACACTTGGAACCAGGTTTGCCCGGAAATTTGGAGTAAAATCTCTTTAGAAGAGCTGGAGCATTGAGATCATCTGCACGGATCCAAGAACGCTACTCTGGACCAAAGCCCTTCCAGTGCACTAGGAAGCAAAGAACTCCTCGCGAAATTTTGGCATCCAGAACATGGGTAATTTCGAACTCCTCCTCCTGATGAACTTGTACTGGCCGAGGTGCTGAAGGAGGAACAGAGAAACGGTTGATGATAAGAGGCTTGAGTAATGACACATGGAAGGCGTTGGAGATACGAAGGTTCTTAGGTAATAGTAATTTGAAGCACACCGGATTTATCACCTGAGTGATTTTATATGGGCCAATGAAACGGGGAGCGAACTTCATGGACGGAACCTTCAGGCGAATATTTTTGGTAGAAAGCCATACGCGGTCTCTAATTTTACGTGGTGGAATAGCTCGCCTCTTTTTATCAGCAAAACACTTGTATCTGGCAGATGTCTTCTTCAGGGAGGATTTAACCTGAGACTAGATAGTTTTGAAACTCTGACATAAATTCTCCACCGCAGGAACTTGGGTGGGAGGGAGGGCAGGAAATTCTGGGAGAGACGGATGGTGACCGTATACCACAAAGAATGGAGTTTTTGGAAGATGACTCGTAATACATATTGTTGTGGGCAAATTCAGCCCATGGAAGTAAATCTACCCAATTGTCTTGGTTGGTTGAGGAGAACATTCTTATGAAAGTCTCAAGATCTTGGTTGACTCTCTCGGTATCTTCCTTCACCTAGTCACGTCCGCCCGGCTCTTCTTGGTTGATACCTGCCTCTGCACTATAGTTGCAAGTCGCTGACTTTCCTACCATTATAGCTGCGAGTCGCTGACTCCTATCTACTCCATTGACATTCTCTCTCCACCTGCTGTTGTATAGCATTCCTACTATTCACCCTGCTGCCCAGAGGATCGCTGTGTAAACCCCGCCCCTCTGGTAAGCATTATCATCTGGTGTCCAGCAGGACATTGACTCTAATCACACCTCCAAAAGCACCCAGGAATGGCTCATAATGAAAGAAACACTGGGCTGTTTTGAAGTGTCCAGCAATTGGTCCATTTCTAAATCCCATAGATCACCTGTGGAGATATCAGGCAGGATAACAGGTGTTGGGTGAAGGCACCATTCAAATCTGAGAGCACTGGAGCAGTTTGCACAAGAAGAGTGGACCAGAATACCAGCAGAGAAGTGCAGGAAGCTCATCCATGGTTATAGAAAGTGATTTATTGTAGTTATTTTGATCAAAGGATGTACTACCACATAATATGTCAGTAATTGGGTGTCAAAAATGTTGTCAATGCCATTTATTTTCCTTTTCTGATTACAACAGTGTCTACTGAAGTGCTAAATGTGTGCTATATCATAAGAGCTAATGAGACACTTTGGTTCATTGTCTAATTTACAATAGAACCCTTTGTGCAGGGATTGTCCTGCTGTCATGGCAGTCAGCACATTTGTCTAGGCTTCCAGGAAGTCAGGAGGTATATCTTTAGTAACCATGGCCTCTGGCATTGATGCACACAAGAATTAATGGAAACATTCAGGGATAGGCAGGATAGCGCTTCTAAATCTCTAGGCATGCCCCCAGGTGATGTTGCACACCCCTACCCATAGTGTGACCACGCCCCCATCATAGCAAAACCACACTCCTTTTCTGAGTGGTCTGCCACTTACCTACTGATAAATCACTGAAGCAGTTGCAGTTTATCCAGTAAACATCCAAAATCTATAGTTCCTCAGGACTATCTCTAATTCAGTGGTAATACCCTCAGAGACAATATGAGCTTCTGTTGGGAGGGGGTAAAGAAGAAACAGCAAAAGTGTGTGTAGATATATATATATATATATATATATATATATATGGCGGCCGAGTTTCTAGTGACAGGCTGACAGTTATGTATCCAGTCGTGTGACCCGTTTGTGACCAGCTGAAGGATATCTACGTACACAAAGCTTAAAAGTTTTGTTATCTGGTACGCATACATCTGCACAAGTGTGTCCTGGGTGTTTCACATATATTATATGGAAATACTGTGAGTTCAGCCACTGTAACTTTGTTTGAGAATAAGCTGTAACTTGTATTCTACACCTATACATTGGATGTTATATTACAGTTTTTGTTTCCTGGTTTCTTCTCCACTGGTGTTTCCGGTCCTACTGTGGGTTCTTGTGTAATCCCAATATTATACCAATATACTACACTATTGTGCGCCTCCTCCTCCATTTTTCTTTTATAGGTTATTTCCATGCTACACCGCTTGGTAAAGAGGATTGGCAGCCACCTGCACATGGGGAGTGTCTATTGAGAAGAATATAGACTTTATACTGGACTATTGGTGATTTGTTACAAGTGCCAATTGTTGTATCTTGTAATTTTTAAATATATATATATATATATATATATACACACAGTCAGGTCCATAAATATTGGGACATCGACACAATTTTCATATTTTGGGCTCTATACACCACCACAATAGATTTGAAATGAAACAAACAAGATGTGCTTTAACTGCAGACTTTCAGCTTTAATTTGAGGGTATTTGCATCCAAATGAAGTGAATGGTGTAGGAATGGGACAAACTAAACAATCCTACTTCAAACTTTCACTTTTTAATACTTTGTTGCAAATCCGTTGCAGTCAGTTACAGCCTGAAGTCTGGAACGCATTGACATCACCAGACGCTGGGTTTCATCCCTGGTGATGCTCTGCCAGGTCTCTACTGCAAATGTCTTCAGTTCCTTCTTGTTCTTGGGGCATTTTTTTCCTTCAGTTATGTCTTCATCAAGTGAAATGCATGCTCAATCAGATTCAAGTGAGGTGATTGGGTGGCCATTGCATAACATTCCACTTGTTAGCCTTAAAAAATTCTTTGGTTGCTTTTGCAGTATACTTCGGGTCATTGTCCATCTGCACTGTGAAGCGCCGTCCAATGAGTTCTGAAGCATTTGACTGAATATGAGCAGATAATATTGCCCAAAACACTTCAGAACTCATCCTGCTGCTTTTGTCAGCAGTCACATCATCAATAAATACAAGGGAACCAGTTCCATTGGCAGCCATACATGCCCACACCATGACACTACCACCACCATGCTTCACTGATGAGGTGGTATGTTTTGGATCATGAGCAGTTCCTTTCCTTCTCCATACTCTTCTCTTCCATCACTCTGATACAAGTTGATCTTTGCCTCATCTGTCCATAGGATGTTGTTCCAGAACTCTAATGGGTTTTTTAGATGTTGTTTGCCAAACTCTAATCTGGTCTTCCTGTTTTTGTGGCTCAGAAATGGTTTACATCTTGTGGTGAACCCTCTATATTCACTCTTGTGAAGTCTTCTCTTGCTTGTTGACTTTGGCACATATACACCTACCTCCTGGAGAGTGTTCTTGATTTGGCCAACTGTTGTGAAGGTGTTTTTCTTCACCAGGGAAAAAAATTCTTCTGTCATCCACCACAGTTGTTTTCCGTGGTCTTCCGGGTCTTTTGGTGTTGCTGAGCTCTCCGGTGCATTCTTTCTTTTTAAGAATGTTCCAAACAGTTGGTTTGGCCCCACCTAATGGATTTACGATCTCTCTGATGGGTTTGTTTTGATTTTTCAGCCTAATGATGGCTTGCTTCACTGATAGTGACAGCTCTTTGGATCTCATATTGAGAGTCGACCGCAACAGATTCTAAATGCAAATGTCACACCTAGAATCAACTCCAGACCTTTTACCTGCTTATGTTGATGATGAAATAATGAGTTAATAGCCCACATATGTCCATGAAATAGCTTTTGAGTCGATTGTCCCATTACTTTTGGTCCCTTAAAAAGTGGGAGACACATATAGAAGTCGTTGTAATTCCTACACCGTTCACCTGATTTGGATGTAAATTCCCTCAAATTAAAGCTGAAAGTCTGCAGTTAAAACACATCTTGTTTGTTTCATTTCAAATCTATTGTGGTGGTGTATAGAGCCCAAAATATGAGAATTGTGTCAATGTCCCAATATTTATGGACCTGACTGTGTATATATATATATATATATATATATATATACATAATATATATATATATATACATAATATATATATATATATATATATATATATATATATATATATATATATATATATATACATAATCCAACCTTCTAATGCTGTCTATGTATGGAGCAATTAGATCTGGTAATTTGCCTTGCTCTCCCTTGAATCCGGGAGAACTCCCAAAAATTCAGGAGTCTCCCGGACATTCCGGGAGAGTAGGCAGCTATGTGTTTGACCAACCCCTAGCCCCTAGACAACCACCCTCCAAAAGTACAGCTCTGCACGATTTGGACCACCACACATTTGTTAGTCCAATTGGAGATCGGTTTCAATTGCCAGCATTAGTCTATAAATATATGTAATGTATTGGTGATTGACTCAGGATAAACTTCATTTCTTCATGTTATTGTTTATCTTGCGTCATTTAGGTTTGTGCAAATGCTATTTCTTAACAAATACATTGATAATAAAAAGGGAAAATAATTCTGTTTAACCAGGGCTGAGGTTATAACTTCAAAAGTTGGGACTTCCAACACTTAACTGTAAACACACATACACATTCTTTTTATGTACATTAAAAACCATAATAATAATCCAAAGTTTCTACTTGAAAATAGTTGAATCCCTGTACAGCTCCACTATTAAATCAGAATACAATTTTTTTTCTGGCTACTTACACACACACACATATATATATATATATATATATATATATATATATATATATATATATACGCACGCACACACACACACACACCTTTTAAATTAAGCTACCAGCTATCAAAATGCCATGTGGAATAATATGTAATTCAAGCTATAAACAACTCACCCATCTGTTGACCTGCATATATTACAAATATCACCTGCTAGGAGTATCAATAGTTGTGTATTAGCCATTTCTGCTGCTGCTGTATCTAGTATTTACATCTATGATGTGGTCATTTCACGGCTAAATTATGTAATTTCCATGCTATCTGCTACTTTAATTGCCATCCTTATTTACATAGGCAATTTTACTTACCTACTTAACTTTCCTTAGTGATTCCAGATCTATGTCCACCTTCATCTGTTTTAGAAATCAACAAAGGAAGAAATGTTGTTTACATTCAACAGCCATGTTAAAAGCAAAACAAGAAAAATATGTCCATTTATAAATGACGCCTATAACCCCTAAAAAAATTCCCGGGTTTTTGAAGCCGGGTTTTTGCCGGGGCTCGAAGCGTCCCAGCTCAGAAACACCATTCATACTGCACCTCGGACCCGGGAATTTCCCAGGTTGACCCCATTCATACTGCACAAGTCTGTGCCCTGGCAATTTGTGGGAGTCATCACCAGAGCACTTTTCATTGGCTGAAAAAAGGTGATGTCATTGAAAGGTGACTGGTTTGTTGACGCATAAAGATGATGCAAAAGTGGGTGGTGATTGTTTAACACATTACTTTTCATCATGGCCGACGACTCACTTTTGTGTAGCCCAGAGTTTATGTTTATTAGTATTTTTTTGCTGTTTTTGCAGCAAATGAGAGTTTGCTGCAGCTGCTGACACTATGCACTCTTGCACAGTCCCAGTTCAGGAGGAGGAAGGCGAAGTTTATGGTACAACAGAAGAAAACTCGGTGTCTGTATATGCGCAGGAGGAGAGCGTTTCTCAGGGCCAGCATTGCCTCAATTTTGAGATTCAGTGCTGCCAGTAACCGAACCATGCGTGCCAGAGAGCGTAGCCACGGAGAAGCTTTCTGGTCTACTGTGGAAGCTTTTGAGGAACAGCAGTGGATGCAACACTTTAGAATGTCACGTGGGACATTTAACTATGTGCTGGACCTTATTACCCCAGCACTTTCCAGGAAGGCCACTAACTTTGAGAAACCTATTCCACCATGTAGGCGCCTTTCTATTGTGTTGTGGTGGTATGCTACCCCTGGAGAATACCGGACAATCTCCTGCTTGTTTGGAGTGGGGATATCCACAGTGTGCACTCTAGTGCATGAAGTCACCACGGCATTGCTGGAAGCCCTGTATCATCGCTTCATCTCCTTACCGCAAGGTCAGCGCCTCGATGATACAATTGCAGGATTCCTGAAGCGTGGGTTTCCACAGTGTGCTGGAGCCATAGATGGGACACACATCCCCATCATTGCGCCCACAGACAACCATGCGGATTACTACAACCGCAAAGGCTGGCATTCCATCATTCTGCAGGCTGTGGTTGACCACAACTATTGGTAAGCATTTTTTATGTTTTTTTTATGTGACTGTGCCATGTGTAATGCGTATTGTAAAACATTGCTATATGTATTTTTTTATGTTCGTTTCACAGATGTTTTCATCGGGTGGCCTGGACGTTTCCATGACGCAAGAGTTCTAGCAAATTCAGACCTTTACCAAATTGCTGAGGAAAGACAAGATGGCTGGCTGTTCCCTAGAGAGATAAATATTGGTGTAATGTTGTATGATGTTTTTGTAATTGAAGCTTATATACTATTGTTTGCTATCAATATTGTATGTATTTACTGCCCCTTTTTATATACAGATGTAACACTTGCAAAATGCATTTTCACCATATAGTACCAAGTGTACTGCATTATTTGACCAATATTTTTAACATGGTGACGTGAAACTGCATGTTTTTATTTACAGAAATCTACGTTTGTTGATGGTGTGGAGATACCGGTACACATCATTGGGGATGCTGCTTACCCTTTGAGGCGCTGGCTGATGAAGGGGTTCACTCAGCATTATCACCTGTCTCAGGAACAGATCCGGTTTACACATACCCTCAGCTCTGCTCGGATGGTGGTGGAAAATGCTTTTGGGCGCTTGAAAGGACGTTGGCGCTGTCTATTGAAGCGCATTGACATTGACACCAAGCTTGTGCCCCACGTGGTTGCTGCTTGCTGTATTTTACATAACATTTGTGAAATTCAAAAACAGCAATTTCTACCTGAGTGGAATGTGCAGGAATCTGAAATGCCAGTGCTGTCAGTGGACTCCAGTACTTTTGAAGGAGAGCGCCCAAATACCTCTGCTGAACTTATTAGGACCACCCTCACTGCCAATTTGACCTCACTTGTTTGAATGTACCACACAAATGTAAAAATAAAAAATATATGTTTATTTCACATATTGTATTTTGTTTTGTACATATTTCCTCATATGTCTCTTCACCAAAAAATATAAAATGACACAATATAAAAGTGCTTACTTGCATGTAGAAAAAAATAAAATATATACATAAGTAGTAAACCGAAGACATAAATGTGCCGAAACAGTAAGTGCAAATTTGCTTTTCACGTTATATGTGAAGCTAACGGTGTGATTCCAGATCACACGTAACATACATGATAACAATTAACTGGGAAACATTTGACCATAAAACATGATTATTACAATTGCCTATATTGTGGCATTTCTGGTGGTGGAGTGGTTTGGAGTGGAAAACCCCGTGGGTATTCTATGTTGGGGTTACCCATAGGTTGAGCATGTTGTGTATTATGTACCGGGTTTGGAGAGTTATTGTTGCCTAACATGGGTTGCCCCCGCTGGTACATAGGATAATGTCCGTCATAATAGTAAGGACTTGGAGGAGGTGCCTGCACCCGTGAGAGGAGTCTGTCCATGAATCCCATAATACACTCACGATTTTCGTGTAACACGCGTTCTTGCATGTTCATGATTTGCATGATGAAAGAGTCCTGCAGTTCCCGCTCATTGTCCATGAAACGCTGCAGTTGTGTATTCTCGTGTTCCCTCATGGTGCTGTCCATCTCCCGCAGTTGATCCATCATGACAGTTGTCATTGTTTTAGTTGCTTGCTCCATTTTGTTGGGCCTTTTGCGTTTTTTTGGAACGTTGTAAACTGTACGTAGAAAAAACACAGTAAAACATACATTAGAATATATAATGTGGCAGAACAAAAAAAGCAGTGTTGTAAGCTGATATGTGCTTGATATGGGCTTTTTGTTGATATAGTTCTCTTTTTTAAGTTATGTAGAAACATTGGTGTTTGGTTTGCACTTATGTTGATATACTTCTCTTTTTTTGACAGTTATGTTCAAACATTTTTCTTTTTTTTTTTAAGTTATGTAGATATATTTATTGGTATTTGGCTTGCATTTCGGTTGATATAGTTCTCTGTTTTTGGGACTTTTGTTTATACAGTTCATTTTTTTTCCCAATTATGTAGATATATATGTATGTATATATAGTTATTATGTGAGATTATTAAAGATACTTACTGTTGGAGCGTAAACTGGGACCTGGCGTAGACTTTGACACCGGCACTGGTTTTGGCTGCGTTTCTTGCGAAGTCTCTGTAACGACTTGCACAGCAGGGAATGGCTGTGAATTGTTCAATTCCTCCCAAGACATGTTGGTGTCATCTGTTGTGGCAGAGCACTCCAGTTCTGGGGTGTCTTCAATAGAATCTTCTATTATTATCTATTATTATCGTTGCGGTCTCGCTTGTCTGTGTGCTCTCTGGTGGTGTTGGTATAGCCGCATCCACATTGCTAGAAGATGACAGTGCAATTGGATTTGTCAGAGGAGAATGTCCAAAGACCATATTGCACTGGTCATAAAAGGGCCAGTCCATTCTTTCAGCGCCACTTTTGCGCCTGTTGTGGTCATGGACTTTAGTGTACTGCTTCTTCAGGGACTTCAATTTGTTCAGGACTTGTTGCTGTGTCCTCTTTATGCCACGTTGTGTGAGTATTTTGGCGATGTTGTAGTACACTGTGGCATCCTTCACAGTCCCAGTCACTTGCCTTCTAATTTCTTCCTCCCCTCTGACATTCAGCAGCTCACGCACCTCTTCCTCCATCCAGTGTGTCATAATTGCTGTAAATAAACACTGTTTTTGTAAACTATTAAAAGCAATTTTCTCCCTAAAAAAACGCTTCTGCTTCAGCTTTATGTTGAGAACACCATCCACCATCCCTCCTAAAAAGCTTCTACAATGTTCCACGGGCTTCCAACGATGACATCATCCTCCAGAGACAGGCAGACAGCCAATCAGCATGTTTTCTGTTCAACCCGGGTTGAAAAACCCGGGTTGCACCATTCATAGTGCAGGCGACCCGGGTCCGACCCGGGAATTACCCCTCGATAAATCCCGGGTTGAAGACCCGGGTTTTTAGACCCGGGATCTTGGACTTGTACCATTCATACTGCACCAAGACCCAGGTCGTTTGAGCTCGCCCCGGGAAGAACCCGGGATTTTGGTTTAGTATGAATGGGGTATTACTTAAGACTTATTTAAAAGTTCACTCTAACTATGCCCCTGCAGACTAAAAGGAAGTATGTCTATATTAACGTTATATGAATCAGTAACAAATAAATTATATGTGTAGCTAAGCACCATAATGCCAAATAATTAAAAAATGTTTGTATTTTTTAGGCGCTACAAATTCCTCCTTTAATATGTAAATTTGTAAAATAAAATGCAAAACATATACCTTAAATGTATTTTACTTAATGACATACACATAAATGTTTAACTGTACCTATTCAAATGTAAACATGTTTGATAAATTAATATTTTACCAATGTTGAGCATATTCAAAAATCAATGAAATATTGGGGAAATGTGAGATCAGTTCATCTGTCAAAATAGTACCATCATTTTCATTATTTAAAGCCTATGTACTATTATTCTGTATCTTTCTGTATCAACTAAATGTGGCTTTGTATTTAGCTAAATTCTAATAACTTGTGACCAGAGTGTATTTGTTTATGACTCATCTACCTTTAGTATTACCCATGAGGATATTCACATGCTGTGACGATCTTTCACATCATTCCTTACTCAAAAACACTGAGATGAGAGGGAAGATTAACTGTTTATAGAACATCAGGACATGGATTGTCAACACTAATTATGTTTCTATGAGTCGTTGCCTATCATGCACCAGATAGATCTGTTTTTCTCTCAATAGGAAGAAGCATGACTGATTTCCCTGTCTCTGGGAATAACCATCAACACCCTGGACTTGTAACCTCAACAAGAGCTAGCAACACATAGCCATTGCAAAGCCACTACTGACACTTGTATTCAACAATATCTTAGATCATTATATGATAGGGGTGGAAGAAGGTATGTTAAATAGCTCATTTTGAAAACAATTTTAAAATTATTTGCAGAAAAATATCCTCTACAAATGTCAAAAATTGTAGGCTACCTGCTTTTATCATCATCATCAACATTTATTTATATAGCGCCAGCAAATTCAATTATTGTATTTTCTTCTATATAATACATTAATAACCAACATTATGAAATAGGCATGTTTGTGATTACTATTAATAGTAAGAAATCAGTAATTAAAAAAAAATTTACATTCTTTTTAAAGGTACTACACATTGAACTGTAGATGCATATTGGTAATTTGTTCACTACATCAAGCCACAAGTATTCGGAAACATTATTCATGTTGTAATTACATCAAGGTTAATTGACTCATGGTTCTAGTACCAAAAGGTCTCATGTGTCTAATCTGGTAACACATGTGTATGGCCAAATCAGAACTGGTTTCTCAGGCTTTTGTGCTCATACATGGCCAACATTACCATTCTTTTTATTAAACTACCATAGGTAATTAGAGCCATAATCATTGCCTTACCGCAGTTTTATATTTGCCATTAGATAGTGATTTTACCAAATGCTGTTAATTCTCTTTACACGAGTTCACTTGGCACTTGGTATTTCAATTCCATACGACAATATTGGTGACATAAATGTGTTAAAATAACATAAGTGGTCGTTCAGAAACAAAATAAAGCAAATTACAGAACACAAAACATAAAGAAAGACCGTAAATTCAATGTTTAAATTTTATTTTATTTTTTTATTGTAAGTGAAATGATATGTAACACTGAACACAGGTCATGTTCTTATCTACAGCTCTAGTTTAAAAGCACTTATCCAAATATGTTAACATGACATGCTGTAGCCTATGCTTAATGATCTGACATCCCTCAGGAGATATTCATTTCACCGAATTTACCATTTTAGAGGAAAACAGCTGCTTTGTGTGTGTATTTATATGCAAAAAACAAGCAACACTGGCTGAAATATATTTAAGAAGTCATGAAACTTTAAAGTCATAAAAAGCTCTGCAACTCCCAAGAGTTATTTTTAGTATAGTGATTCCCCCTAGTTTGACGATAAACACTTGACAAATCCAAAACATGCAACTATAACTTATATTCCATAGACAGAAAGACCTTACGGTTTAACATGTCCGTTTAAGGTTTGTTACACTTATACACAATTTCATATGTAAGAAAACTATTGAAACTCTTCCACTCAAACTTCAAAAAGCAATGAAATTACTATGATTAAGGCAGAAACCGTAATGGACGTGTTCCTTGTGCAATGCAGACATGGTGCCATCACATCCTGTGGTTAGCTGCAGATTCAGCACTATCATGGAGTGAGATTGCTGTCACTCAAAGAATAGTGGAGCTGCTAATTCACAGATTTGTGGGTTCAATGGAATACACACATGCAGTCTATGCAACTGAAGGTCTGAGCAATCCCACTCAGTCCCGATTTATGGATGGCAATTTATTTAAGTGTTTGCATATTTGGAGCTACCTACAGGAGCCTGACTTGTGAATGTACCAGGAGTTGGCAGAACAGAATTCCATATTGAGGACTTCATATTTACTTGTGCATAACTGAAGCTTGTGCGTCAGTAGTGTCCTGGGGATTTAATAAAGCATTTGGTTAATTTTGCAATAAAAACTTATTCTGTGGTAAAACTTTCACTTTTACCAAAGTTGGACTAATTGTGATTCATTAATTTTCTTTTAGCATTTATAACATCTGTATCTAACTGTATATGCTGATTTATGCACTCATTGCACTAGTTTAAAATATTTTGTGTTACTGTTGCCATTCATTTTGCTTGCCATTTTTCCTGTATCAATAAATTGTCTGATATGCTTCTTATCATTAATATAGTATAGTTTTTGTTTTACTTTTAGGGGGGTATTGAATTGACGGCGAGATTTTTTAATAAAGCCACGTTAATCCATTTTCACGCTGTTTTTTGACGTTTTCAAGTGGTTAACTTTACCCGCAATTCAATTTTCTTTTTAACGCAGTGTTTTTTTCAGGAAACGGTCCTCTCACGCTCCAGTAGAAGGTCTATTGAAAGTATAGAGTGGTTGAGAACCAGTCGCATTAAAAGCTATTCAATTGTTATTTAACGCGGCAAGTTAAATAGGCCAATATGCAGTTTTATCCTTGGGGTGCTCTAAAATTTTAAAATTAGCTTAAAGTTAATTAAAAAAGCTAATAAACTGAAAAAATGTTTATAGGTTCACTATAATTATATTAAAATGAAATAGGATGAAATATATTTTTTAAAAGCCTGTCAAAATAAATAATAAAGTTTACTTATTTCCCCGTTTCAAAATAACTTCAGTGGTGCAGTCCTTTATTTTAAATTCAACTGACACACTTTTTTTTTTTCAAAATTACTTGAGTGGACAGCTTTGTGGAGAAAGCAGTGTTGGCTGAGTGATTTTTTTGGTGCACACAACCTTCTCCTGCATTTGACTGAAGAGTTTTCTGCTGGATTATCGAGGATTTCCAAGGACACGCATTGTATTTGTTTATTTAAGGTTCAGGTTATAGTGTCATGTCTGATATCATTCTAATCCCCTAGTCATCAGCAGCTGTCCGGTTCCATCTCTGAAGAGATCGCATATTGCATACTCTAGTTATTGATGTTAGGGAATAAATAGTCAGATTGATATCAGACTGTAAAATGCTAATGGACTAGTTGTAACTGGTTTCTGTGCGGGATAATCATCTGGAATGTTGACCTCAGCCTTTGAGGGTATTGTTTGAACTAGCCTATGACCTGTTTACCCTGGACCCACCTGAAGTCTGGACCTATAAAAGCAAGCCACGTCATCTGCATTGTTCTCTCTGTAACACTGAATGTATATATAATCATAGCTGCGCTCCCAGTAGCTTCAGTCATTCTTTAACCACAGTATTCAAGGGTGAACTACTGTTCACTGGTACCCGTGGGAGCGCAGCATAGCACAGCTGTATGTATGTATCTTTTGGTATTGGCTGTACTGTACTGTATTATATAATAATCATGTATTGAACTGTTAACTTTTTACATCTGCTAAAATAAATTACTTTGTGCCTTGGAAACACAATACAATTGCCTATGCAATGCTCATTTGAAAATGATAGAATTACTTTAATAATTTGGGGGCTCTTAGTTTGGAGGTTACGTTGCCGGAAGGTATGCAAAGCTGACGGAATTCGGTTCCTCACCAAAGGGTGGAAGATGCGTCACATATGGGAAAGAACGCAATGTGTTCAAAACCTGTCCATTGTTGCATAATCTGAAGGACCGCTAACTTGAATCTAGGGACAAGAAAGAAAATTTTTCTTTTTATTGTCATTTTGCGTTTTCAAAGGTATTGCATTGCATAGAGTATGTGTACTTCCGGTATTATTGCCACGTGTTCAAACAATCATGTTCATAGTCTGTTATATATGTATAGTATAATCAATTGTTAAAACCTCTGAAAAATATTACCATTGTTTAGGAAATCTATTTTCTGTGCAGAAAAAGGTTGTATGTGAATGGTATGCATAAAGATAAGAGAAGAGTTTGCATACTGTTGAAAAGAGATAAAGATAAGAGAATAATTTGTATACAGTTGAAAAAGAGACAGACAAAGAGGTGATTTACTATTGAAAAGACAGGGATATCAGTCGCTGCCTGACGAGGAGGACTGGACTGGCAAGGTTGTGTTTGAAATAAGAACACTATTTTAAGTAGTATGTGGTATTTTATGTAGCATATGGTGTTGTTATAAGTAATATACAGTATTCTAAGCAGTATATGGTGTGGGTTCAAGTAGTATGTGGCATTTTATGTAGCATACGGTGTTGTTATAAGTAATATACAATATGTTAAGCAGTATATGGTGTGGTTTTATAGTAGTATGTGGTATTTTGAGTAGCATACGGTGTATTGAAGAAGTGCGTGATTTGAATAAGTAGTATATAAGGTATACGGTGAAAACAGATTTTGCTGGAGAGTCAAGGGTATCGAGGAGCTGATAGCCCTTTTGTCCGCAGTGATATTTCTGTGTTAGGAGGTAGGTGGCGTAGCCTGATTAAATTGTCCACGGTTAATCTCTAGCAGGCTCTGGTTGAAATGAGAACAGTTAAAAAGGCCCTTTTTGCGTAGCGTTGAGAAATAGGTTGTTTTCACAATGGATGCGAAGCAAACGCTAGAGATAGTTCATGTTGTGCTGCCTAATGAATGGCCGGTTAGTTCGGCAAGGTATGTTATGCATAATAAATATGGTGCGTATGCAACGGCATACTGCGACAAATGGGTCAAGATGACCCAGGGGTGTGTGAAACCTTTCCCAAACATAGGTAGTTTTGAGTCGGAGGTGTTAAATAATGTTAGAAATAAAGTGCGGTTGATTAAATCAACAAAAACAAGAATTAAACATGATGATTGTTTAAAATTGTGGCAAATGGAAGGCAACACGTGGCAGAACAGCGAGTGCACAGCGGAAGTAGGCGTGACGAAAAGCGCGCGCACAGCGGAAGTGAGCGTTGAGAAACGTGGAGAACTGAGCGCACGTTTGCCCTCGCAGCCAAATGCGTTTGAGGTGATAAGTACAGCCAATACCAAAAATGTTAAGAATGTAACCAGTAACTTGTATCCTATAATTTACATTAAAGATAAGGTATCAAGGGAAGAAGGTGAACCCACCGTCATTTCGCCCACTGCCCATGCTAGTAACCTGCAAGAGGCACCACCTGGACAAGGAAAAGGAACGGTTCCACCAGCAGGGGCAGCGGCTGAAATTGGTGAGAATAATGTAGAAATTAATAGAAGGGGGGACATCCATTATACTGAAACAGCAATTCCAGCAACTAGTTCAGAATGTAGTGATTTAGTAGGTTTGCATCCTGTCCGCACAATAGCAGTTTCCAATGGGAAGGCGGACAAAAATGGCGTAGTTCCCATAAGATATGTAGAAATGCATTGCCCATGGACTAGATCTGAACTGCTTGCAATTATGTCTGAATTCCCAGACCCTAGGAAAGATCTAGCCAAGTGTCAGAAATTTGTTAGAGATTTAGGTTATGCACATGAGCCAACTAATAAAGATTGGCGAGTGGTGTTTAGGGCTTGTCTTCCTCCCGGTACTGATATACAAAAGTTTATTAAGGATTGTATGTTGGAGGAAGAGAAGTCCTTAACAGATGATGATAATCAGGAAAATATTAAATGCATAATCTCTCAGTTGGCCATATACTTTCCTGTGCTAGTGGACTGGAGTAAAATGTTCACTATCAAACAACAGGATAGTGAAAATGCAGTGGACTATTTTTATAGAGCTGGCCAAATACACTGGGTTATCAGACATAAAGGATGATGTACACTACAGGGAGGTAGCTGTTTCAGTCTTAATGGATGGCCTCAGAGAAAATTTGAAAACAAGAGTGCAAACTTCATTACCGAACTGGAGAGGGATCACTGTAGATGCTCTCAGGGAGTCAGCTATAGAACATGGTAAGAATATAAATAAACAGAAAGAGACACTAAGTGATAGGTTAATGATGGTGAGTATCCAAGCACTAGAGGGACAGCACACACAACCACAGTATAATAACACCTGGTTTAAGGAAAAGAAACAACATGAGTTGAGGAAGTGTTTTAGATGCGCTAAAACGGGACATCAAGCAAAGGACTGTACAATGACAAGAGCGGAAGCAAAGAGACTTGGCCCATCTAAGGGGGAATCACACAGACACGCACACAAGTCTCAGAGGCTTCTCAACAGTTGCCTGCGCACCTCATAACAGCCAATGCCTTGAGGGAGAACTATAGCCAACCCTAGAGGTTAGGTCAGACCTGTAGTCCTACAACCAGGCAAGGTAAAGGTTAAAACCGTGGTAAGTATTAGTGTGCAGGTTTAGAAAAATAACTGATACACATATTGGTTAATATATAAAGATTTGTGCTACCTGAGGAATAAACTGTCTGGAAGGTGAAGAGATGTGGTGAGGAGTCTGGCGAACCCTGTAGAGATGGACAAGGTAGACCAGTAGCTCCCAGAGTGTATCTTCCAGACCTAGCGGAGGCAACACATGGCCTGGCTCAAGCTGGGTACAGAAGGTATGTGTACTCCCATTTGTTTTGGAAACTGATGCATCGGATTCAGCTATAGGAGCAGTAATTTTACAAAGAGTAGGAGAAAAAAATGTTACTTCACCCCTGTGCTTTTTATTCAAGGCAAATGACTGCTCCTGAAAGAAACTATGATGTGGGAAATAAAGAACTTCTTGCCATTATAGCTGCTTTTTCAGAATGGAGACATCTTTTAGATGGTGCAAAGCATCAAGTGATAGTCCTCACCGATCATCGGAATTTGGAATTACTTAAATCAGTAAAAAGATTATCTCCCCGACAAGCTCGATGGGCTCTCTTTTTAAGCCGTTTTGATTACCTAATTTCCTATAGACCTGGATCGAAGAATGGAAAAGCTGATGCCCTCTCAAGAGCCTATGCGGAGAATCCTAAACAGGTAAAGCCTGTTCAAACAATAATTCCTGATTCAATTTTTTTGGGGGTTATTTGTACAACTGAGTTATTAACAGAGATCAAGAATGGATATGATACAGATTCTACCCTCATGAATCCTCCAAAAAATGTTAAATTATCTTATGACAACAGAGTCTGGCATATGGCACATCAACTATACGTTCCAGAAAAAGCACGGTTAAAGGTCATGCCAACTATTCCATGACTCTAAATTAGCAGGCCATAAAGGACTTCAGAAGACTCAAGAACTGTTAAGCCGTTTATTCTGGTGGCCCAACTATAAGGAAGATGTAGCAAAATATGTATCCTCTTGTACAACGTGTGCCAGATTTAAGACTCCTTGTGCTTCTCCTTTTGTACTACTACAACCTTTGCCAATACCTACACGTCCATGGGATTCCATTTCCATGGACTTTATTGTAGAACTTCTGAGATCTAAGAATATGACCACTATCTTTGTGGTAGTTGACAGACTGACAAAGATGGCTCACTTTATACCCTGCCAGGGTACTCCTACAGCAAAAGAAACAGCCGACTTACTTATAAAAGAAATTTTTCGCTTGCATGGCGTTCCTAATGATGTGGTGTCAGACCGAGGCATTCAATTCACATCACGATTTTGGTAACAGTTTTGCAAATCCTTTGGCATTGTGGTGAACTTATCACACAGATTTCAAATGCTTCATGCTTTTCTCATATGCATGTAAAAAAGAAAAAAACAGACAAAAACATAGTGGAACCTATGGATAAAATGAGGTATTATAATATCCCCTTTGGTGCCCGTGCACTTGGTAATGATCCTGTAAACACCACGTGATCTATAAGGTAGATTTAACCCCTCGAGGGTATACACTCACCGGACCAAATAAGCAATCAAGCGTCTATATCAAACAAGCTGCTCCCGCAGAGTATTCCAAGGGAAGATTCCACTCAGACACAATTAGTCTCAAAAGGAAACAAAAATGCTTGATAGTGTAAAACCATAAAACACTTTATTCAGATAAAAGGGAAGCAGAATTTCCTACATAAAAACGTCAGATCAAACCCAGACAAAATGGGAAAGGATGGACTCTTACCATCCCAAAACTTGCAGTAAGCGTCAACAAATGATGATATCGAGTGACATATATCCCGGGCAAGCACTCGTATTCGCTCCGCTCAACAAAACACAAGCAGCTGGTCGGTTCGAGGAAATCCCCCCGCTGAGATCGTCTGACGTCACAATCCCCCGTCACCCAATGCGTTTCGGCTCATCTAGAGCCTTTCTCAAGGCATATAGTCGGGGTAATACTCTGTATCATTTAAATAGTGGCCAGGTGATTACATTGGCCAATCCGGAATCTCTCTTATGACACATGAATAATTAAACATATAAATTATACAAAAACGTGAATAATAACATAATAGAAGATTAAAAGTCGATCTAGACAATAAAAGAACACATATAGAATAAATAAACGAAATAGTGCATGTAAAAAATAAAAGTATATCTAAACATCAGGGGTCCGCCATCCACAACACAGCCTGAGATATTCCTGCTTAGCTTTCTTGATAATGCATATACATGCCAAATTCCACTAGTCAGCATCTTAACATTATTCATCGTCAAGAACCACTTAAGTTCGAAATCTTGATTTAAACCTTCTGGGACAAGAGTCCCCAGATCATAAATCCATCTCATTTCCCGTTTAGCGAGGGCAATAGAGGTAACCTTCTGTTTCCAATTCCCTTCTATTTTGTCTATAGCTAAAAAGTTTTTTAGACCATTCAACATACATTTATGGTGGCTCATAAAATGAGAGGATACAGAGTGATTCTCATAACCTTTTTTTATATTACGTAGATGCTCAGACAGTCTGACCTTCAATGGTCTTGAGGTTCGTCCAACGTAAAAAAGCCCTCACTTACACTCCAACAAATATATAACATTAGGGGTATTGCAGCTCAAAAAAGATTTAATAGGATATTTGCGACCTTTTACTTCAAAAAAAGGAGTTTTATTCTTCTAGTCTGAAAAAGTGGCTTTGCACGCTGCGCAAAGTCCCCATCTAAAAAATCCCTTAGAGACTATCCCTGATCTTTTTACATCTGTAAGGGCACTTCTAACCAAATTGTCCTTAAGGTTAGGAGCACGCCTATAAATAAATTTAGGGCAATCTGGAATCACATCCACCAATGCAGAATCCTTTTTAAGTATATTCCAATGTTTCCTTACCACTTTTTCTATCTGCCTATATTGGGAGTTGTATTGTGTGATAAATGTGACCTGATTATGTTTTGATCTACTAGCTTCTGGACGTATCTCCAAAAGAGCATCCCTGTCTTTTTCATTCACAGTTTCTATAGCTTTATTCAATAGTTCTTCTCCATAGCCTTTACTCAAAAACTGTTTTTTCATCCCCTTAATCTGTTCTTCCAAAACACTTTGATCGGAACAATTTCTTTTGAGTCGTAAAAACTGTCCCTTAGGGACATTATCTAACTATCTATGGTGGTGACCACTAGTCGACAAGATGTAAGAGTTTGAATCAGTTGGTTTTCTATATGTTTTGGTACATAGCTTATTGTCTTCAATATAGATAGGAAAATCCAAAAAATTCACTTCTACTACACTGATATTGAATGTGAATTCGACATTAATCTTATTCTCATTAAGCCCATCACAAAAGTGGTTCAAACTCGCAAGATCACCACTCCAAATAAAAAAGACGTCATCTATGTATCTCATCCAGGTCACCAGGTTCGCTGGATGAGATACCTGGATGAGATACATAGATGACGTCTTTTTTATTTGGAGCGGTGATCTTGCGAAGTTGAACCACTTACTGCAAGTTTTGGGATGGTAAGAGTCCATCCTTTCCCATTTTGTCTGGGTTTGATCTGGCGTTTTTATGTAGGAAATTCTGCTTCCTTTTTATCTGAATAAAGTGTTTTATGGTTTGCATAATCTGAAGGAACGCTAACTTGAATCTAGGGACAAGAAAGAAAAATGTTTCTTTTTATTGTCATTTTGCGTTTTCAAAGGTATTGCATTGCATAGAGTATGTGTACTTCCTGCTTAGTGTATATGTGTACTTCCGGTATTATTGCCACGTGTTCAAACAATCATGTGCATAGTCTGTTATATATGTATAGTATAATCAATTGTTAAAACCTCTGAAAAATATTACCATTGTTTGGGAAATCTATTTTCTGTGCAGAAAAAGGTTGTATGTGAATGGTATCCATAAAGATAAGAGAAGAGTTTGCATACTGTTGAAAAGAGATAAAGATAAGAGAATAATTTGTATACAGTTGAAAAAGAGACAGACAAAGAGGTGATTTACTATTGAACCTGAAGTCTGGACCTATAGAAGCAAGCCACGTCATCTGCATTGTTCTTTCTGTAACACTGAATGTATATATAATGATAGCTGCGCTCTCAGTAGCTTCAGTCATTCTCTGACCACAGTATTCAAGGGTGAACTACTGTTCACTGGTACCCGTGGGAGCGCAGCGGTATGTATGTATCTTTTGGTATTGGCTGTACTGTACTGTATTATATAATAATCATGTATTGAACTGTTAACTTTTTTTATCTGCTAAAATAATTTACTTTGTGCCTTGGAAACACAATACAATCGCCTATGCAATGCTTATTTGAAAATGATAGAATTAATTTAATAATTCACAGCAGTAAACAGAAGAGTAAGAGCAGCAAGCAGCTGCTGCCACCACTCCCGATGATAGTAATCCCTGTACGTCATCTGGTGAAGCCTATGTAAAAGTACATAGTCTTTTTAAGTCAGGGAAAAAAACATTAAAAGAAAACCACCTTTTACTGTCGTGAGAAAAAAAAAGCTGTAATCCTGGAAAAGTTATCTGCCGGAAAAAAAAATTGCCAACATGCCAATTCTACACACGCAGTGTCAAAGAAAGAATGAGACCTTCGCCTTTCTCTATGTGCGAGAGCTAAAAATTTTACTGAGGCATCTCCTTGTAAGGTCTCTTGTGACCAAGCAAGACCAAGTAATTTGGACTTAAAAAGTGGTACACAAATAGTTTTATGTGTAAAAGCCGAGCTGGAAGAAAACAGTAAGGCATTAGAGGAAAATTTATGCTCAGTTTCAGAAATGACACCAATCCCTAGGGAGAGTCCATCCACGAGTGCTATGTGTAATCGTGACCATTCTGATAGTATACCCATAAAGAAGGCCCCTTTCAGCATTTCTGCTGATGTGTGTCTGAACAGCCTGAGTGTAGCCTGTGATACAGCAATTGAGGATGCCACTTTGTAATTGGAACAGGATGATGGGGATATTTGTGTAGCCGATGAGGGCGCTAATGAGGATGTTGATGAGGATGATGTTGTTTGTGTAAGTCATGCACCAGTGAAAGCAGTTCTGGCACGTGATAAGAAGAAGGCCATTGTTATGCCTGGACATAAGACCAAAAAAGTCACTTCTTATGTGTGGAATTATTTCTACCCAACAGTTCCTGCCAACAGTTGACTAGCCATTTGTAGTGTATGCAAAGCCACAGACAGTCGAGGGAGGGACCTTAACCATCTAGGAACCTCATCCATGTTACGCCATTTGACGCAGGTTCATGGCAAGGTGTTGGGAAAATCAGAAAGTTATGGTAAAAAAATAACAAGCAGTCCATCATCAGCTAGGACGCTTCTCTCACCTACATCACGACGCCTGCAATCTACACCCACAACACCGTCCTCATCAATATCCGCAGCAGCAATCAGAGTTAGTCCTGCATCCAAGTTGCTAAGGCTAGATGACTCCTCCACTATCCTGGATTCCTCTGAAGAATTTTTGCGCGTTAGTCCCACTGCTGCTGCTGCTGGGGGTGAATCTTCATCCCAGAAGCAGACCAAGAAGAAGACTACTAGTAGTTTACAACAATTGACTGTTAAACAATCGTTTGCAAGAGGAAGCAAGTATGAAAGCTGTCACCCAGTGGCAAAACGGATCACAGACGCCATGGCGAATATGCTAGTATTAGATCTGCGTCCAATATCCACTATTAATGCAGCTTGTTTTAGACAGTTATTTGAAGTCTTGTGTCCCCGTTACCAAATTCCATCACAACATCATTTCAGTAGGAAACCTATTCCTCACCTCTACCAGAAGGTTCGTAAAAATGTTATTATTGGGCTGCAAAATGTCATTCTACCCACTGTACACTTAACCAAAGATATGTGGACAAGCGGAACTGGGCAAACTAAAGGTTTTATGACTGTGACAGCCCACTGGGTTGGTGATTTGCCTTCAAATTTTTACATCTGGTCTGGACTAAAAGAATTGACCAAAAAACGTGACACCTCTGCCGCAACTCCACCTGATTCTACTATCAACATCCAAAGGATGGTGAAGGATTATTTTCACGACAGCATAGAAATAGACACATCAGACAGTCCCTTTACATACTGGGAGGAAAAAAAGGGAATTTGGAGACCTATGTACCAACTTGCTTTGCACTGCCTAAGCTGCCCTCACTGCAGTGTGTACTCGGAAAGAGTTTTCAGCACAGCCGGGAACCTTGTCAGCGATCAGCATAGGAGGCTACTTCCTCAAAATGTGGAAAAGATGATGTTCATAAAAATGAACTTCAAGTTCCACGAGGAAGGCCTTTCCTGCCAATTACTTCAAAATACTGAGACTTCTGTAACGGTGGATTCCAGCGGTGATGAATTAATAATGTGTGAGGATGATGTACACACTGATGAGGGTGAGGATGAGGCTGACGATAATGACAACCACATCTTGTCATAGTAGAGTTCATTAACAACACTGTTAACTTAGGTGGCTTAAAGCCATTGTTACCTTGTTTTGTGGGGGGGACCAAACAAACCAAGCACTTCAGCCACAAGGAGTGGCACTTTTGTGGCTGAAGTGCTTGATTTGTTAAAGTGTGCATATCCTTTTTAAGATCCAACATAAGGGTGGGTAGGAGGGCCCAAGGACAATTCCATCTTGCAACATTTTTCCTTTCAGCTACCGCTGTGTGCCAATGTTACCTACATGTGATATATATTGTTGTGTGCTTAGTAAAAATCTTAGACACCCATTGATGATGCAGATGACTCATTACAATATTTTGACATGTGGTCTTGTCTATTGTAAAAGTATTGACCAAAATTAGTGACACCTGTGCTGTAACTCCACCTGATCCTACTATCAACTATCAACATCCAAAGAATGGTGGAGGATTATTTAAAATTTTTTTGAAAGGTATAAAGACAACAGTTTTATTAACAATGAACAATGTTTCTTGCAGAAGTAATGTAAGCATGGATATCTAAATAGACGTGTATATATATTACCTTCCACTTTGCTGCTGGTTCAGCAAGTGTTTGTAATATGCACTTTACATCAAAGGTACCTAACTAGATTATCATTTTGTGGGAATTGAGGCTGATTCCAAGCTCACTGATGAACTGGCTTTTTGCTGGGAATTACAATGGCTTTTTTTAGTGCATTGTCTAGCACCCTGGATTGGTGTGTGTCTGATAAAAGCACGCATCCCGGGGGACTCAGAGCTCTTTGCCATGTATTAGCTGTAGAATTACCTCACTTATCCAGGTGGAGCGATCAAATGAACCATAACTGATTTCATGATCCAAGGACAATTCCATCTTGCCCCACTTTTCTTTTCTGCCACTGCTGTGTGCCAATGTGTCTTAGATGTGGTAGAAACTGCCGTGTGTTTGAGTCATTGCTCTGCCGCTTACCATCCAGCCAGATCGCTGCAGTATTTGTCCAAAAGTATATGAAAATAATATTGTGACCTGTGAGGTGATCAAAATTGACTGCAAATGACTTGAAATTAGTGTTATTGATGTTTATAATAATGTAGGATAAAAAAAAGAGCAAAATTATGTGATTTTAGCAAATTTTCCCAAAAAATACAGATCCAAAACCAAAACCAAAACACATGAGGATCGTTTTGCCAATACCAAAACACAAAGCTAATCCAGATCCAAAACCAAAACCACTTCACGGGGGTCAGTGAACAATATATATGTGTGTGTGTGTCAAACTTAGTTTTACAACAAAAAATGAACTAAAAATATTGTGCCCAGGAGAATTGTTTTTTTCACATTTTTGGTACTTTTCGTTTAAAAGTACAAGAAAAATCCATGTGAATACTATTGCATTTGGTACAAAATGTAAAGCGTTAGCTGAATGAAATGTGTACTGTAAAGTATGTTATCTAAGAGGGCTAATGCATACCTGCATGTGTATAATGTGTATCTATTCTTTTAGATCATACCTTCTCCTTCTCCACTCCTCTGGCCCTTCTGTCCTCAAGAAGAACCCAAACCTAAAAAAAATACATTAGACAATACAGCTTTACCTAATACTATTTTGGCAATGAAAGTCAACTGAGCAAAAAAAAAAAAGTTTATTTTTAATAACTTGTTACATTTACCGCCAGATTTGATTTTCTCTTCCCGGGTACTGCTTCCCTTGCATCTCTTCTGGGCTGTGCTGTATTTTCTTCTGCAGGCTTAATTAAAAAAAAAATATTAGTAATCATAAAAGTTAATCAGATCACAATTTTAAAAGACTATTAAATATACCTTGCGGCTGGAAAGTGAATGGTTTCAGGGTGTCCACTGTCCCTTCCAATCAGCCCTCAGAATCTGACGCATCTTCTCCTCCCACCGTTTAAATTTTATGCGCAGTATCTTGCCACCACCTGTGGCCCTGGCATGTCTTGCAACAGTTGCCATCTTTGCCTACGTGGTGCGCTTGTAGTCCCTAAAGCGCTTCTGGCAAACTTCAACTGTTCTGGCTCGAACTCCAACAGCTGACACTTCAGAGGCAATCTTGCTCCAAATCTTTGATTTATGTTCGTAGGAGGTCTTCTGAGCATGTGCACCCTTCAGCGTTTCGTAGTGCTGCAGTACCCGATCAACAAGGACATCATTCTCCTCCTCTGTGAAGCGCCTAGAGGGTGATGCTGCTGTGCCTTCATCATCATCTTCATCACTTTGAACTTCAGGATGTTCCTGCTGTGTGCTTGTTAATGGTTGAACGCTGCTGACAAACTGCTGTCTTCTTCGCTCTTCTCGACGCTGCTCACAGTTCTCTGTCCATTCCTCTCCACCACTCTGAATTTTCTCTTGGCTGTCCTGTGGAAAGAGAGAATCCCTATGCTCCCTAGACATGGCTGATCTTCAAAATGTTACTATTATTCAAAAAGGGAACTAGCTTACAAATCTAATATCTACCTAAATACACTTATTAATTTGTTAATTATATGTTTTTTTAATATAAATAACTATCCTATACTAACCAGATTAAATGATATGCCTGGAGGTTAAGAACTTTTTATATTAACTAATCTGTAATATACAGATATACTAGACTACAATGGTACAAAGTACTAGCCTACACTACACAATGGTACAATTTTGAACAACTAGGTTAATAAATACTTTTACCTATATGCACTATATTAAATTTAATTGAAATAAATTATATTGCAGTCAGTTAAATTAAATTAAAATTAAAATAGTATATTAACTATTCTGCACAAATCAGATATTATGCAAGAGGACAAATCTAACCAGGTTAATAAATATATTACTTTGAACTAAAATGCTAGAAAATACTAACTATTGGGATTCTAAAATTTGTTTTATTACCTAATCTGCACTTAAATAAAACTAGTATACTACTCCAAAAATTTGCAATTAAATGGAAACTAGGTTAGAAGAAATGTGCCTATCTGAAATTTAACTTTTTTTTAAACAAAACCTATACTATACAGTAAACAGAAATACAGAGAAAATAATACAGTTTGGTGGGATATGTATGTGGTTGTGTGACTACAGTCAAAAAACACCAATGAGGAATACAAATTGGTATTTTATTATGTATGTATGGATGTATGTATGTACGTACGTACGTATGTATGTATGTATGTATGTATGTATGTGTGTGTGGTGTAAAGTGTTAGTAGTGTGGTATGTCTGTAGTATTATGTGTATGTATAATAATGTATTGTAGTGTTGTATATTATATAAATAAAAATTTAAATATAAAAAATAAAAATGGATTTTAAAAAATGCAAATTCTCAGGAAAAGTCACAAGCCAAATGCAGCAATGAAGAAGAGAGTCAAAAGCCAGAGCAGTCACCAAACCAGCCAACAGCTATCAGCAAATGACAGTTTGCTGATGGCTGCATTAAATTTTATATAGTCAAGACTCCTCCACTCCCGTAAAAAAACTCGTTCAGACCAATCATTAGTGCGCGAGGGCGGGGTTGAAACATTTTTAATTTGAATTGCACAAGTTTTAACGCTGTGTTAAGTAATAATGGTCATTCTACCAGGTAAAAACCCACGTGGGAAATCCCCCCTTAATGTGGTAACATACTGCAATTTATGTATATATCACTTGCTGCATTTTTCTAATGCTCTCTGTGCATTTGGTGAACACTTCTGTGCAGTTTACTAAAAGGCTTCCCCAGTCATCCTGTCATGTTGGCTTTATATATCCTTGAATTGATGTTCAAAGTCAGCTTAGGCTTTGTAAGACAATGTAGTGGTAAACATTGCTCACTGAAAACCAAACTATGCAGATGCTTCTACACCTATTAAAAATATTTTAAATATATTGTTATTTTCTAGTCTACTGAAAAACTTTATGAAGTTGCTCTGTTGTTTCGTTCTAGGCCACTAAGACCGTAAACTACAAAAAAACTAAGCTAAGAAAATGCAATAATTCAAGCATGTGAGCAGAAAGAGGATGTACATGGGCATGAGATAAAACTCTGTATTGATGAGATATTTAATTCTGACTTGAGCTACTTTTTTGTGCATCAATTAAATGTGTGGTTGTCGTAAATTATTGCTAGTGTAAATTACACCAATGTCTAGATGGTTGTAAAGACTGAGTGGGATGGATGTGGGGACTGTCTTTTGTACTACATAGCTGCTCAACAGGCCCGGCGCTCCGATTAGGCAACCTTAGGCAGTTGTCTAGGGCGCCGGGACCTGCAGGGCGCCGCTGCCGCTGACTAGATTTGAAAATCTAGTCAGTGGTGAGAAGCGGGAGAGGTGGTGCAGCGGTGGCGGGGTGCCGCCGCTGTTTCTTCAATGTCCGCTCAGGCTGCCCGGCGCGTCGCTCCCACTATCTGTCACACACCTGATCACTGACATCAGTGATCAGGTGACACTGGGTCACTCTTCCGCGGCGCCTGTGTAGTATATCACACTGTCTGTCAGTGACAGACAGTGTGAATAAAATTTGCTACCCAGCGCCCCCCTCTCTTCCCAGCATGCCACGGCTGCTCCACCCCTCTCCTCTGGTGTAAAGAAGCTGAGGAGCGGTGGGCAGCCATTACAGAAGAGCCTCTCTGCATCTGAACAGCCTTCAGCATCAAAAACAGTAAGTATCTTTATCTTTTATTTTTTTTTGTATTATTAATTTCATTTTATAAAAAATGGGGTACCCAAAGGGGAAGTGTGGAGCCCCAAAAAATGTTGGGGGTGGGATTTTTTATTATTATGTCACACATTATGGTCTATATTTAATTTAAAAACTATGGTGGATAAAATAATTATTTTATTGCACCTCATTCTCTATATTTGACTTGCTTAAAGTCAATGATAGAGCATGACGTGCCAATAAAATAATTATTTTATCCACCATAGTTTTTAAATCAAAGATAGAGCATGAAGTTGCAAATAATATTAATTTTTCTCCCACATAGCTTGAAAATTAAATATAGAGCATGAGGTGGAAAAAAGTATTTTTTCAATGGTATAAAAATTACTATTTTCCACGTCATACTCTATATTTGATTTGCAAAATATGCGTTGGAAAAATGACTATTTTGCACTTCATGCTCTATCTTTGATTTAAACATTATGGTGGATAAAATAATTATTTTATTGGCACCTCATGCTCTATTATTGACTTGCTGCAAGTCAAATATAGAGCATGACGTGCAAATAAAATCATGGTGCTGCAGGGGGGGGGACAGAGGACACGGTGCTGCAGGGGGGGGGACAGAGGACACGGTGCTGCAGGGGGGGGACAGAGGACATGGTGCTGTAGGGGGGGGGGACAGAGGACATGGTGCTGCAGGGGGGGACAGAGGACATGGTGCTGCAGGGGCGGGATCAGAGGACATGGTGCTGCGGGGGGGGGAGAGAGCACATGGTCAAGCAGTGGGGTGGGGCAGTATGCTGCAGGGGGAGCAGAGTGTGATGGGTCATTCTCACAAGTTTTTGTTCCCATATCTAATACTTGGATACTTCCCCTCTAGAAATCCTGTGATTGCCCCTGGACAGCAGTGGAGTCTGGACAACGTTCTCTATGAAACATCACGGCACCCAGACCGCTGTAGGAGGTAAGGCTTATTTTTTTTTTTTTTTTTTACCGAAAGTGAAGTGTGTGAGTGTCTGGGAAGTGGGTATTTGGTGTGTTCTGGGGTGGGTGGGGGGGGCGGTATTTTGAATTTTTGCCTAGGGCGCTGAGAACCCTAGCACCGGCCCTGCTGCTCAGACCTTCAGTTGCATAGACTGCATGCGTGTATTCCAGTGAACACACAAATCTGTGACTTAGCAGCTCCACCATTTTGTGAGTGACAACAATCTCACTCCATGACAGTGCTAAATCTGTAGCTAACCACAGTATGTGATGGCAAACCATGTCTGTGTTGCGCAAGAAACACGTCCATTAAGGTTCTGCCTGAATCATAGTAATTGAATTGCTTTTTGGAGTTTGAGTGGTTTCAATAGTTTTCTTAATAATGAAATTATGTACAAGTGTAAGAAACCTTAATCGGACATGTTAAATCATAAGGTTTTTTATCTATGGAATTTCAAAGATTTTTGTAAAGTGAAAATATTTCAAATTTATAAACCTAGAATTTCACGGCAGATAAGAACCACTTAGTGCATCTAGTTTCCACTATTTTTCTTAATCCTTAATAACCAAACATATTTATCTGTTATTTTAGCCTATACCACCTCTGTTACATGTCTATTAAACCTATCTCTTACCGTTTTGATAAAGTAATTTTTCTTTAGATGTCCTCTAATCCTAGAACATGTCTTTTTCTCACACATATCCCACTGCCTACTAGCTTTGAATCGCATGCAAACATGCCACCACCAAGTACAGCAGTTTTTTTTCTCATGTCACCTCCTGTGTATCAGTCTCTCTCACATGACACCCCGTTCTCACCAGCTTTTCTTTCACATGTACTCTCTCTGAGCACCAGCTTTATTTTCGATTGTCACCCCCTTGGCACCATTTCTTTCAAATATCACACCCTGCGCACCAGCTTTTGTTATACTTCACCCACCTGTACACAAGCTTTCCTAACATGTCACCCTCTGTACACCAGCTTTTTTACACTATTACCACACACTAGCTTTTTCCACATTTAACCCACCTGCCCACCAACTTTTCTGAAACGCATCTTCCCAATGTGCACCATTATTCCACACATGTCATTCCCTGCAAACCAGCTTTTCTTGCATATGTCACACCCTGCGCATCAGCTTTACTTTAACATGTCACCCCTCTTTCCTCCAGCTATTCTGTCATATGTCAACACCTGCGCATCAGCGCTACAGTCACACGTAACCCCCCTGAGCACCATCTTTTCTCTTACGTCACCGCTTAAGCACCAACTTTTCTGTCACATATCACCCACCTGTGCACTAGCTTTTCTTTCACGTCACCCCCTGCGCACTAGCTTTTCTTTCACGTCAACCCCTGCATACCAGCTTTTCTTTCACGTCAACCCCTGCATACCAGCTTTTCTTTCACGTCACCCCCTGCATACCAGCTTTTCTTTCACGTCAACCCCTGCATACTAGCTTTTCTTTCACATCACCCCCTGCATACCAGCTTTTCTTTCACATGTCACCCCCTTGTGCACCAGCTTACAGTGCTACTCAAGGCATTAACAGGAGACTTCCAGCGATACCCAAAGGAAAGAGGAGACAGGGAGCCCAATAAGAGAAGCCCCTGCCCTAGTGTAGCAATCAGAGTGAAGAGGAGAGATCCAGGGGCGGATCTAGATTTTTTTTAGGGGAGGGGGCGATTTAGTACAAAGAAAAGAAATAGGTTCTGGGCGCATGCAGTGAATGTATAATTTATATTGGATTTATTCTTTTACAATGCAAACATAAACATGTTCCGGCTGGAACAAATACAGATAAATAAAATATTGAAATAAGCACAATGGCTTTCAATAATATAGCATAAAAGTCCCGATTCTTGTAAGAGTATATCATAAAGTGAGGTTAGGAGACCAAGATCCTATCAAAAGTGATATGTAGTAAAAGTTGTCACGTGAATTCAATTGGAATAATAAAGGATTCAATGCTTGTAATGTAATCGGAATGAGGAGATAACTCGTGGTTCTAATTTGGTGATATCAGTCCAGCTAGTCATAAATGAGGTCCATATAAAATGTTCCAATCCCCCCTGGATCCGCCACTGGAGAGAGATCAATGGCAAAGGGATTGCGAACAAAGAACCCATAGCCAGCAGAGAGAATACACATTTGCTCTAGATGTGGAAAGTGTTTTGCCTGCAAAATACCACCTATCAGAGACCCGAGGAGTAGCAAGTGGGTAGATTGAAGATTGTATCAGTGTGTAGTGTCGGAAGAATAACTGAAGCCCTGCAATACCAGGGCTGAGAATGCTAGTGTGTTTCCCCCGCAGCCCCAAAACCCCAGCCATCTTCCCTGTAGCTGATAAATATGGCTAACTCCTCCTGCTCACAGAAGGAAATCCACTAGTGAGAGAAGTCAACCATATTTGTACTCTCAAGTGAAGCCACTCTGAGTACACCTAGAACACGTCTCTATTTGACATGTGCAATGCTATGAAAAACTATGAAATTCCCTATCTTTTAAATTGGGCATATTTTAAAAAACTGTACAAAAAACTGTAACCTTCTCAAAATCGTCACTCCTCAAAGTCATGATAGCTTTCTAACAAAACAAACCTCCTAGTCTTAAAACACCTTAAAAGTGTCCAAGGGCACAAAATGTAATTGAGAGCCTGGCTGTATTATAGATTAGCAAGAGGGTAAAAAAAAGTGTAAGTGTAAATATAACTATGAATGTGATCATTCATATAAACCTGGGGTTATATGTATCAAGCTGAGAGTTTTCTGTCAGGTTTGAATAGTAGAGATGTTACTTATAGCAACCAATCACATTCTAGCTATCATTTTGTAAAATGTACTAAATAAATAAAAACTAGAATCTGATTGGTTTATCAAACCCGCCGGAAAACTCTCAGCTTGATACATTTACCCCCTGCTCTTACTAAAATTTCAGATGCTAAGCAAAAACAAAAAGAAACTTTATTAATAAAAAATAAAATAAATCCACTGTTCACTGTAACAACCCTTAAACTAAAATGCGGCTCCTGGCATAGACAGTTACAATATAGAAGCTTATTTATCAAGCTTTAAATCATGCAGAAACTGATTTTTCCAGATGGTTTAGGTATTTTTAAGTATAGTGCCAATTTAACAAAAACAAATATTAGTCATATCTCTTGCATTAGGCAAAGTACTGAACAATACTACAGTCCCCATAATACTCAATGGGAACTGCAGTCTGGGCAAATTTATCAAGCTTCAAAAAGCTTAGCTTTTCGGAGCTTGACTCTGATGACTAACACCATCTGAAGATGAGGTTAGCTGTTCTGCAATATGGGAAGAGCATTGCAGTCAGGCTTCGTGCTCTCCCCTCTGTTAAATCCCGAAAATAGCTCTGTGCTTGCGCAACATAAGACTCCAGGTCAAATCCTGAAGTTGTAAGTATAGTAAAGTCTTCGTTGGGACATCCTCTTATCAGAGGCACTGTCCAGGGATGATTTTTTAATAAATTGCTGGGGTATATCATCCCATATTTTTGTGATAAGGGTCATAATAGATGGGGGAGGAGGGGTGTGCCCATTAATAAATAGGCCCCATAATCTGATAATTCATTGATAATAGCTCACTTATCATTTATAGTATTCATAACAGCAACCTTATAATTGAATGCCAGGAAGAATTGTGGAAGACCCTTTCATAAAATGTATAAAATTTAAGTTTCAAAATAATGTGTGCAATCCTATATAACTATTTGTATTGTCATAAAATTGTGTTAGTTGTACAGACAATATGCCACATATACATCCCACTGTACTTGTGATCCTAACTAAGCAACTGAACTTGCAAAGCAGTCTGAAATAATGTTTTTTGTATCTTTCTGTGTATGGCAAAATATTTTTTTCATTAATTGCTTTTAAATTTCTTTTTTCTATTCTTTTAAATAAAATGAATAAAAAAATGCAATCAAGCAATGTTATTAGAAAAAAGTTAAACTAGTCAAAAGGGTGGGGATCTGTTTTTTTTTCCTTGCAATTGTAATTATTTATTGCAATGTTTTACTAAGTCCAACAAAATAAATTAGTTACATATGTCCACATTAACAGACCCTCACAAAATGTAAGAAGGTGCTAATGATCTGTTATTTGGTTTGCATTACCATTTGGTGACTCATTAGAATCACTGGTGTAACAGAATAAAATTGGTTAACATACATTTATATGGATAGTAAGAAACTTGCATCATTGTAGTATAACACATGGCCAAACAGTATCACTCTAACCAGAAACTAGATTATCACACAGAAAACCTTGAAATGATTGGTATTCTTCAGAACTGTCTTAACAATGCCTGAAAAGCTCCACTGAACAACTTCCATTTTATTTGTCTGTCTGTTTAAAAACTTACCCATTTGAAAACTTCATCTATAATTAGTGCCTCTGTCTCAGTCATTGCACAGCATGAAACACAGGCCAGCCCACCTTTTGTGATGCTGAACACTGTAAACAGTGTTGCAGGCTGGTTAAGTTAAATAGAGCTTTTTTTTTAAAAAAAATGTAAAAGAAAGAAGGAGAAGAAAAAAAATCTTGCCCAGTGAAGTGTTAGTAATCAGTTCTTCAGCAGCTCACTAATGCCTCCCATTCCCTTTTCTTGCTAATCTTCCCTGTCTTAGCTGCAACAATGAAGCACCAAAGGAGAAGGAAATGTCAGGTTATGTTTCAAGGCCAGCCCACTGCCCACCCTCCATCTGTGCCTATGTCAGTGCTTATTGGAACATATGCTGCCTGTTGCTCACAGACCATCTGTTAGCTGAGTTAATGAAGAGGTCCTGTAACCAGGACAACATGAAACTGGGTGACTAGTGCCACTGTAAACATGTTCTGCTCAGGTTATGCTGATGTCCATGTTAATGAATGGTGAAATGCGCTGTGTATGTTTACTCAATAGTAGCTTAAACTATAATGTTCTTGTCACATGAGTACACATACTTGTGTGCATGTGAACATCATCACACCATATCTATTGTAACAAAAGGAGGCATTTAGCTGGCAATATACAGAGGAAGCAGGGAAGTAGAGTAAAACATTTATGCAGTAATGCACCTAGAGTGAAGACTTATGTATGAAAAGCAATAGTTTAAATTTGGTTAAACTTACATGATCTGAAATCCTTCCTCTCAGCAAACAGACAGGGTGTGTCTGGTTGTGCAAACAGAGGCAGTGATGGGTGTTTTCTTTTAAAGAGAAGGTGGGTGTGTCACCTGTCCATCAAGCTAAGGCTGGGGGAGGAGCATCATGTATAAAAGCTTGTTTGTTTCATTTGTTCAGGGAGACCAATGCTGGGTGAGCTGGCTGGTCCTGAGAGAGAGCTGGACTATGTATAGCTAGTGTTTAGGGTCTCCATGATTGCTGTACAAGTATACCGTGTCAAAAATTTACCATCCTGACAATAAAGCACTATAAAAAGGAAGTTGTTGTTCACGTGTGCTTCTGCAGTAGCGGGCTCTTGCCACACTATATAGCAGTTATGTTAAAACTGGATGGGTACAAAACAAGTTTCCCTATCATTAATGCTGGACTTTTAAAGAATCAATAGAGACCACTTTCAGTTTGTTTGGATTTTATATTTTTATTGACTGAGTGCAGTTTTTTTATTTATATTAAAACATTGTATTGTGCATTTAAGAAAAAGAAATGCATATAAATTGAACACACGTACATCCATATTGTCATGTTTCAGGAGTATTTCTTACTGGTTTTGGCACTACTCACCAAAGAGGAGCGGAATATAATGTGTTCCAGGTCTTCACCAGGAACCCCCGCAAGAGAGTATGGTCTTAGCTGTGGGAACACGCAGGTCGCGGTCCTCAGAGGGAGCAACCAGTGAAGCGAGAGGATGGAAGCGGTGTCAGGCAGGCCGGGTCAGAACCGAGATATTAGTAGATGCCACAGGGAGAATCCAAGTCCGTTGTCAGGGGCTAGCCGGGTCAGGTATCAGGAATGCAGAAAAATGGTCAATAACAAGCCGAGGTCAATCCACAGGGAGCACAGAATAGGGATAGTCAGGAACAAGCCGGATAATACACTGAAGTCACAGATAGGATACAACAGGAACGCTGGAGCAAGGATGAGACCTAATACTCTGGCACTCATCAGATGCCAGAGTCAACCTTTTAAAGAGGAGGCTGGAAGCAGGACCTCCCACGGCGGTGGTGACGCTGACCGCCACCGCCGGATGCTGTGTATCGCATCCCGTTGCTTAGCAACCGGCCATCTAGGAACAGGGGCAGGCGTCTGTCCCTGTGCGGAGGACGCGACACAGGGACGGCGCGTGACAGTACCTCCTCTCTCTATTTGTCGGATAGATCTCCCTTTGAAGATTTGTTTCAATAGACGTGGGGCGTGAAGATCTTCTTTATTCACCCAGGATCTCTCCTCTGGTCCGAACCCTTTCCAGTGAACCAAGAATTGATGTCGTCCGTGAAGAATACGGAAATCTATGATGCGACTGACTTCAAATTCTTCACCTACAGCAGTTCGAATAGGAGCAGGATGACGGGGCAAGTGATGAAACTTATTAAGGATTAATGGTTTGAGGAAGGAAACATGAAACACATTGTGAATCCTTAAAGAGGGAGGCAGCCGGAGTCTATAGATTACCGGGTTGATAACATGAGTAATAGGGAAAGGGCCAATATAACGTGGAGCTAATTTCTGAGAGGGTACTCGAAGTTTGAGATTGCGAGTGGACAACCAAACCTTGTCATGGACCTGAAGCAAGGGAATATTTCTTCTATGACGATCAGCGGTTTGCTTGTAACATTGGGAAGTCTCCTGGAGTTTGGTTTTGGTTTTGGCCCAAATACGAGAGAAGTCCCGAATTAGGGTATCAGCAGCGGGAACCAGAGATGGAACATGACTGGAGAAGTTAGGAAGGGTGGGTTGGGTTCCATAAACGACAGAGAAGGGAGAGGAACCTGAGGATTCATGATGGTGAAGATTATGCGCAAATTCTGCCCAGGGCAGGAGACTAGACCACTGTTTCCGAAACAACAGCAGATGCTATTTCTTCCATGGCATCAGTCAACTGATACACAGTGACTGGTGTTAGAACACGTTCTTGAGTGATGGATTCTAAAAAAAAATAATAATAATTTGTCACAAATATAATATATTTTTGGTCAGTGTATATTTAATATATATATATATATATGTATATATGTCCAGATAGATCTATCTATATTTATAAGGATAGATACCAATATAGATATAATAATATATGGATTGATACCAAAATATATTTGTGTACATATATGGATAGATATCAAAATATATATATGTGTGTGTGTGTATATATATATATATATATATATATATATATATATATATATATACATAGATAGATAGATAGATATGTATCCCCAGTTTTTCAAAAAGAATACCTTCTGGACTATCAACATACGACGTTGCTGTTCCCTGTTCTGCTGTCATTTCTTCAAAGTTTCGGGCTTCTGTAAATAATAATAAATTAGACAAGAGTCTTTACATATCATTTTATATATATATATATATATATATATATATATATATATATATATATATAAAATCTTTCCTGGAAAACAATGGACAGATTTGTGAAAAAATATTGCATCTAAAACACACAACAAACAAAACAAGCTTAAGTGAAACCATTACCCTTGGTGTACATCTACAACGGGCTCCAACACGTCTTCCTCAGTCACTCTTCTCCTCTTGTGAGCTGTAATTGCAACAAAAAGGAATATATTATTACTAATATAACTAGGTTTTGAGTAGAGATGGGCGGGCTCGGTTCCCCGAGAACCGAACCCGCCCGAACTTTGCCTATCCGAGAATCGAGGCAAAACGTCAATGTGACGTCGCCGAATCTCGGGGCTCGGTTCTCGCAATAATTGTAAATTTTAAATACCCGCCTCCAAAGCAATCCATCGCCATTTGACAGAGGGACAGAGCAGGGTGTAGTCACAGGCTGATTAGAGCAGGGACAGAGAATATACCTTATTCTTCATCCAATTCTGATAACAATTCTGATAATAATTCTGATAACAATTCTGATTACAATTCTGATAACAATTGGAAGAGATGAAAGGAGGATAGAGGAGACTTTTTTCTCAATATTTGGCACTACAAGTGCTTTGGGGTGTCCCATATCACCCAGTGTAAAACAACAATTTTTCTGGTGCTGAAAGTCTTATCTACCAGCTTTTGGGGTGTACCCCATTCTTTTGCATTAATATTTCTGGCTGTCAAAAGTCCTGTGTGTCAGAAGTCTCAAAAAATAATATTTAGCACTCCCAAGTGCTTTTGGGGTTTCCCCCATTCATTTGCATTAATATTTCTGACTGTCAAAAGTCCTGTTTGCCAGCAGTGCCAAAAAAATAATATTTAGCACTCCCAAGTGCTTTTGGGATGTCCCCCATTCTTTTGCATTAACTGGCTGTCAAAAGTCCTGTTTGTCAGCAGTCTCCAAAAATAATATTTAGCACGCCCAAGTGCTTTTGGGGTGTCCCCCATTCGTTTGCATTAATATTTCTGGTTGTCAAAAAAGTCCTATTTTGCAGCAGTGCCAAAAAAATTATATTTAGCACTCCCAAGTGCTTTTGGGATGTCCCCCATTCTTTTGCATTAACTGGCTGTCAAAAGTCCTGTTTGTCAGCAGTCTCCAAAAATAATATTTAGCACGCCCAAGTGCTTTTGGGGTGTCCCCCATTCGTTTGCATTAATATTTCTGGTTGTCAAAAAAGTCCTATTTTGCAGCAGTGCCAAAAAAATTATATTTAGCACTCTCAAGTGCTTTTGGGGTGTCCCCCATTCTTTTGCATTAATTGTTCTGGCTGTCAAAAGTCATATTTGTCAGCATTATCTATAACAAATTGTAGCACTACAAGTGCTTTGGGCTCATAATGGATTCAAAGCAGTCCACATATGAGCAGAATTAGCAACCAGGTTCTGTCACCAGTCCTGATGGTAGTGTTCCCAGTACGTCATCTGGGAAAGGCGATGTCAAACTAAACAGTCTTTTGAAATCAGTCAATAAATCACACGCCAAAAATTTTTTTTACCATGATGAAGCGAAAAAGAAGTGTAACTGAGGAAAAGTTAAGTGTCGATAAAAAAAAAATTGCCAACATACCATTCTACACACGCAGTGGCAAAGAGAGAATGAGGCCTTCACCTTTGTCTATTAGTGGCAGATCAAAAAATGTTACCGAGCCTACTCGGAAACTACTGTTACGCGTCAAAGCTGACCTGCAAGATAACATTAAGGCATTAAAGGATAATGTTTGCTCTGAATCAGAAATGACACCAATCCCTGTGGAGAGTCCATCCAACAGTGGGATGTCTAATCGTTAGCATTCTGTTAGTGTACCCATAAAGAGTGACCCTTTCAGCAGTTCTGCTGATTTGTGCCTGAACAGCCCGAGTGTAGTCGGTGATACACCAAGTGAGGATGACACTTTTGGAATTAGAAGAGGATGAGGGGGAGATTTGTGTAGCCGACGAGGGCGCTGATGAGGATACGGTTAATTGTGTAAGTCCTGCGCCAGTGGCAGCAGGTTGGCACCAGTGGCGGCAGTTCTGGCACATGAGGTTCTGGCACCAATTTGCACTTTCCAAACACAAGCAGAGATGACGCAGATGGCAGACCACAAGAGTTTCACATCTGGGCTGGTTTGAATTTTTTGGTAGTGGAGCCTAGAGAGCCAGAAACCAAACTGGCTTTCTCCATTTCAATTAATATTGTACAGTCTATAACAACTGAAATTTTTGTAATTTCTACAACTGGAGGGGGGCCTAGGGAAACAGAAACCAAACTGCCTTTGTCCATTTCTTTACATATTTAAGTATAAGTGTAGGGTGTAATATACATCCAAAGACAATGGCTGCATTGCCAATATTCATAGATGGAGAGGAAGACAGTCTGGTTTGTGTGTAGAATTAATGAAGGCCTACCAGGAATTAAACTGTTTTTTGGATAATTTATTAGCTTTACAATTACATTACTTATCCAAGAAACAGGTGGAGCACTAAATTTGGTTTTTTTAGGCCCAAAAACTATGATTTTTAATAAAAATAGCAAAACAAAACCAAACAAAACCAAAACACGCAATGACGGTTTGGCAAAACCAAAACCAAAACACGACGGTAATCAAAATCCAAAACCAAAACCAAAACACGGGGGACAGTGAGCATCTCTAGTTTTGAGTATGAAAAAGGGAGAAAGATAGAGAGTGATGGACAGGGAGAGAGAGTGAAAGAGAGAGAGAGTGATAGAAAGAGAGAGGGAGAGAGAGGGAGAGTGGGAGAGGGAGGGACAGAGAGAGAAAAGGAGAGTGAGAGAGGGAGGGAGATATGTGCATAGTTAGGTTTTTGAAAATACAAATACCTTTTTCTTCGATTCAACACTTTTGGCAGGAACAGCAGACTTTGTAGATTCCCTTTCTTGTTCTGTAATTTTTTATTACAGAACAAGAAAGGCATTCTACAAAGTCTGCTGTTTCTGCCTAATTTTTTATTAGGGAAGTAGGCTTTGCACATTTGTTTGGCCATATCTTATCCTTTACAATAAGTACTTTAAATTTATACCTGTATTTGAAGACGTTCCAGCTACTTCGACTACGACTTGACTATCCAAATCAGATCTCACATCTATATATATATATATATATATATATATATATATATATATATATATATAAATGCCTAGTGGCGTGTGTGAAAAAAACCCAACAAGCTGCAGCGCCACCTGCTGGGCAGAGTTATACACTGACCTATGTATTTCTTGAAGGAGAAGTGACAGTTGGGAGTGGTTGGTGGTTGCCGGGGGTGACAGTGGGGAGTTTTTAACACCTTAAGTAGCTTGATGAAGGATGTGGCGATGAAGATGAAGGATGAGGTGATGGAGAAAAATGATGAGGTGGTGACATGTGGACAAAACCACGTTAAAAAAGGGTGCTTGCGTGGGGAAGTAACGCTCTTCCCCTGAGGAGGCCTGGGCTAGGCCCAAATGCATGACAAGAACCTTTTTAACACCTTAAGTAGCTTGATTTGACTAGAATGCATGAGTTAATGCATGGGTTAACTTGTGTATATATATATGTATATATATATATATATATATACATATATATATATATATATATATATACACATATATATTAGAGATGCTCAAGCTCGGCTTAGAGGATCCGAATACCGAGTCGGCTCAGTACTTTCGCTCTTTTTCGGATTCCAAAATGAGGCAAAACGTCATTGTGACTTCGTCGGATCTCGGATCTCACCAGTTTTGGAATCTATAAATACCAACCTCCACGGTGATCTAGTGCCATTTGAGAGAGGGATTCAGAAAGGGTAGGATAGAGTGTAGAGCAGTTGAGCAGGCAAACTTAGAGAATTTAAAGAGGTGGGTGGTAGCAGTGTTAAAGAAAGCTCCATTGCTAATTGTCATTGCTGAAATTCAAATATAATTTTCCTTGCAGGCTTTTCTTCTGAATTTGCACCAAAAAGTGTAGGGTGTTATACACACCCAAAGACAAGAGCTCCATTGCTAATTGTCATTGCTGAAATCCAAATATACTAGTCCTTGCAGGGTTTTCTGGTGAATTTGCACCACAAAGTGTAGGGTGTTATCCAAATGGATTCTGCCGAAGTCGTATAATTGGATGAACGAAAGTATATCGGTTAATATTGTTTTATTGGTCGATTGAACTCAGTATGCCACGCTACATGTACACACTCGCATTACAACATTTAGTTATTTATATAATTCATATTCATATTGGTTCCGTTATACAGTGATTTATGAGCAGATAGTATTTAGTTTATTATTAGTTTATATAATATGATTATATGTATACTTCAGTGTTATTTAAGGTTCAGGTTATAGGAAATGTGTCATGATATCATTCTAATCCCCTAGTCATCAGCAGCTGACCGGTTCCATCGCCGAAGAGATCGCATATTGCATAATCTAGTTATTGATGTTAGGGAATAAGTAGTCAGATTGATATCAGACTGTAAAATGCTAATGAACTAGTTGTAACTGGTTTCTGGGTGGGGGAATCATCTGGAATGTTGACCTCAGCCTTTGAGGGTATTGTTTGAACTAGCCTATGACCTGTTTACCCTGGACCCACCTGAAGTCTGGACCTATAGAAGCAAGCCTCGTCATCTGCATTGTTCTCTCTGTAACACTGAATGTATATATAATCATAGCTGCGCTCTCAGTAGCTTCAGTCATTCTTTAACCACAGTATTCAAGGGTGAACTACTGTTCACTGATACCCGTGGGAGCGCAGCATAGCACAGCTGTATGTATGTATCTTTTGGTATTGGCTGTACTGTACTGTATTATATAATAATCATGTATTGAACTGTTAACTTTTTACATCTGCTAAAATAAATTACTTTGTGCCTTGGAAACACAATACAATCGCCTATGCAATGCTCATTTGAAAATGATAGAACTACTTTAATAATTTGGGGGCTCTGAGTTTGGAGGTTACGTTGCCGGAAGGTATGCAACGCTGACGGAATTCGGTTCCTCACCAAAGGGTGGAAGATGCGTCACATATGGGAAAGAACGCAATGTGTTCAAAACCTGTTGTCCATTCTGTGTTGAGAAACCGAATGTCCATGGTTGCATAATCTGAAGGAACGCTAACTTGAATCTAGGGACAAGAAAGAAAAATGTTTCTTTTTATTGTCATTTTGCATTTTCAAATGTATTGCATTGCAAAGAGTATGTGTACTTCCTGCTTAGCGTATATGTGTACTTCCGGTATTATTGCCACGTGTTCAAACAATCATGTTCATAGTCTGTTATATATGTATAGTATAATCAATTGTTAAAACCTCTGAAAAATATTACCATTGTTTGGGAAATCTATTTTCTGTGCAGAAAAAGGTTGTATGTGAATGGTATGCATAAAGATGAGAGAAGAGTTTGCATACTGTTGAAAAGAGATAAAGATAAGAGAATAATTTGTATACAGTTGAAAAAGAGACAGACAAAGAGGTGATTTACTATTGAACCTGAAGTCTGGACCTATAGAAGCAAGCCACGTCATCTGCATTGTTCTCTCTGTAACACTGAATGTATATATAATCATAGCTGCGCTCCCAGTAGCTTCAGTCATTCTCTGACCACAGTATTCAAGGGAGAAATACTGTACACTGGTACCCGTGGGAGCGCAGCGGTATGTATGTATCTTTTGGTATTGGCTGTACTGTACTGTATTATATAATAATCATGTATTGAACTGTTAACTTTTTACATCTGCTAAAATAAATTTACTTTGTGCCTTGAAAACACAATACAATCGCCTATGCAATGCTTATTTGAAAACAATAGAATTACTTTAATAATTCACAGCAGTACACAGAAGAGCAAGAGCAGCAAGCAGCTGCTGCCACCACTCCTGATGATAGTAATCCCTGTCCATCATCTGGTAAAGCCTATGTAAAAGTACATAGTCTTTTTAAGTCTGGGAAAAAAACATTAAAAAAAAACACCTTTTACTGTCGTGAAGAAAAAAAAGCTGTAATCCTGGAAAAGTTATCTGCCGGAAAAAAAAATTGCCAACATGCCAATTCTACACACGCAGTGTCAGAGAAAGAATGAGACCTTCGCCTATGTGCGAGAGCTAAAATTTTTACTGAGGCATCTCCTTGTAAGGTCTCTTGTGACCAAGCAAGACCAAGTAATTTGGACTTAAAAAGTGGTGCACAAATACTTTTATGTGTAAAAGCCGAGCTGGAAGAAAACAGTAAGGCATTAGAGGAAAATTTATGCTCAGTTTCAGAAATGACACCAATCCCTAGGGAGAGTCCATCCACGAGTGCTATGTGTAATCGTGACCATTCTGATAGTATACCCATAAAGAAGGCCCCTTTCAGCATTTCTGCTGATGTGTGTCTGAACAGCCTGAGTGTAGCCTGTGATACAGCAATTGAGGATGCCACTTTGTAATTGGAACAGGATGATGGGGATATTTGTGTAGCCGATGAGGGCGCTAATGAGGATGTTGATGAGGATGATGTTGTTTGTGTAAGTCATGCACCAGTGAAAGCAGTTCTGGCACGTGATAAGAAGAAGGCCATTGTCATGCCTGGACATAAGACCAAAAAATTCACTTCTTATGTGTGGAATTATTTCTACCCAACAGTTCCTGCCAACAGTTGACTAGCCATTTATAGTGTATGCAAAGCCACAGTCAGTCGAGGGAGGGACCTTAACCATCTAGGAACCTCATCCATGTTACGCCATTTGACTTAGGTTCATGGCAAGGTGTTGGGAAAATCAGAAAGTTATGGTAAAAAAACAACAACAAGCAGTCCATCATCAGCTAGGACGCTTCTCTCACCTACATCCCGACGCCTGCAATCTACACCCACAACACCGTCCTCATCAATATCCTCAGCAGCGATCGGAGTTAGTCCTGCATCCAAGTTGCTAAGGCTAGATGACTCCTCCACTATCCTGGATTCCTCTGAAGAATTTTTGAGCGTTGGTCCCACTGCTGCTGCTGCTGCTGGGGGTGAATCTTCATCCCAGAAGCAGACCAAGAAGAAGACTACTAGTAGTTTACAACAATTGACTGTTAAACAATTGTTTGCAAGAGGAAGCAAGTATGAAAGCTGTCACCCAGTGGCAAAACGGATCACAGACGCCATGGCGAATATGCTAGTATTAGATCTGCGTCCAATATCCACTATTAATGCAGCTGGTTTTAGACAGTTATTTGAGGTCTTGTGTCCCCGTTACCAAATTTCATCACAACATCATTTCAGTAGGAAACCTATTCCTCACCTCTACCAGAAGGTTCATAAAAATGTTATTATTGGGCTGTAAAATGTCATTCTACCCACTGCACACTTAACCACAGATATGTGGACAAGCGGAACTGGGCAAACTAAAGATTTTATGACTGTGACAGCCCACTGGGTTGGTGATTTGCCTTCAAATTTTTACATCTGGTCTGGACTAAAAAAATTGACCAAAAAACGTGACACCTCTGACGCAACTCCACCTGATCCTACTATCAACATCCAAAGGATGGTGAAGGATTATTTTCACGACAGTATAGAAATAGACACATCAGACAGTCCCTTTACATACTGGGAGGAAAAAAAGGGAATTTGGAGACCTATGTACCAACTTGCTTTGCACTGCCTAAGCTGCCCTCACTGCAGTGTGTACTCGGAAAGAGTTTTTAGCACAGCCGGGAACCTTGTCAGCGATCAGCATAGGAGGCTACTTCCTCAAAATGTGGAAAAGATGATGTTCATAAAAATGAACTTCAAGTTCCACAAGGAAGGCCTTTCCTGCCAATTACTTCAAAATACTGAGACTTCTGTAATGGTGGATTCCAGCGGTGATGAATTAATAATGTGTGAGGATGATGTACACACTGATGAGGGTGAGGATGAGGCTGACGATGATGACAACCACATCTTGTCATAGTAGAGTTCATTAACAACACTGTTAACTTAGGTGGCTTAAAGCCATTGTTACCTTGTTTTGTGGGGGCCCAAACAAAACAAGCACTTCAGCCACAAGGAGTGGCACTTTTGTGGCTGAAGTGCTTGATTTGTTAAAGTGTGCATGTCCTTTTTAAGATCCAACATAAGGGTGGATAGGAGGGCCCAAGGACAATTCCATCTTGCAACATTTTTCCTTTCAGCTACCGCTGTGTGCCAATGTTACCTACATGTGATATATATTGTTGTGTGCTTAGCAAAAATCTTAGACAACCATTGATGATGCAGACGACTCAACACAACATTTTGACATCTGGTCTTGTCTACTGTAAAATAATTGACCAGAATTAGTGACACCTCCTGATCCTATTATCAACTATCAACATCCAAAGAATGGTTGAGGATTATTTTAAATTTTGTTGAACGGTATAAAGACAACAGTTTTATTAACAATGAACAATGTTTCTTGCAGAAGTAATGTAAGCATGGATATCTAAATAGATGTGTATATATATTACCTACCACTTTGCTGCTGGTTCAGCAAGTGTTTGTAATATGCACTTTACATCAAAGGTACCTTACTAGATTATCATTTTGTGGGAATTGAGGCTGATTCCAAGCTCACTGATGAACTGGCTTTTTGCTGGGAATTACAATGGCTTTTTTTAGTGCATTGTCTGGCACCCTGGATTGGTGTGTGTCTGATAAAAGCACGCATCCCGGGGGACTCAGCGCTCTTTGCCATGTATTAGCTGTAGAATTACCTCACTTATCCAGGTGGAGCGATCAAATGAACCATAACTGGTTTCATGATCCAAGGACAATTCCATCTTGCCCCACTTTTCTTTTCTGCCACTGCTGTGTGCCAATGTGTCTTAGATGTGGTAGAAACTGCCGCGTGTTTGAGTCATTGCTCTGTCGCTTACCATCCAGCCAGATCGCTGCAGTATTTCTCCAAAAGTATATGAAAATAATATTGTGACCTGTGAGGTGATCAAAATTGACTGCAAATGACTTGAAATTAGTGTTATTGATGTTTATAATAATGTAGGATAAAAAAAAGAGCAAAATTATGTGATTTCAGCAATTTTTCCCAAAAAATACAGATCCAAAACCAAAACCAAAACACATGAGGGTCGTTTTGCCAAAACCAAAACACAAAGCTAATCCAGATCCAAAACCAAAACCACTTCACGGGGGTCAGTGAACTATATATATGTGTGTGTGTCAAACTTAATTTTACAACAAAAAATGAACTAAAAATATTGTGCCCAGGAGAATTGTTTTTTTCACATTTTTGATACTTTTTGTTTAAAAGTACAAGAAAAATCCATGTGAATACTATTGCATGTGGTACAAAATGTAAAGCGTTAGCTGAATGAAATGTGTACTGTAAAGTATGTTATCTAAGATGGCTAATGCATACCTGCATGTGTATAATGTGTATCTATTCTTTTAGATCATACCTTCTCCTTCTCCACTCCTCTGGCCCTTCTGTCCTAAAGAAGAATCCAAACCTAAAAAAAATACATTAGACCAGTGGTTCCCAAACTTTTTTAGTTCGCGGCACCCTTAGAGTCTCCAAATTTTTTCAAGGCACCCCTCCAAAATAATTACTGAGCAGTCCTGTTTTAGAAGTAGTTGGGTCAAAAAATTGTAATAAGTATTTAGGTTACGACAGAAATACTTATTTAGTTGTATGCAAAAATGCCCCTCTGCATCCAGGCACACTGCCCACTCTGCATCCAGGCACACTGCCCCCTCTGCATCCAGGCACACTGCCCCCTCTGCATCCAGGCACACTGCCCCCTCTGCATCCAGGCACACTACCCTCTCTCACGTTGCCCCCTCTGCCCTCTCTCACGCTGTCCCCCTCCTCTGCCCTCTCTCACGCTGTCCCCCTCCTCTCTCACGCTGTCCCCCTCCTCTGCCCTCTGTCCCCCTCCTCTGCCCTCTGTCCCCCTCCTCTGCCCTCTGTCCCCCTCCTCTGCCATCATTCTGTCCCCCTCCTCTGCCATCATTCTGTCCCCCTCCTCTGCCATCATTCTGTCCCCCTCCTTTGCCACCATCTGTCCCCCTGCTCTGCCATCATTCTGTCTCCCTCCTCTGCCATCATTCTGTCCCCCTCCTCTGCCATCATTCTGTCCCCCTCCTCTGCCATCTGTCCCCCTCCTCTGCCATCATTCTGTCCCCCTCCTCTGCCATCATTCTGTCCCCCTCCTTTGCCACCATCTGTCCCCCTCCTTTGCCATCATTCTGTCCCCCTCCTTTGCCATCATTCTGTCCCCCTCCTCTGCCATCATTCTGTCCCCCTCCTCTGCCATCATTCTGTCCCCCTCCTCTGCCATCATTCTGTCCCCCTCCTTTGCCATCATTCTGTCCCCCTCCTTTGCCATCATTCTGTCCCCCTCCTCTGCCATCATTCTGTCCCCCTCCTCTGCCATCATTCTGTCCCCCTCCTCTGCTACGATCCCTCTCACACTCTTCCCCGCGCCAGGCGCCAGCCACAGAAAGAAGAAAGAAAACAGGAACTTACCAATCTGCCGGGCGCCGGGACCCAGCAGCCTCCTCTCTCCCGCAGCTGTCACTGACGTCGATATTCAGTGACAGCTGCGGGAGATAGGAGGCTGCTGGGTCCCGGTGCCCGGCGGATTGGTAACTTCCTGTTTTCTTTCTTTTTTCTAGGTCTGGCCCGCGGCACCCCAGTCACAGCGCCGCGGCACCCCTGGGAGCCGCGGCGCACAGTTTGGGAACCGCCGCATTAGACAATACAGCTTTACCTAATACTATTTTGGCAATGAAAGTCAAGTGAGAAAAAAAAAAAGTTTATTTTTAATAACTTGTTACATTTACCGCCAGATTTGATTTTCTCTTCCCGGGTATTGCTTCCCTTGCATCTCTTCTGGGCTGTGCTGTATTTTCTTCTGCAGGCTTAATTAAAAAAAAAATATTAGTAATCATAAAAATTAATCAGATCACAATTTTAAAAGACTAATAAATATACCTTGTGGCTGGAAAGTGAATGGTTTCAGGGTGTCCACTGTCCCTTCCATTCAGCCCTCAGAATCTGACGCATCTTCTCCTCCCACCGTTTAAATTTTATGCGCAGTGTCTTGCCACCACCTGTGGCCCTGGCATGTCTTGCAACAGTTGCCATCTTTGCCTACGTGGTGCGCTTGTAGTCCCTAAAGCGCTTCTGGCAAACTTCAACTGTTCTGGTTCGAACTCCAACAGCTGACACTTCAGAGGTAATCTTGCTCCAAATCTTTGATTTATGTTTGTAGGAGGTCTTCTGAGCATGTGCACCCTTCAGCGTTTCGTAGTGCTGCAGTACCCGATCAACAAGGACATCATTCTCCTCCTCTGTGAAGCACCTGGAGGGTGATGCTGCTGTGCCTTCATCATCATCTTCATCACTTTGAACTTCAGGATGTTCCTGCTGTGTGCTTGTTAATGGTTGAACGCTGCTGACAAACTGCTGTCTTCTTCGCTCTTCTCGACGCTGCTCACAGTTCTCTGTCCATTCCTCTCCACCACTCTGAATTTTCTCTTGGCTGTCCTGTGGAAAGAGAGAATCCCTATGCTCCCTAGACATGGCTGATCTTTAAAATGTTACTATTATTCAAAAAGGGAACTAGCTTACAAATCTAATATCTACCTAAATACACTTATTAATTTGTTAATTATATGTTTTTTTAATATAAATAACTTTCCTATACTAACCAGAATAAATGATATGCCTGGAGGTTAAGAACTATTTATATTAACTAATCTGCAATATACAGATATACTAGACTACAATGGTACAAAGTACTAGCCTACACTACACAATGGTACAATTTTGAACAACTAGGTTAATAAATACTTTTACCTATATGCACTATATTAAATTTAATTGAAATAAATTATATTGCAGTCAGTTAAATTAAATTAAAATTAAAATAGTATATTAACTATTCTGCACAAATCAGATATTATGCAATAGGACAAATCTAACCTGGTTAATAAATATATTACTTTGAACTAAAATGCTAGCAAATACTAACTATTGTGATTCTAAAATTTGTTTTATTACCTAATCTGCACTTAAATAAAACTAGTATACTACTCCAAAAATTTGCAATTAAGTGGAAACTAGGTTAGAAGAAATGCCTTCCCCTGGCACCATTTCTTTCAAATATCACACCCTGCGCACCAGCTTTTTTTATACTTCACCCACCTGTACACAAGTTTTCCTAACATGTCACCCTCTGTACACCAGCTTTTTTACACTATTACCACACACTAGCTTTTTCCACATTTAACCCACCTGCGCACCAACTTTTCTGAAACGCATCTTCCCAATGTGCACCATCATTCCTCACATGTCATTCCCTGCAAACCAGCTTTTCTTGCATATGTCACACCCTGCGCATCAGCTTTACTTTAACATGTCACCCCTCTTTCCTCCAGCTATTCTGTCATATGTCAACACCTGCGCATCAGCGCTACAGTCACACGTAACCCCCCTGAGCACCACCTTTTCTCTCACGTCACCGCTTAAGCACTAAATTTTCTGTCACATATCACCCACCTGTGCACTAGCTTTTCTTTCACGTCACCCCCTGCGCACTAGCTTTTCTTTCATATCACCCCCTGCATACCAGCTTTTCTTTCACGTCAACCCCTGCATACCAGCTTTTCTTTCACATGTCACCCCCTTGTGCACCAGCTTACAGTGCTACTCAAGGCATTAACAGGAGACTTCCAGCGATACCCAAAGGAAAGAGGAGACAGGGAGCCAAGTAAGAGAAGCCCCTGCCCTAGTGTAGCAATCAGAGTGAAGAGGAGAGATCCAAGGGCGGATCTAGATTTTTTTTAGGGGAGGGGGCGATTTAGTACAAAGAAAAGAAATAGGTTCTGGACGCATGGCGTGAATGTATAATTTATATTGGATTTATTCTTTATACAATGCAAACATAAACATGTTCCGGCTGGAACAAATACAGATAAATAAAATATTGAAATAAGCACAATGGCTTTCAATAATATAGCATAAAAGTCCCGATTCTTGTAAGGGTATATCATAAAGTGAGGTTAGGAGACCAAGATCCTATCAAAAGTGATATGCAGTAAAAGAAGTCACGTGAATTCAATTGGAATAATAAAGGATTCAATGCTTGTAATGTAGTCGGAATGAGGAGATAACTCGTGGTTCCAATTTGGTGATATCAGTCCAGCTAGGCATAAATGAGGTCCATATAAAATGTTCCAATCCCCCTTGGATCCGCCACTGGAGAGAGATCAATGGCAAAGAGATTGCGAACAAAGAACCCATAGCCAGCAGAGAGAATACACATTTGCTCTAGATGTGGAAAGTGTTTTGCCTGCAAAATACCACCTATCAGAGACCCGAGGAGTAGCAAGTGGGTAGATTGAAGATTGCATCAGTGTGTAGTGCCGGAAGAATAACTGAAGCCCTGCAATACCAGGGCTGAGAATGCTAGTGTGTTTCCCCCGCAGCCCCAAAACCCCAGCCATCTTCCCTGTAGCTGATAAATATGGCTAACTCCTCCTGCTCACAGAAGGAAATCCACTAGTGAGAGAAGTCAGCCATATTTGTACTCTCAAGTGAAGCCACTCTGAGTACACCTAGAACACGTCTCTATTTGACATGTGCAATGCTATGAAAAACTATGAAATTCCCTATCTTTTAAATTGGGCATATTTTAAAAAATTGTACAAAAAACTGTAACCTTCTCAAAATTGTCACTCCTCAAAGTCATAATAGCTTTCTAACAAAACAAACCTCCTAGTCTTAAAACACCTTAAAAGTGTCCAAGGGCACAAAATGTAATTGAGAGCCTGGCTGTATTATAGATTAGCAAGAGGGTAAAAAAAAGTGTAAGTGTAAATATAACTATGAATGTGATCATTCATATAAACCTGGGGTTATATGTATCAAGCTGAGAGTTTTCTGTCAGGTTTGAATAGTAGAGATGTTACTTATAGCAACCAATCACATTCTAGCTATCATTTTGTAAAATGTACTAAATAAATAATTACTAGAATCTGATTGGTTTATCAAACCTGCTGGAAAACTCTCAGCTTGATACATTTACCCCCTGCCTTTACTAAAATTTCAGATGCTAAGCAAAAACCAAAAGAAACTTTCCCCGTTGGAGCTTACAGTCTAAATTCCCTAACATACACACACACAGACAGAGAGAGGCACACACAGACTAGGGTCAATTTGTTAGCAGCCAATTAACCTACCAGTATGTTTTTTAACAACCCTTAAACTAAAATGCTGCTCCTGGCATAGACAGTTACAATATAGAAGCTTATTCATCAAGCTTTAAGTCATGCAGAAACTGATTTTTCCAGATGGTTTAGGTATTTTTAAGTATAGTGCCAATTTAACAGAAACAAATATTAGACATATCTCTTGCATTAGGCAAAGTACTGCACAATACCAGGGCCGTCTCTTCCATTGGGCATGATGGGCAGGTGCCTGGGGGCTCTGCAGGCAAGGGGGGCCCGTCCGAATCCTAAAAATACTTACCTTGCGGTCACATCAGCGGTGATCCGGCTCCCTCGCTGGTCCCCTCTTCCGTGCTGTGCTCACAGTGAATGCTGGGCGTGATGTCACGCCCGGCATTCAATGCAACCACAGCACGGAAGAGGGCAGAAGAGACTCAGCGGCGCGGAAAAAAGAAGACGATCGGACTTAAGGTAAGTTAAGGGGGCCCATATATATATATATATATATATATATATGTAAAATAAAAAAAAGTGATTTTATATATATATTCACGTTTTTTTTAACATACATATATATTTTTTTTACACACACACACACACTATTTATATATATATATATATATATATATATATATATATATATATATATTTATTATTTTTTTTTTTTTAAGGTGCCCGGTACACTGCATTGCCCGGGGGCCCATAAAGTAGTTAAGGTGGCCCTGCACAATACTGCAGTCCCCATAATACTCAATGGGAACTGCAGTCTGGGCAAATTTATCAAGCTTCAAAAAGCTTAGCTTTTCGGAGCTTGACTCTGATGACTAACACCATCTGAAGATGAGGTTAGCTGTTCTGCAATATGGGGAGAGCATTGCAGTCAGGCTTCGTGCTCTCCCCTCTGTTAAATCCCGAAAATAGCTCTGTGCTTGCGCAACATAAGACTCCAGGTCAAATCCTGAAGTTGTAAGTATAGTAAAGTCATCGTTGGGACATCCTCTTATCAGAGGCACTGTCCAGGGATGATTTTTCAATAAATTGCTGGGGTATATCATCCCATATTTTTGTGATAAGGGCTCATAATAGATGGGGGAGGAGGGTTGTGCCCATTTTAATAAATAGGCCCCATAATCTGATAATTCATTGAAAATAGCTTACTTGTCTTTTATAGTATTCATAACAGCAACCTTATAATTGAATGCCAGGAAGAATTGTGGAAGACCCTTTCATAAAATGTATACAATTTAAGTTTAAAAATAATGTGTGCAATCCTATCTAACTATTTGTATTGTCATAAAATTGTGTTAGTTGTACAGACAATATGCCACATATACATCCCACTGTACTTGTGATCCTAACTAAGCAACTGAACTTGCAAAGCAGTCTGAAATAATGTTTTTTGTATCTTTCTGTGTATGGCAAAATATTTTTTTCATTAATTGCTTTTAAATTTCTTTTTTCTATTATTTTAAATAAAATGAATAAAATATGCAATCAAGCAATGTTATTAGAAAAAAGTTAAACTAGTCAAAAGGGTGGGGATCTGTTTTTTTTTCCTCGCAATTGTAATTATTTATTGCAATGTTTTACTAAGTCCAACAAAATAAATTAGTTACATATGTCCACATTAACAGACCCTCACAAAATGTAAGAAGGTGCTAATGATCTGTTATTTGGTTTGCATTACCATTTGGTGACTCATTAGAATCACTGGTGTAACAGAATAAAATTGGTTAGCATACATTTATATGGATAGTAAGAAACTTGCATCATTGTAGTATAACACATGGCCAAACAGTATCACTCTAACCAGAAACTAGATTATCACACAGGAAACCTTGAAGTGATTGGTATTCTTCAGAACTGTCTTAACAATGCCTGAAAAGCTCCACTGAACAACTTCCATTTTATTTGTCTGTCTGTTTAAAAACCAACCCATTTGAAAACTCCATCTATAATTAGTGCCTCTGTCTCAGTCATTGCACAGCATGAAACACAGGCCAGCCCACCTTTTGTGATGCTGAACATTGTAAACAGTGTTGCAGGCTGGTTAAGTTAAATAGAGCTTTTTTTTTAAAAAAAAAAGTAAAAGAAAGAAGGAGAAGAAAAAAATCTTGCCCAGTGAAGTGTTAGTAATCAGTTCTTCAGCAGCTCACTAATGCCTCCCATTCCCTTTTCTTGCTAATCTTCCATGTCTTAGCTGCAACAATGAAGCACCAAAGGAGAAGGAAATGTCAGGTTATGTTTCAAGGCCAGCCCACTGCCCACCCTCCATCTGTGCCTATGTCAGTGCTTATTGGAACATATGCTGCCTGTTGCTCACAGACCATCTGTTAGCTGAGTTAATGAAGAGGTCCTGTAACCAGGACAACATGAAACTGGGTGACTAGTGCCACTGTAAACAAGTTCTGCTCAGGTTATGCTGATGTCCATGTTAATGAATGGTGAAATGCGCTGTGTATGTTTACTCAATAGTAGCTTAAACTATAATGTTCTTGTCACATGAGTACACATACTTGTGTGCATGTGGACATTATCAAACCATATCTATTGTAACAAAAGGAGGCATTTAGCTGACAATATACAGAGAAAGCAGGGAAGTAGAGTAAAACATTTATGCAGTAATGCACCTAGAGTGAAGACTTATGTATGAAAAGCAATAGTTTAAATTTGGTTAAACTTACATGATCTGAAATCCTTCCTCTCAGCAAACAGACAGGGCATGTCTGGTTGTGCAAACAGAGGCAGTGATGGGTGTTTTCTTTTAAAAAGAATGAGGGTGTGTCACCTGTCCATCAAGCTAAGGCTGGGGGAGGAGCATCATGTATAAAAGCTTGTTTGTTTCCTTTGTTCAGGGAGACTAATGCTGGGTGAGCTGGCTGGTCCTGAGAGAGAGCTGGACTATGTATAGCTAGTGTTTAGGGTCTCCATGATTGCTGTACAAGTATACGGTGTCAAACATTTACCATCCTGACAATAAAGCACCATAAAAAGGAAGTTGTTGTTCGCGTGTGCTTCTGCAGTAGCGGGCTCTTGCCACAGGTGGTGTCAGGAGTGGGATGCTCCGGGAAGCAAGTTTCCGCTACCCAACCCGCGCAGATGTCAACATGGAGGAAGTACTGAAAACCCTTGTGAATGTGGCTGCTGCGCAGCAACAGCAGCAAGCTCAGATGCTACGAGTTGCCGAGGCACAGGTGGAAAATACAAGGCTCTTAAGGGAAGAGATAAGCCAGGTGAGGCATGACAGAAATGAACCACCTGGTCCTGTTCTCCTGAAAATGTCGCCAGGTGATGACATAGAAGCATATCTGGTGTCCTTTGAGAGACTTGCAAAAAGGGCAAAATGGCCACCTAAAGATTGGGCTGAGAGACTGGCGCCATATCTGACTGGTGAAGCTCAGCGAGCTTATATGGATCTAGATGAGGAACGGGCCTCTGATTATTTGTGCCTAAAGTCCGAGATATTGGCTCGCGTTGGAGTTTCCGGGCCAGGCCGAGCCCAGCGCTATCACCAATGGCGCTATAATAAAGAAAAACCGGTCAGAGCGCAAGTGGCTGAGCTTTCTAAAATTTTAAAGAAATGGCTGCAGCCTGAGAATTCACCTTCTCGTATTATTGAAGTTCTGGCGATAGATCACTGCATCCGGGGATGAACCGCGATTTGCAAAGGTAGGTGCTGCAATCAGACCCACAAACTTATGAAGAGCTTGCCACCGTGGTAGAAAGGTTTTGTGCGCTACAGCAAATGACTAAAGAACCTGCATTTGTTTCAAAGCTGCTGCCACGCCAAAATCCAGGTTTGACAATCCTTGCCACAGGGCCCAATGGCAAAACTGCTACGGACAGAGGGCCAGGTGCAAAGCTGTTTAATCTGAAGTGTTTTGAATGTGGTGAGCCAGGCCACTTTAAGGCAGAGTGTCCTAAACTACAGGAACCCATGGACTGTTCCATGGCACATATTGGGCCTGCGTTTTCAAGCTGTTTTACCATGAGTCCCACATCAGGAAGTCCTTGTTTGTTCCGGGTGACTGTGCTAATCAACCAAAACCTTGTTCTGGCCTTGGTTGACTCGGGGAGTGAACTCTCATTGGTTTCCAGCTCTGCCTTACCCGAAACCATAACTTCTCGGTTGCCCAAAGTGAAGGTGGAGTATTAAAGAACAATACTACCAGTTACACTCAAAGACAAAACTGTTATGGTGGTAGCTGCCATAGTACCTAAACTCCCTTATCCACTCATTTTGGGGCGAGACTTTCCACTGTTTAATGATGTCCTCGGTGAGCGGATCCGGCCGGACATGCCGGCAACTGATGCAACGGTCGGAAGCCCGGTCTTAAAGGAACCGCCTACGAATCCACAGCATCTGGACATTGATCTTTGGGAACCGCCAAACCGGAATGCCATCCTGGGAGTCATAGCAGGAGTTCCACAGAAGCATCCACCTGCGGGGAAACATGGACAGTCGAAACTAGCATTGGTCGGTGATGTCGCAGATGAGCCCACCCCGCCTGTCAGTGAGGATACGGACTGGTCCGCAATACCAATTTTGTTTCCTCTGCAGGACTTTGCTCGAGACCAACTTAATGATGCCACTTTGGAACATGCCTTTAAAAGTGTGACTGAGGTAAATAAGGTAGCGAAAGCCACCCAGCTTGCAGAAGGTATACCATATTTTAGTGTTAAAAATAATTTCCTAAATAGAGTTGCTACTGTACAGGGGGATAAAGTAGAACAATTAATGGTTCATCAGGTCCATGTAACCCTAGTGTTAAAAGCAGCACACACAAATGTCTGTGGGGGACACCTAGGGGAGGATAAAACACGGGAATGAGTTCTGCTTAGGTTTTACTGGCCCGGTGTACACATGGCAGTGAAAAAGTATTGCCAGTCCAGTCCCATTTGTCAGAGAACCTGTCTCAAACCCATGTACAGGGCACCTCTCATTCCAATACCAATAGTACAAGTTCCCTTTGAATGGATAGCTATGGACCTTGTGGGGCCACTGGAAAAATCCGCACGTGGGCACCAATATATACTAGTGGTGCTTGACTATGCAACCAGATATCCAGAGGCAATTCCCCTACGAAACATAAAGTCCAGCACCATAGCTAAGGAACTTGTATTGATGTTTACACGATTGGGAATACCCAAAGAAATTCTCACAGATCAGGGTACTCCATTCATGTCTAAACTGATGAAGGACATGTGCCAGTTGCTAGCGGTTACGGCGCTTCACACCTCTGTATACCATCCACAAACAGATGGATTGGTGGAACGCTTTAACCGCACATTAAAGCACATGCTCAGGAAAGCAGTGGCTCAAGAGAAAAAAGATTGGGACACTCTTATTCCCTATTTGATGTTTGCCATCCGTGAGGTACCTCAAGCTTCAACAGGGTTTAGTCCCTTTGAGTTATTGTTTGGGAGACAGCCCAGGGGTATCTTGGATATGTTAAAAGAAGGGTAGGAGCAGCAAGGTCCCAGGGAGCCAAATCTGGTACAATTTGTGTCACAAATGTATGAGAGGCTAGGAAAGATAGGGCCCATTGTGCAGCAACATGTAAAAGAGGCTCAGGAACGACAGAGAAAAAGTTATGATAAAAGTGCTGTTGTTCGATCTTTCAAGCCTGGGGACAAGGTCCTAGTCCTGGTTCCCACCCAGGAAAGCAAACTTTTTGCCCATTGGCAGGGTCCATATGAAGTTCTAGAGGCTGTCGGTCCTGTCAATTACAGAGTCCGCCAATTAGGTAGAAGAAGGGAGGAGCAAATATATCATGTCAACCTCCTTAAACTTTGGCATGATGAGGAAACCTCTCCTCAGGTAGTGAGTACTGCCATTTAAAAGTCTGAAGTGCCCATAAAGCCAGCTTTGTCCATTCAGCAGAGACAACAGACTGAAGAAATGGTTAGTCGGAACAGGGATGTCTTCTCTTCCATTCCTGGGCGCACTACCTTAATCGAACATGACATTGTCACTGCGCCAGGAGTCATTGTAAAGCAGAAGCCGTATCGTATTCCAGAAGCCAGACGGGTGAATGTTAGACAGGAGGTCGAGAAGATGCTCCAGTTAGATGTGATTGAAGAGTCCACTAGTGAATGGAATAGTCCCATTGTGCTTGTCCCGAAACCCAATGGGACAAGTAGGTTCTGCAATGACTTTAGGCGCCTAAACAGTATGTCGCAGTTTGATGCCTATCCGATGCCACGTGTGGATGAACTAGTGGATAATCTTGCTGGTAGCAATTATTTAACAATCCTTGATCTAAAAAGGGTTATTGGCAAGTTCCCCTGACTTCCACGGCCAAGCCAAAGACTGCATTTTCCACCCCTGATGGTCTCTATCAATATAAAGTCCTACCCTTTGGGTTGCATGGGGCACCTGCCACCTTCCAAAGGGCCATGAATAAATTGCTACGACCTCACACAGCTTATGCAGCCGCTTACTTGGACGATATAGTGATTTATACCCCAGACTGGGGATCACATTTAGCCAAAGTTGAGGCGGTCTTAGCTTCATTAAGGTCAGCAGGGTTAACAGCTAACCCAGAGAAATGTGCCATAGCCATGAGAAAAGCCAAATATTTGGGGTACATTATTGGTCGAGGGCATGTCAAACCCCAGCTAGACAAAGTGGAGGCAGTCAAAAATTGGGCAAGACCAGAAAAAAAGTCGCAGTTAAGAACCTTTTTAGGCTTAGTAGGTTACTACAGACGGTTTGTAAGCCACTTCGCCAATAGAGCTGCTCCACTTACGGACATGTTAAAAGAAGTTGTCCAGATAGATTAACCTGGTCTGATTCTGCAGAAACCGCCTGGTCTGATCTTCGGTTAGCTCTTTGTTCCTCCCCAGTTCTACAAGCACCGGATTTTACCCGGAGGTTCTTCCTCCAAACTGATGCTTCTGGTGTTGGCTTAGGTGCAGTCTTGTCACAGGAGAAGAATGGAGTAGAAAATCCTGTCCTGTACCTAAGTCGTAAGTTGCTTCCAAGGGAACAAAAATATGCCACTGTGGAGAAAGAATGTCTCGCCATAAAATGGGCTACAGAAGCTCTGCGCTATTATCTCCTAGGCAGAGAGTTCACCTTAATAACAGACCATGCACCATTGAGATGGATGCAGAGCAACCGAGAGGTAAATGCCAAGGTAACCCGCTGTTTCTTGGCACTACAACCTTTCAAGTTCTCAGTAGAACATAGACCTGGGATTCTGCACAAGAATGCAGATGCATTGTCACGAAAATATGCGCTCCTCGCGAAGTCCGCGTCCCCCGACTTGGAGACGCTAGGGGGAGGGATATGTAACAAAAGGAGGCATTTAGCTGGCAATATACAGAGAAAGCAGGGAAGTAGAGTAAAACATTTGTGCAGTAATGCACCTAAAGTGAAGACTTATGTATGAAAAGCAATAGTTTAAATTTGGTTAAACTTACATGATCTGAAATCCTTCCTCTCAGCAAACAGACAGGGCGTGTCTGGTTGTGCAAACAGAGGCAGTGATGGGTGTTTTCTTTTAAAGAGAAGGTGGGTGTGTCACCTGTCCATCAAGCTAAGGCTGGGGAAGGAGCATCATGTATAAAGGCTTGTTGGTTTCATTTGTTCAGGGAGACCAATGCTGGGTGAGCTGGCTGGTCCTGAGAGAGAGCTGGACTATGTATAGCTAGTGTTTAGGGTCTCCATGATTGCTGTACAAGTATACCGTGTCAAAAATTTACCATCCTGACAATAAAGCACTATAAAAAGGAAGTTGTTGTTCACGTGTGCTTCTGCAGTAGCGGGCTCTTGCCACACTATATATAGCAGTTATGTTAAAACTGGATGGGTACAAAACAAGTTTCCCTATCATTAATGCTGGACTTTTAAAGAATCAATAGAGACCACTTTCAGTTTGTTTGGATTTTATATTTTTATTAACTGAGTGCAGTTTTTTTTATTTATATTAAAACATTGTATTGTGCATTTAAAAAAAAGAAATGCATATAAATTGAACACACATACATCCATATTGTCACGTTTCAGGAGTATTTCTTACTGGTTTTGGCACTACTCACCAAAGAGGAGCGCAGTATAATGTGTTCCAGGTCTTCACCAGGAACCCCCGCAAGGGAGTATGGTCTTAGCGGTGGGAACACGCAGGTCGCGGTCCTCAGAGGGAGCAACCAGTGAAGCGAGAGGATGGAAGTGGTGTCAGGCAGGCCGGGTCAGAACCGAGATATTAGTAGATGCCACAGGGAGAATCCAAGTCCGTAGTCAGGGGCTAGCCGGGTCAGGTATCAGGAGCGCAGAAAAATGGTCAATAACAAGCCGAGGTCAATGCACAGGGAGCACAGAATAGGGATAGTCAGGAACAAGCCGGGTAATACACTGGAGTCACAGATAGGATACAACAGGAAAGCTGGAGCAAGGATGAGGCCTAATACTCTGGCACTCATCAGGTGCCAGAGTCAACCTTTTTTAGAGGAGGCTGAAGGCAGGACCTCCCACGGCGGTGGTGACGCTGACCGCCACCACCGGATGCTGTGTATCGCGTCCCGTTGCTTAGCAACCGGCCGTCTAGGAACAGGGGCAGGCATCCGTCCCTGTGCGGAGGATGCGACACAGGGACGGCGCGTGACAGTACCTCCGCTCTCTATTTGTCAGATAGATCTCCCTTTGAAGAATTGTTTCACTAGACGTGGGGCGTGAAGATCTTCTTTATTCACCCAGGATCTCTCCTCTGGCCCGAACCCTTTCCAGTGAACCAAGAATTGATGTCGTCCGTGAAGAATACGGAAATCTATGATGCGACTGACTTCAAATTCTTCACCTACAGCAGTTCGAATAGGAGCAGGATGACGGGGAAGTGATGAAACTTATTAAGGATTAATGGTTTGAGGAGGGAAACATGAAACACATTGTGAATCCTTAAAGAGGGAGGCAGCCGGAGTCTATAGGTTACCGGGTTGATAACATGAGTAATAGGGAAAGGGCCAATATAACGTGGAGCTAATTTCTGAGAGGGTACTCGAAGTTTCAGATTGCGAGTGGACAACCAAACCTTGTCATGACGATCAGTGACTTGCTTGTAACGTAGGGAAGTCTCCTGGAGTTTGGTTTTGGTTTTGGCCCAAATACGAGAGAAGTCCCGAATTGGGGTATCAGCAGCGGGAACCGGAGATAGAACATGACTGGAGAAGTTAGGGAGGGTGGGTTGGGTTCCATAAACGACAGAGAAGGGAGAGGAACCTGAGGTTTCATGATGGTGAAGATTATGCGCAAATTCTGCCCAGGGCAGGAGACTAGACCACTTGGATTGGTTCTCTGATGAAAAACATCGTAGAAAGACCTCCAGGTCCTGGTTAACGCGCTCTGTTTGGCCATTGGTTTGAGGATGATAGCCAGAAGAATATTTGAGTTCAGAACCGAGTGTATTACAAAAGGCCTGTCAGAACTGTGACACAAATTGGACTCCACGATCCGAGATGATTTCACGAAGACAGCCATGAAGCCTAAAGATCTCTTTGATGAAGATAGTAGCCAGTTGAGATGCATATGGAAGAGCAATCAAGGGTACGAAGTGGGCCATCTTAGAGAATCTGTGAAACACAACCCAAATAGTAGTAAACCCGTTACTAACAGGAAGATCGGTGATGAAATCCATAGATATGCTTTGCCATGGAAGATCAGGAATGAAAAGTAGTTGCAGAAGGCCAGAAGGTGCTCATATCGGATTCTTACAACGGGCACAAGTTGCACATGAAGCCACGAATTCTCGAACATCGCCATGTAAGGTTGGCCACCAGAATCGTCGACGTAGAAACTCGTATATTTTCTTTACTCCAGCATGTCCAGATAGTTTAGAGGAGTGTGCCCAGCGTAGCGCTTTGGTTCTCAAATTCGTCTCCAAGTAGGAGCTACCTCTGGGGGGTGTCTTAACAAAGGTTCCGGTAAGGGCAATGATACTGGTGGGTGTGATGATGGGTAGAGGCTCCGTGGGAGAACAGAGGTCGGAATTATCGAATAAACGGGAAAGGGCATCTGACAGTAGGTCAGGATTAAGTTAAAACGAGAAAAGAAAGATGCCCATCGTGCCTGACGTGGGTTGAGACACCCTGCTTCACTAATGTGGAGCAGATTTTTATGGTGCGTTAAGACCGTCACAGGATGACGGGAACCTTCCAGAAGATGGCGCCACTCCAGGGCAGATTTGATTGCGAGGAGTTCCTTGTCACCTATGCCGTAATTCTTTTCATGACTAAGAAATTTTTTACAAAAGAACCCACAGGGGAGGTGTGGGCTAAGTTCTGATTTCTGGAACAGGACTGCCCCGATACCAACAGCGGAAGCATCAACTTCAAGGAAAAAAGGTTTCAGTTGGTCCGGCTGGGAGAGAACGGGGGCAGATGTGAAGGCTTGTTTCAGACGGTCGAAAGCCTCTAGAGCGTCAGGAGGCCAACTCTTAGGATTGGCCGATTTCCGAGTCAAGGCAGTTATTGGAGCGATTACAGAGGAAAAGTTCTTGATGAATTGCCTGTAGTGGTTGGTGAAGCCAATGAATCTTTGGATGGCTTTGGTACCTTGGGAACGAGGCCAACTGGTGACGGCTGATACCTTCTGCGGATCCATGAACAATCCAGAACCTGAAACGATGTATCCAAGAAAAGGAATCTGTTTGACCTGGAAGATACATTTTTCTAGTTTGCAGTACAGTTGGTGGGTGCGTAAACGTGATAAGACCTCCTTCACATGACACCGATGGGAAATTATATCTTGTGAGAATATTAGGATATCGTCGAAATAGACAACAACAAAACGAGATAAGACGTCTTGGAAGACCTCGTTGGCAAAGGACTGGAAGACTGCAGGGGCGTTGCAAAGCCCAAAGGGTATCACAAGGTATTCGAAGTGTCCGTCTCGCGTATTGAACGCAGTCTTCCATTCGTCTCCATGACGAATACGCACAAGATTGTAGGCCCCTCGTAAGTCCAATTTGGAAAAGACTTGTGCTCCGCTGATTTTATCAAAAAGATCGGTGATGAGGGGTAATGGATAGCGATTCTTGATGGTGATTTTGTTCAGTTGTCGGTAATCGATACAGGGAAGAAGGCCCCCATCCTTCTTTTTAACGAAGAAGAATCCTGCGCCAGCTGGAGACGAGGACTTTCGGATGAATCCCCAGGATAAATTCTCGGAAATGTATTGTGACATAGCTTGACTCTCGGTAAAGACAAGAGATAAGTCCTGCCACGGGGAATCTGTTTGCCCGGAATCAGTTCAATCCGGCAATCCCAAGGGTGATGAGGCGGCAGGATCTCCGATCTCTTCTTGGAAAAGACATCTTTAAAGGCCTGATAGGCCGACGGAAGAGTAGTATCTTCAGGAACGGTGCGAGTAATACAGACTCGTGGACAAGGGGAGGAGAAGCACTTGTTATGACAATGCGGACCCCAGGAGATAACTTCGGCTCGGACCCAGTTAAATTGAGGATAATGGGCTCGAAGCCAAGGAAGGGCCAGAATTAGAGGATTCACAGGTTGTGGTAACACAAGGAATTTGATCCACTCTTGATGTAAGGCTCCTACCAATAGCTGAACCGCACTCGTGATGCTGGAGATGATACCATTGCTGACGCGGTTACCATCCACGGCTGTGAGTGTAAGCGGTTGAGGCAGATCTTGAATGGAAAATTGGAGCTGTGAGGCAAGAGAGGCCGAGATGAAATTTCCTGCGGCACCGGAATCCACGAAGGCAAAGGTTCGCTGGGGTCCTTTAGTGGTCATAAGCTGGACGGGCATCAGGAACTCAGGATTACAGGTAGAATAGGGAGTGGAAACGGCAACTCCTAGGGCGGCCTCCCTCTTGCCATCTAGGAGGAGGCGTTTCCCGGTCTCTTAGGGCAAAGACTTAATACATGACCAACCTCTCCGCAGTATAAACATAATATCTGCTTGAACCGTCTCTCGCGTTCTTCGGCCGTCAATCTTGAACTGCCAAGCTGCATAGGCTCTTCCGTGGAAGATAGGGGATTTTGAAATTGGGGAGCCAGTCGAGGGCTACGTCTTGTAGAGGATCTTTCTGAAGTTCTCTCCCTGAAGCGGAGATCGACCCTGATACATAGAGAAATAAGGGAGTCCAGTTCCGAGGGGAGTTCTCTAGTGACAAGTTCATCTTTGATTCGGTCAGTAAGACCCTGCCAGAAGGTGGCAATGAGGGCCTCATTATTCCACCGAAGCTCAGAAGAGAGAGTGCGGAATTGTACCGCATACTGGCCGACCGACATGGAACCTTGCCGGGGATTCAGGAGACTGGAAGCGGCAGAAGAAACTCAACCTGGTTCATCGAAGACTCTCCGGAACATTTCAATAAAAGTAGCCGAACTCTCCAGCAAAGGATCTTTGCGCTCCCATAGCGGTGAAGCCCAGGCCAAGGCTTGTCCACTGAGAAGAGATATTATAAAGGCCACCTTGGTACGCTCAGAGGAGAAGGCTGATGAGTTGCACTCAAAGTGGATGGCGCACTGGTTGAGGAACCCTCTGCACTTCTTCGGATCTCCGTCGTACTTCTCCGGGGCAGGAATTCTAAGCCCGGTAGATGGAGTCAGGGAGGGAGATGGAGCTACTGCGGCCACAACAGAGAGGGAGCAACGGAAGGTTCAGCCTGGGAGGGTTGGACCGCCTGTAAGGTGTCTAGCCGCGACATAATTCCTTGGACACACTGGAGTAAACGAGCTTGGTCCGCCTCCTGCTGTTCCACTCGGCGGCCCAGATGGATAAGGAGATCCACAGGGAGAATCCAAGTCCGTAGTCAGGGGCTAGCCGGGTCAGGTATCAGGAGCGCAGAAGAATGGTCAATAACAAGCCGAGGTCAATCCACAGGGAGCACAGAATAGGGATAGTGAGGAACAAGCCGGGTAATACACTGGAGTCACAGATAGGATACAACAGGAACGCTGGAGCAAGGATGAGACCTAATACTCTGGCACTCATCAGGTGCCAGAGTCAACCTTTTATATAAGGAAGGCTGGAGGCAGGACCTCCCACGGCATTGGTGACGCTGACCGCCACCGCCGGATGCTGTGTATCGCGTCCCGTTGCTAGGCAACGGGGCGCGCGGCTGCCGAGACCCGGAAGTGACGACCGGTTGCTTAGCAACCGGTCATCTAGGAACAGGGGCAGGCGTCCGTCCCTGTGCGGAGGACGCGACACAGGAACGGCGCGTGACACATATTCAACAATGAGCGGATTTAAAGATAGGTTTTCTCTGCTCTAACAGACAAAACACTACAGGATACGTTGAATACATATTTAGAATGCACAAAAGAATGCACAGAAAATGAAAATAAATTAATTAATGTCACCTATATAGTTATTAATGGCAACCAGGGCCGGACTGGCCATCTGGCACTTCTGGCAAATGCCAGAAGGGCCGATGGCTGGATGGGCCGGTCCGATTCCTCTTGTCTCCCTACCTATGTTGTGCGCTCTTCAGCTCCCTTCCCCTATGCTGTGCACTGCCACATGTAATCTGGACAGCTTCCAGATTCTGTTCTACGGAACGGGGTAAGGGGTCCGTGGAGGTGCCGCGATTTTCACGGAGGGGGGGGGGTCGCGGGGTGCCGCGATTTTTTGCGGTAGGGGGGGTCGCGGGGTGCCGCGATTTTAACGGGGGGGTCGCGGGGTGCCGCGATTTTAGCGGGGGGGATTTTCGCGGAGGGGGGTCGCGGGGGTGCCGCGATTTTCGTGGGAGGGGAGGTCCTTGGGAGTGCCACAATTTTCACGGGGGGGGGGTCGCGGGGTGCCGCGATTTTTGCAGGAGGGGAGGTGCTCGTGGTACCGCCATTTTCGCTGGGAGGGGGGGGGTCACGGGAGAGGGGGTGCGAGAGCCAAGGGGGAATGGGGTGCTGGGAGAGGGGTGAGAGAGCCAAAGGGGAATGGGGTGCTGGGAGAGGGGGTGAGAGAACCAAAGGGGAAGGGGGTGCTGGGAGAGGGGGTGAGAGAACCAAAGGGGGAAGGGGGTGAGAGCCAAGGGGGAATTGGGTGCTGGGAGAGGGGTGAGATAGCCAAGGGGGAATGTGGTGCTGGGAGAGGGGTGAGAGAGCCAAAGGGGAATGGGGTGCTGGGAGAGGGGGTGAGAGAACCAAAGGGGAATGGGGTGCTAGGAGAGGGGGTGAAAGAACCAAAGGGGAAGGGGGTGCTGGGAGAGGGGGTGAGAGAACCAAAGGGGGAAGGGGGTGCTGGGAGAGGGGGTGAGAGAACCAAAGGGGGAAGGGGGTGCTGGGAGAGGGGGTGAGAGAACCAAAGGGGGAAGGGGGTGCTGGGAGAGGGGGTGAGAGAACTAAAGGGGAAGGGGGTGCTGGTAGAGGGGTGAGAGAGCCAAAGGGGAAGGAGGTGCTGGGAGAGAGAGCCAGGGAGTGCTGGGAGAGGGGGTGAGAGAGCCAGGGAGAAGGGGGTGCTGGGAGAGGAATTGAGAGAACCAAAGGGGAAGGGGGTGCTGGGAGAGGTGTGAGAGAGCCAGGGGAGAAGGGGGTATGGGAGAGGGGTGAGAGAGCCAGGGGGAAGGGGGTGCTGGGAGAGGGGTGAGAGAGCCAGGGGGTAGGGGGTGCAGGGAGAGGGGTGAGAGAGCCAGTGGGAAAGAGGGTGCAGGGGGTTAAGTGAGAGGGACAAAGGAGAAGATGGTGCAGGGGCATAGGTAAAATAATGTGTAAAGGGAGAGACATCTTAAGAATGCTCCCGACTGCCTGCGTGAGCTGACAGCTGCAGATCCCTCATCGCCCAGCGCGCCCAGTAGGAGAACAGAACACAGAATGCCATTAAAGATATGTTCATATATTTTCTCGTGTGCAATGTGTTTTTAACCATCATTTCTTGAACTGGGGGCACTACTGTGTATCCAATGACGTTTAAAACACTATGTATTGTTCATTATTGCTCTATAATGTTTTTTGTATATTTATCTGTACATAGATTTTTAATTAAGAGGAAAAACGCTTCTTGTCATAAATTTTATCTGTGATTGTGTCAATATATCTATTTTTGTTTGCATTGTAAATAGTGTATTAGGCTTCTCCTAGGACTCCCTCTCTCAGTATCTGATATGCTGTACCAATTTGTATTTGTGAATGAGTTTTTGTCTGGGCACTACTAATGATTTGGGGGCACTACTATGGCATAATGTTATTTGGGGGCACTATTGTGGCATAATATGATTTGGGGGCACTACTATGCCATAATATGATTTGTGGGCTCTACTGCATGGCTAAATATGAATTGAGGGTAATACTATGTGGCATAATATGACCTTGGGACACTATGATGTGGCATAATATGAACTGGCCGCACTACGGTGTGGCATCATATAAACTTCTGCCAAAGGCAAGTCTTTCATTGTTGAATATGATCGGAGCCCAAAGAAGTTGCTGTATTGGGGCCCAAACTTCCTCTTGTCGGCCCTGCCTGTGAGTCAAGGGGTAGGCGTCTCCAGGTAAATAATCTAACTGGTTCCTATCTAATCAAACTCATGGATCACATCCAATTATCTCTCACCCACCTCCTCTATCCCCCTTAATTTATATAATGTGTTATTTAAAATGAATAGAAAAGACGCATATCCAGTTACTGTAATAAAAAATAAAAAAAATTCTCTGACATTTTGCTGTAGATGGAAATACTTTTAATGCGTCCGTGTGGGTTCAAATGATCATTCAATAGTTATGTTTTTTTTTTATATATATATATGTCAGAGGTCAGGGGCTCACAGAGGATTTTTAAGGGGGGGTTTCCCCTCCACCCCCCAAAAAAAAAAAAAGGGAGAAAGCTGCCGCGCATGTGCACGCGCATGCGCAGCAGCTCCGTTTCGGCAACACTGTACTATACAGCAGCCGCGGCTCTGTCAAAGAAGCGTCCGCATTGGTTTCCTACAGTGGCGCCTGTATAATTGGTGGGATTGCTGTAGTATAGGGTGGTGTGGTGGTGGCAATGTTGTAGTGTATTTGGGGCTTAGTATTGTTAATAAGTAGGGGCCCGATTCATCAAAATTCGCAAACGCATACGCCTTGCATACTTTGAGTGACGTAAACCGAAATAAGCATCTCAAACAGCAAAAACACACCCCCATGTGGTGTAAGTGACGGAAATAAGCAGTGCAAACGTTAGAAAACACACCCACCTGCGGATCTTTAAACATGCTACACGCATAAGCGACAGCTCTCAACTGATTGACGACAAGCCAAGCAATGCAAACCTCACGCCCACTGCGGGACGGACCAACAGTTTGTTTACACACAACACAACACAAATGCCTGGGGCTTATTTTTACGAGATAGCTCTTACTCATTAATCACTGACAAATAACAATGATGTGCAACACTCTGGACGGTTGTTTTTCCTTTGCTACTAATTAACCTAATACACACTTGTAACAAACATATTGCTCACGATCTTTATCTGTTTAGGATTTTGATTTCAAGTCGCCGTATAGTATGCAAAATGCATGCACATGGCTACATTAAAAACACATGAATAACGAATGTATTAAAATGTATGTGGTGTGAATACATCTTTGCATTTTCAGCAAAATGAATGCATAGCATACTCTTCCATAAAGGATACACACAAGAGTGCATACAACTTCCACACAGAGGAAGGGTTTCTGTTTCTGTCTGGATTAGAACTCATGAGTGACTGTATGGAAAGTGGGACAGCTACCCACTAGGCCAACCTGATATTTAAAAAAACCCACACAACACCAACCATACAGCATACGTGCTACACAGGAAACTGACACTTAATACTACTCTTCATTATTCACACAAATTATTCACAAATATATCCATCTCACAGGTAGCTCACTGGACTCACAACTCAGCAGACATGAGTTCAAATACAAAGCTTACCCACAACTATTGTGTGGACTGGAAACATTATGCTAACAAGAAACGCAAGAACTTCACACAATGCTTTTATTTTGTAGATTTTATTTGTACTACATTGTTAGTTTTCCCCTTTAATTATCCTGTATTGTAATAAAATTTATTCTTGGTGGGAATTTTCAACAATGCCTCAGGACCCACAGTTCACAGGCACATTATTATGTGCATGCTGACATTTATTACTACAAGTGGACTAAGAGGGGGGGGGGGGAATTTGTAGGGGAAAGCCTTCTTTGAGTTAAATGCTACATTGGCTGCCATCCGACTTGCGACTTTCATCTGGATCCACGCCGTACACGTTATGTCATGTACTCAGCCGTTTCAAAACACAACAGACCACTTACCACACTCCAGTACCATGGAGATTAGCTTCGCTTGCACTTCTGCCTTACACCACTTACGCCACTTCTGGGTACAGTTTCCATATGTTCTCTTCAATGTGTGATCTGACACTTGAACGTAACGTTGGACTATCACTACAATGACACATGATTTGGGGAAATTGTAAACTAGCTAGGGCATTTGACCTGTGGGAATTTATCTTGCACACAGGGCCTACACATGCCATACCTCTTAGAGGGGTGGCTTGTTGGTGGAGGGCACATGTTCCTTTTGGAAGAAATGCAAACAGCAAATCACAATCTTTTCTGCTTGCAAAATCATGATGGACTTCAAAACAAACCATCTTATTGAAATGTTTATATTTTTGGATTATTAGATACAATCTCTTTTGTCCTTACACCCACCTGTAGGTGAATTAGATGAATAAAGAGACACACAACAAGGTTGTTTTTTCGTAAATTTATATACATTTGGAGATAATATAACAAAAAAAAATATTTACATCAATTGAGCAAACTATTTACATGTTAACCTTAAACAAAACACAAACTAATTAATCATATAAGGTCTCCCAATCTGCAATTTTCTGCTCCAGCTCTTGCATGCATATCTCCTGCGCCTTTTGGTGTTTTTTGATTTGTGCAAAGGATGCAGCAATTTGGGTTTGCATCTCGGACAAGGTTGGTGGGGGGGGGGAGGCCAATTGTCAGCTTCCTCCATGTGTGCTGGAAAAAAATCAGATAAAAAACATTCAATACATGTATACCTATCTTGACAAACAGACAGGATTTACTAGAGATGCCTACTGTTACATTACTTTCAAATGTTAGGGCTCTAGGTTCAAATGCATTTTGCTGCACAATAGACGTTTAATAAGGCTTTGGTGTTGCATTTGGATACATGTTCTACATTCTGGTGTGGCCCGGGGAGAGGCCTGTGGACAGGTTGGTCTTAACAGCATTATAGGGCCCAAGGCAAAGCACTACAGTGGCCCATTATCTACACAACCACTCACAGGAAGTTACAGTAATTTGGTTTACATTTGAAGTGAAAAAATAAAAACATTCATATACTGACACGTTCACAAGGCTATCGGGCACATTTGTGCTGGGCTCTGGCCTGCGTGGGCATGTGTTATGATGGCTCTGTCTGTGGTTTGAGTGGTTAAAGACATTTACATGTGTAGGGCCATTTAAACTTATGACATTTTGGTTACCATTAAATCCACATGTGTGAAAGCAGGGTTTTTTTGGAAGGATAATGGACATCTCAATGTTATCCAATTATGTCCAGCACTTATAGCAAATACTTACTATCTCCAAAGGCTTCTGGCTCTTGCCTGGACGATGCTGCCTCCTGCCCACTCTCCTCCTCCAGCATCACCACCGGCAGAAGCAGTTGGTCGGCCTCCTGCTCCTCAGCCTCCGCCTCCGCCACCTCCTCCTGCTGCTCATCCACCTCCACCACCTCCTCCTGCTCCTCCTCTTCTGCCTCCAACTGTGACTCCACCACCACTGGCGCCACTGCCTCCTCCTGCTCCTCCTCCTCTGCCTCCGACTCTGACTCTGACTCCGCTGCCTGTGCCTCTATCACTGCACGGCGGCGTTGGCGGCATTCCCAGCGTGCCTGGTCTGTTTGAAACAAGGAAATATAAACAAAAGGACATGTTAACACAATCACCATTTGAAAACAACACATTTGTGTTTGCGTGGGTTTCCACCAGGTGCTCCGGTTTCCTCCCACACTCCAAAAACATACTGGTAGGTTAATTGGCTGCAATAAAAATTGACCCTAGTCTCTCTGTCTATGTCTGTATGTGAAAGTCTATAAGGGGCACATGTTTTGAACATAAATGAAATACTGACTGTTTTTTCATGTAGCACACAAATATCAACTTTAAACTTCAGTGTACAAATAATCTATCAAGTATCTGTGTGCTAAATTAAAAAAACAGTCAGTATTTTACTTATGTGCAAAACAGATTAATAATTTGCACCCCTTGCATTGTAACATGGTTTTGTCCAGGAGACTGAAATAAGAAGTTTCTTAAGTTAAGGATCCTTCATGAATCAGGCCCATAGAGCAAATATATATATGTAGACATGTTTTTTGCGATTAGTAGAGAACTCATTTATTCTAATCTCCCGACGGAGCTCTTCCAGAAGCTGGGGCTGGCGACGCCGGAGATCGCTCCACCGCCGTTGGAGCTGAACGGTGCTTCGGCGAATATTGTATCATAGGCGGAGGTGTCTGCGGACCCTTTGATAGGCCCGCACCTTGACCTCGTTGGACACATACCTTTCAGAGGGTACATTGTCCATACCCTCTGTAAGGACTCGCAGTTCGTGCCTGGCGAAAATAGTAGCCCTCATTTTAGAATACTATCTGTCGCACAAAATGGAGGCCTCTGCGTTCCGATTGGTTCGCTGAGCACGTATGGGCATGCTCACGTCACACGCGGAGCTTTCACACACCTGTGTTGTGTCTCTGATTGCCTCTCCCACCAAGAACATGGCGGCCGCCTGCACTGAGACGAGTACTGTTTGCTCTGCAATTAGGAAGAAGAGTGTACACCTGGTTTATTAATTCAAAACTCCATTTAAACCCACCTGTGCTTTGGTCTAGTGCCTGTTCATTCGCTTTTTTGCCTGGATAGAGCACAATCAACATTTCATTAAATTTGGATTGTTTGTCTAGGAAGCCAACAACAAACAGTAAGTACAAAACTAAATCAGAGATTGTAAGATGTAAAAATTATTTTTTTCTCCTAATGTAGCAAACTGTTTGCTATGCAATATGTGTGGGCGGAATGTAAAAAAACTGCTATGGAGATGGCCCCTGGCCTCACATTTAACATGTAAAGTTTTCAAAAGTAGCCTACAGTATGCTAAGTTCTTTTGAACCTTATCCATAATCAAATTAGGAGGTTAGCTTTGTTTACCACATTACCTTTCCTTGCTTATAAAAATTTATTTTGTTTTTTATTGCAGGCCATACCACGCATTACCCAGTTGACTATAAAAATAGTTGGTTTTTTTTGTGGCAAACTTTGGAGAAAAGTAAGTATAATAATTTATCAGAAATTTCTGGATATTTCAAAATTATTTTTATCTCCTAATGTAGCAAACTGTTTGCTATGAAATATGTGTGGCCGGACTGTAAATAAACTGCTATGGAAATGTCCCTTGGCCTCACATTTAACATGTAAAGTTTTCAATAGTAGCCTACAGTATGCTAAGTTCGTTTTAACCGTATCCATGTTCAACACCATAATAACTAGCTCATTGCATTGATGGACACATGGGTCCAAATGTATACACTTGTTTTGGCCACATACCTCCCAAATTGCATTTGGAGAACACACTTAAGTGTGTTGCTGGCTGATTTGTAACCAAATATTAATAATAATTGCACAATATAGGGTTTGCAACTGAGTGATATCCTTCATTTTGGTGTGTTGCTAACCTGTAAACCAATGTTATGGTTTGAAAAGTGACGAGTAGTAGTAGTAGTAGGAGAATGTTGCAATAGTATTTGACGAATATGTCAGTCAAAATGCAGTGACCAAACTCAATGGCCGTTAAATAGACAAGCCACAATGTTTATTATAATAAGGGGCATGTGTTTTAGACATAGTTAGAAGTTTGTGAAATGGTACCTTATGTAGGGGGTGGATGTGCTTAGATTCTGTATCACCACCTGACTGTGTGCATTGCCTATAAAGACACGACTTATCTTTGAAATAGGAATATGTCTGATGCTAGGCCAAGTAATGTGCAGGCACCAGGGCTGCCAATTAGGCGTAAAAACAATTTCATAGAGGAGGTGCTGGTAGAAGAGGTTCTGGCTAGGTTTCACAGTGGCAACCGGCAAATAACCGGACGCGAGCGCCAAACGCATTGGCAAGAAATCACACGGCTCATCAATGAAATATCTCCGTATGAGCGTACAAAGGTTGAAGTACAGAAAAGGTACTAATCCAATTTAAAAATAATAGCCCTATTTAACTTTTCTGACTGTGTCTTTTTGTCAAATAATATATATAGATATCGCTATAGATAAATATGGATATTGTGACATAGTAGCATTAGTCACCTGTGAGGTGAAACCACCTTGTGTCTCCAATGCATTTGTTGATCAGGCCCTTTGTTTCCAGAAACTAACACCATGGCCCTTGGTCACATTGACATAATATGTTTACCACATTATACGCGCTTCAAAACAGCAAAATCTGTATTAATGTATGTGAAGGTTAAATTGGTGTGATTAGCAAACGTGCAATGTATTTGCTTGAAAAATGTGTCAATTTGAGTTGAAGGTACTATGTGAGGCAATAATGTTTGTCTATTCCACAGATGGGCAGACTATAAAGGACGCCTGAAACGGAAGCTGGTTGAGATTCACAGGCATGCTCAAGGCACTGGTAGGGGGCCTCCACTACGTACTATTTTAACACCCCTCGAGGAGCGGGCGAGGGCTGCAATAGCCCTGGTGGAGATAGTTGGGGTGGGCGACATAGACACTGGCTCTAGCCCACCCCGAACAGGAGAGGCCACTCCACTAGGTACATGATGAGTTTGCTTACTTAATGTCTGTAAAGCTTTGTATCTGTCTGAGTAAAAGTGTCAACTCTCAGGATGTGTGTGTGAAGGTAAACTTCAATTGCACAATGTGTTTGACTATCACATAGTAGGAAATTACATTTACACACTGAAGACAAATGGTCTCAATATGTAGGGCTCATCCGAAAATGTGAGACCATAAGTGGCAATGTATGTATTTGTGGACCGGCAAGGGCTGCTAGCACATTCAAGGGAAGCTGACACTTTACCAATGCTACATCACGCGTTGTAAGATGTTTTCCAAAATATCATATTGCACCTTACTCTTTGATTCTAATTACTTTATTTTACTTATTATCTCTCTACAGCATGTGAGCAGCAGGCGCCTGCTTCACCAGTGGATGATGAAGTTGCCCGTGATGTGGAGGAGCCTCAGCTGGCTCCAGCTGAATATGTAAGGCAGCGGGCACTCACACACACAGCCCAAAATCTTGAAAACGCCACTGATGCACAGAATGTTCACCTGTCACAAATATCGAGCACTGTCCAACACACGGATCAGCAAATCACCAGTCTCACTAACACACTCACCGTTTTCATGAGCACACACACCTCTTTACTGACGACACTCGCCACCAAAATGGATAATTTAAATACTTCAGTGACAAATATTGCAACACTCCTGGGTGATATCTTGCATGCCCACTCCCAACGCACCTCCGGCACAATCCCTTCACCCAGCTCAGATTATTTGTTCGGCAGCCTCCATACCCAGTTGTCTGTTGCCTCCAACCTCCCTGATGTGTCTGTCGCGTCCGCCCTCCCTGGTGTGTCTGTCGCGTCCGCCCTCCCTGACCCCAAACTATGTCGTCTTATGTGTTTAGCCTTTGCCCGTGGCTATGGCCAATCCCCTGTTGTGCCCACTTCCCCCTCGCCTGTCGTGGCCCTATCCCCATCCCCTGACCCTGACCCTGCACCTTCACCTCGTCGGACACAACCCGCTTGCCTTGCCCCATTGCCTGGTTCCTCTGACTCCTCTACATCACGGGTGACAAGAAGTCAGAGTAGGGGAGCCTCCCTTGCAACCCCCTTCAAAAAGGCTCGGAAAAAGTAATTTGTATTGTTTTTACCTAAAAATATGATTTAATATATGGCAAAAATATGTATCGTTTTTGTTTGGATTAAAAAATTTCATACTACTGAAATGTCTCTTTATTTGGTAAGGCATATTCCATTATGCTTTTTAAATAACAAATCTTGTTATCAACTCTAACCAAAGTATCATCTCGGAACAAACAGGCAGATTCATAAACGTATTCAAACAAATATGTATCTAATATCAGTGTGCTGACCAAAACCATGGCCCTGATTGAGTAATGAACTTAGATGTCAAGGATACATATTTCTGTATGCTGCTCAAAAGCCTTTTAAAATTCAAGTGGTGCAAATTAGCAATAGGTTTAAGGGCCAAAAAAAATTAATGGCTGTATCCTAATGTACCACACAAATACTTGATAGCTCATTTGTACACTGAAAGCTAGGACCTCTCCTACCCCAAAATTAGATCTCCAATGACATTTTTGGTTTACATCCCCCTCCAAACTCACATGCTTTGGCCTTGCTTAGTTACTTTGCCTTACCTTTCCAGAATGATTCAGGGCCATGGTTTGCTGAAGAAGACTTAACCAAGAAGTGTATCAAGGTAAGCTTCTTAATGATTTTACCACAGTGTTTCTTTATTTGCCTGAGTAAATTATTTCAAACACAGCGTGCAACTACAGTGCCCCTTTAGAGTTAGGCCAAATCATCCTGTAAAGGAAGTATTGCATTTGCAAACTGTAACCTGACACAAAGGAGCCACAAAAGACAGGTGTTAAGGTAACCAAATTAGCTGATTCTTTTTTGGACATGATGCCACAGGACAAAGATTGTTAACTACTAATTTGTACAGGTAAGATTCTGTGCTAATTCTAAAAATCTAATAAGGGATTTGTATTTAAGAATAGTGCTAATGCACAGTGTGTGGTACACTGGACGTCCTTTAGCATAACACTTGTTTAAATGTAACCTCATGACCTTATTGCACTAAGCACATATAGGTTGGGTCTCACATTTGGATCTTAGGCGCACTTACCCCATCAGCCGCTGTCATATCACGGCTACCTGGGTCCCTTCTGGTCGTCAGCAACATTCCCGTCCTCCACAGCTCTGTTTGTAATCTAACACACACTGTTTGTTCAGCTGCATGTGCACAGGCATCTTGGATGCAGTCAGGTGATCCTTCCAGATCAACCAGATTCAGCACCTGTGATCCCATGAAGTGCTCAGCCAATAGTTGCTTGGGACAACCTATTTAAACTAGAGATGAGCGCACTCGGATTTCTGAAATCCGAGCCCACCCGAACGTTGCCGATCCGAGTCGGATCCGAGACAGATCCGGGTATTGGCGCCAAATTCAAATCTGAAACTGAGGCTCTGACTCATAATCCCGTTGTCGGATCTCGCGATACTCGGATCCTATAAATTCCCCGCTAGTCGCCGCCATCTTCACTCGGGCATTGATCAGGGTAGAGGGAGGGTGTGTTAGGTGGTCCTCTGTCCTGGTAGATCTCGTGCTGTGCTGTTTAGTTCTGTGCTGTGCTGTTTAGTTCTGTGCTGTGCTGTGCTGTGTTCTGCAGTATCAGTCCAGTGGTGCTGTGTGCTGTGCTCTGTCCTTCTGAGGTCAGTGGTGCTGCTGGGTCCTGTGCTGTGTCCTGTTCAGTCCAGTGGTGCTGTGTCCTGTGCTCTGTGCTTCTAAGGGCATAGTTATTTCCCCAATATTCCCCTGTGTTTAAAAAAATAAAAAAAAGTTATTTAAAAAAATACCAAAAACTAATTTAATTTTTTTTAATTACCACAAAATTTGCACAACCAATCCTGCAGTATAAGCCCATTGGTACTGCAATATTACCAAGTTCACACATTCAGCAGTAAAAGTCCAGTGGTACTGCAATATTACAAAGTTCACACATTCTGCAGTATCAGTCCAGTGGTGCTGTGTCCTGTGCTCTGTCCTGCTGAGTTCCGTAGTGCTGCTGGGTCCTGTGCCGTGTCCTGTTCAGTCCAGTGGTGCTGTGTCCTGTGCTCTGTGCTTCTAAGGGCATAGTTATTTCCCCATTATTCCCAAGTTTTTAAAAAATAAAAAAAAAGTAAAAAAAAATTAAAAATTAAAAATTTAAAAAAAAAAATGTAATTATAACCAAATTTGCAAAACCAATCCAGCAGTATAAGTCCATTTATACTGCAATATTACCAAGTTCACACATTCTGCAGTATCTTGTGCTACATATAATGGAGACCAAAAATTTGGAGGATAAAGTAGGGAAAGATAAAGACCCACTTCCTCCTAATGCTGAAGCTGCTGCCACTAGTCATGACATAGACGATGAAATGCCATCAACGTCGTCTTCCAAGCCCGATGCCCAATCTCGTAGTACCGGGCATGTAAAATCCAAAAAGCCCAAGTTAAGAAAAAGTAGCAAAAAGAGAAACTTAAAATCATCTGAGGAGAAACGTTAAGTTGCCAATATGCCATTTACGACACGGAGTGGCAAGGAACGGCTTAGGCCCTGGCCCGTGTTCATGACTAGTGGTTCAGCTTCACCCACGGATCTTAGTCCTCCTCCTCCTCCCCCCCCCTACAAAAAATTGAAGAGAGTTATGCTGTCAGCAACAAAACAGCAAACAACTCTGCCTTCTAAAGAGAAATTATCACAAATCCACAAGGCGAGTCCAAGGATGTTGGTGGTTGTCAAGCCTGACCTTCCCATCACTGTACGGGAAGAGGTGGCTCGGGAGGAGGCTATTGATGATGTAGCTGGCGCTGTGGAGGAACTTGATGATGAGGATGGTGATGTGGTTATTGTAAATGAGGCACCAGGGGGGGAAACAGCTGATGTCCATGGGATGAAAAAGCCCATCGTCATGCCTGGTCAGAAGACCAAAAAATGCACCTCTTCGGTCTGGAGTTATTTTTATCCAAATCCAGACAACCAATGTATGGCCATATGTAGCTTATGTAAAGCTCAAATAAGCAGGGGTAAGGATGTTGCCCACCTAGGAACATCCTCCCTTATACGTCACCTGAATAACCTTCATAATTCAGTGGTTAGTTCAGGAACTGGGGCTAGGACCCTCATCGGTACAGGGACACCTAAATCCCGTGGTCCAGTTGGATACACACCAGCAACACCCTCCTCGTCAACTTCCTCCACAATCTCCATCAGATTCAGTCCTGCAGCCCAAGTCAGCAGCCAGACTGAGTCCTCCTCAATACGGGATTCATCCGAGGAATCCTGCAGCGGTACGCCTACTACTGCCACTGCTGCTGTTGCTGCTGTTAGTCGGTCATCTTCCCAGAGGGGAAGTCGTAAGACCGCTAAGTCTTTCACAAAACAATTGACCGTCCAACAGTCGTTTGCCATGACCACAAAATACGATAGTAGTCACCCTATTGCAAAGCGTATAACTGCGGCTGTAACTGCAATGTTGGTGTTAGACGTGCGCCCGGTGTCCGCCATCAGTGGAGTGGGATTTAGAGGGTTGATGGAGGTATTGTGTCCCCGGTACCAAATCCCCTCGAGATTCCACTTCACTAGGCAGGCGATACCAAAAATGTACAGAGAAGTACGATCAAGTGTCCTCAGTGCTCTAAAAAATGCGGTTGTACCCACTGTCCACTTAACCACGGACATGTGGACAAGTGGTTCTGGGCAAACGAAGGACTATATGACTGTGACAGCCCACTGGGTAGATGCATCCCCTTCCGCAGCAACAGCAACAGCTGCATCAGTAGCAGCAACTACAAAATGGCTGCTCGTGCAAAGGCAGGCAACATTGTGTATTACAGGCTTTAATAAGAGGCACAACGCTGACAACATATTAGAGAAAATGAGGGAAATTATCTCCCAGTGGCTTACCCCACTTAGACTCTCATGGGGATTTGTGGTGTCAGACAATGCCAGTAACATTGTGCGGGCATTAAATATGGGCAATTTCCAACACGTCCCATGTTTTGCCCACACCATTAATTTGGTGGTGCAGCATTACCTCAAGAGTGACAGGGGTGTGCAGGAGATGCTTGCGGTGGCGCGCAAAATTGCTGGACACTTTCGGCATTCAGCCAGTGCCTACCGCAGACTAGAGGCACATCAAAAAAGCATGAACCTGCCCTGCCATCACCTCAAACAAGAGGTTGTGACGCGCTGGAACTCCACCCTCTATATGCTGCAGAGGATGGAGGAGCAGCAAAAGGCCATTCAGGCCTACACAGCCACCTACGACATAGGCAAAGGAGTGGGGATGCGCCTCAGTCAAGCGCAGTGGAGACTGATTTCCGTGTTGTGCAAGGTTCTGCAGCCATTTGAACTTGCCACACGAGAAGTCAGTTCCGACACTGCCAGCTTGAGTCAGGTCATTCCCCTGATCAGGCTGTTGCAGAAGCAGCTGGAGAAAGTGAGGGAGGAGCTGGTAAGCCATTGCAATTACACCAAGCATGTAGCTCTTGTGGATGTAGCCCTTCGTACGCTTTGCCAGGATCCGAGGGTGGTCACTCTTTTAAAGTCAGAGGAATACATTCTGGCCACCGTGCTCGATCCTCGGTTTAAAGCGTATGTTGTGTCTCTGTTTCCGGCGGACACAAGTCTACAGCGGTGCAAAGACCTGCTGGTCAGGAGATTGTCCTCTGAAGAGGACCGTGACATGCCAACAGCTCCACCCTCATTTTCTTCCACATCTATGGCTGCGAGGAAAAAGCTCAGTTTTCCCTAAAGAGGCACTGGCGGGGATGCTAACATCTGGTCCGGACTGAAGGACCTGCCAACCATTGCAGACATGTCTACTCTCGCTGCATTGGATGCTGTCACAATAGAAAAAATTGCGGATGATTACTTTGCTGACACCATCCAAGTAGACATGTCAGACAGTCCATATTGTTACTGGCAGGAAAAAAAGGCAGTTTGGAAGCCCCTGTACAAACTGGCTCTATTTTACCTGAGTTGTCCCCCCTCCAGTGTGTACTCGGAAAGAGTTTTTAGTGCAGCGGGGAACCTGGTCAGTGAGCGGCGAAGGAGGTTGCTTCCTCATAACGTTGAAAAAATGATGTTTATAAAAATGAATAATCAATTCCTCAATGAAGTACAGCACTGCCCTCCAGATACTACAGAGGGACCTGTGGTTGTGGAGTCCAGCGGGGACGAATTGATAATGTGTGATGAGGAGGAAGTACACACTGTAGGGGGAGAGGAATCAGAGGTTGAGGATGAGGACGACATCTTGCCTCAGTAGAGCCTGTTTAGTCTGTACAGGGAGAGATGAATAGCTTTTTTTGGTGTGGGGGCCCAAACAAACCAATCATTTCAGCCAAAGTTGTTTGGTAGGCCCTGTCGCTGAAATGATTGGTTTGTTAAAGTGTGCATGTCCTATTTCAACAACATAAGGGTGGGTGTGAGGGCCCAAGGACAATTCCATCTTGGAACTTTTTTTTTTGCATTATATGACCAATCAACAGTCGTTTGCCATGTTCAAAAAGTAAAACCAAATTTAAACAAATTCAAGAAATTAAACCAAAAGTAAAATGCCCTGTCATAATTTAAAACAAGAGGTATTGACGTGCTCTAAAACTACTGTATTGTTGTTTATATTTTATAAACACTACACTTGAAAGCTTGAGTCTTTCAATAAAAAAGTAACTGTCCATTGCACGAATATTTGCAACAGGGACAATTTTAGGGTTAAGAAAGTCAACTAATAACACTTCGACGCTGTCTGTCTTTATAAACACTACACTTGGAAGTTGGAGGAGGTATTGTGGCCCCGGCACCAAATTTACTACCGGGGCCACTCCACTGTACAGTCCATATTTAGGTGTATCAGATATTAAACAACGGTGACAGTTGATGCCCAATTTTTTAATTATATTGTGGCCTCGGTACCAAATTGTGTACCGGGGCCACCACACTACGCAGTCAAGATAGATAGATGCGTATCATAGATAAAGTACATTCAGTGGTGTGGGGCAAATTGAAAAATATTCAAAATGCACTGACATTACCAAAAACAAGAGGTTGTCACACGCTAAAACTCCAACATGTATATGATGGAGAGGATGGAGGAGCAGCCGTATGTGCAGTGTAATGCAGACCTGTTGAAGGTTTTTTATATATTTTATTGTGGTGCCCAGTGCCCACTCCTCTACGCAGTCCAGATACATTTATTGGTGCGAATCATAAAAGTTCAGGGTTTTTAATATATATTGTGGTGACCCACTCCTCTACGCAGTCCAGGTACATTTATTGGTGCGAATCATACAAGTTGATGGTTTTCTTATTATATATATTGTGGTGACCCACTCCTCTACGCAGTCCAGGTACATTTATTGGTGCGAATCATACAAGTTCAGGGTTTTTAATATATATTGTGGTGACCCACTCCTCTACGCAGTCCAGGTACATTTATTGGTGCGAATCATAAAAGTTCAGGGTTTTTAATATATATTGTGGTGACCCACTCCTCTACGCAGTCCAGGTACATTTATTTGTGCGAATCATACAAGTTGATGGTTTTCTTATTATATATATTGTGGTGACCCACTCCTCTACGCAGTCCAGGTACATTTATTGGTGCGAATCATAAAAGTTCAGGGTTTTTAATATATATTGTGGTGACCCACTCCTCTACGCAGTCCAGGTACATTTATTGGTGCGAATCATACAAGCTGATGGTTTTCTTATTATATATATTGTGGTGACCCACTCCTCTACGCAGTCCAGATACATTTATTGGTGCGAATCATACAAGTTCAGGGTTTTTAATATATATTGTGGTGACCCACTCCTCTACGCAGTCCAGGTACATTTATTGGTGCGAATCATACAAGTTCAGGGTTTTTAATATATATTGTGGTGACCCACTCCTCTACGCAGTCCAGGTACATTTATTGGTGCGAATCATAAAAGTTCAGGGTTTTTAATATATATTGTGGTGACCCACTCCTCTACGCAGTCCAGGTACATTTATTGGTGCGAATCATACAAGTTGATGGTTTTCTTATTATATGTATTGTGGTGACCCACTCCTCTACGCAGTCCAGGTACATTTATTGGTGCGAATCATAAAAGTTCAGGGTTTTTAATATATATTGTGGTGACCCACTCCTCTACGCAGTCCAGGTACATTTATTGGTGCGAATCATACAAGTTGATGGTTTTCTTATTATATATATTGTGGTGACCCACTCCTCTACGCAGTCCAGATACATTTATTGGTGCGAATCATACAAGTTCAGGGTTTTTAATATATATTGTGGTGACCCACTCCTCTACGCAGTCCAGGTACATTTATTGGTGCGAATCATACAAGTTGATGGTTTTCTTATTATATATATTGTGGTGACCCACTCCTCTACGCAGTCCAGGTACATTTATTGGTGCGATTCATACAAGTTGATGGTTTTCTTATTATATATATTGTGGTGACCCACTCCTCTACGCAGTCCAGATACATTTATTGGTGCGAATCATAAAAGTTCAGGGTTTTTAATATATATTGTGGTGACCCACTCCTCTACGCAGTCCAGGTACATTTATTGGTGCGAATCATACAAGTTCAGGGTTTTTAATATATATTGTGGTGACCCACTCCTCTACGCAGTCCAGGTACATTTATTGGTGCGAATCATACAAGTTGATGGTTTTCTTATTATATATATTGTGGTGACCCACTCCTCTACGCAGTCCAGGTACATTTATTGGTGCGAATCATACAAGTTGATGATTTTCTTATTATATATATTGTGGTGACCCACTCCTCTACGCAGTCCAGATACATTTATTGGTGCGAATCATAAAAGTTCAGGGTTTTTAATATATATTGTGGTGACCCACTCCTCTACGCAGTCCAGGTACATTTATTGGTGCGAATCATACAAGTTGATGGTTTTTTTATTATATATATTGTGGTGACCCACTCCTCTACGCAGTCCAGATAAATTTATTGGTGCGAATCATAAAAGTTCAGGGTTTTTAATATATATTGTGGTGACCCACTCCTCTACGCAGTCCAGGTACATTTATTGGTGCGAATCATACAAGTTCAGGGTTTTTAATATATATTGTGGTGACCCACTCCTCTACGCAGCCCAGGTACATTTATTGGTGCGAATCATACAAGTTCAGGGTTTTTAATATATATTGTGGTGACCCACTCCTCTACGCAGTCCAGGTACATTTATTGGTGCGAATCATACAAGTTGATGGTTTTCTTATTATATATATTGTGGTGACCCACTCCTCTACGCAGTCCACAAAGATACCTCGTTGCAACGTTTTGGACTAATAACTATATTGTGAGGTGTTCAGAATACACTGTAAATTAGTGGAAATGCTTGTTATTGAATATGAGGTTACTAATAGCATAGGAGTGAAAATAAGCCCAAAAACTTGATTTTTAAACTTTATATGTTTTTTCCAAAAAAAATCCGAATCCAAAACCTTAAATCCGAACCGAGACCTTTCGTCAAGTGTTTTGCGAGACAAATCCGAACCCCAAAAATAATGAAAATCCGGATCCAAAACACAAAACACGAGACCTCAAAAGTCGCCGGTGCACATCCCTAATTTAAACCTGCTGCTGTGATCTGTTCATTGCCTGAACAACACACTTCTCTCCAGAGGATAGTTATTGGCGCCAGTGTTTCTGGCTGCATTACACAATCAGTGTTTGTGTCCACATTTTCAGACTGCTCATTCCCCTGCTAGATTGGACAATTAGCAAGAACATGAGCAGGAAGATCATCCAGGCTGCTCTGTTCAGATTCAGACCTGCTGCAGGTAATCCCAAGAGTCCTGATTCGGATCAAGAAATACAGACTAACGTGACCGTTTGACACACTATAAGGGTGTATGTAGTGCTGTGTGTCTGACTAATCATGTAAGATGCAAATGAAAAACCTTGGAGTATAGATATGGTTTGCTCAGGCAAAGAAGCACACTCTGTAATACAAGTAAGTAGACTCCAAGAGGTAGTTTGTCCACCAAACTCCTATCCTGTAATGACTTTTCCAAACGCTATGATCTGATCCCCCCAATCCATGATAGTTTAAACTAGAGATGGGCGGGTCCGGTTCTCCGAGAACCGAACCCACCCGAACTTTGGGTATCCGAGTACCGAGCTGAGCAGCTCGGTACTCTCCCGCCAATTCCGAATCCAAATCGAGGCCGAACGTCATTGTGACGTCGTCGGATCTCGGGACTCGGTTCTCGCGATACTTCAACTTTATAAATACACGCCTCCACAGCAATCCATCGCCATTTGACAGAGGGAGAGAGCAGGGTGTAGTCATAGGCTAATTAGAGCAGGGACAGAGAAAGAATACAATATTGTTCTTGCAATTGCTCTAACCAAAATCGCTAGTGCAGAGAGGAGGATAGAGGTTTATTATTTTTTCTTCATATTTGGCACTCCCCAGCGCTTTTGGGTTGTCCCCCATAATTGTGCATTAATATTTCTGGCTGTCAAAAGTCATATCTGTCAGCAGTATCTACTCAATAAATTTTAGCACTCCTCAGTGTTTTTGGGGTGTCCTCCCTAATTGTGCATTAATATTTCTGGCTGTCAAAAGTCATATCTGTCAGCAGTATCTACTCAATAATTTTTAGCACTCCTCAGTGTTTTTGGGGTGTCCTCCCTAATTGTGCATAAATATTTCTGGCTGTCAAAAGTCATATCTGTCAGCAGTATCTACTCAATAATTTTTAGCACTCCTCAGTGTTTTTGGGGTGTCCTCCCTAATTGTGCATTAATATTTCTGGCTGTCAAAAGTCATATCTGTCAGCAGTATCTACTCAATAATTTTTAGCACTCCCCAGTGGTTTGCGCTCAGAATGGATTCAAAGCAGTCCACATATGATCTGAATGAGCAACCAGGTTCTGTCACCAGTCCTGATGTTAGTGTTCCCAGTACGTCATCTGGCCAAGGCGATGTCAAACAACAGAGTGTTTTCAAATTAGTGCAAAAAAAAAAAAGCAAAAAAAAATTTACTGTATTGAAGCGAAAAAGAAGTGTAACTGAGCAAAAGTTAAGTGACGATAAAAAAAAAATTGCAAGCATGCCATTCTACACACGCAGTGGCAAAGAGAGAATGAGGCCTTCACCTTTGGCTATTAGTGGCAGATCCCAAAAAGTTACCCAGCCTACAATTGGTGCACAACTACTGTTACGCGTCAAAGCCGAGCTGCAAGATAACAGTGAGGCATTACAGGAGAATATTTGCTCTGATTCACAAATGACAACAATCCCTGTGGAGAGTCCATCCAACAGTGGGATGTCTAATCGTGAGCATTCTGCTGATGTGTGCCTTAATAGCCCGAGTGTAGCCGGTGATACCCAAATTGAGGATGCCACTTTGGAATTAGAAGAGGATGAGGGGGAGATTTGTGTAGGCGACGAGGGCGCTAATGATGATGTTGATGATTATGATGCAGACAGATACCAAATTGCCTTTATCAATTTCTATTTATATTCTAGATTATATAACGGCTGAATAGTTTTCTATTTTACTCCTAGTGGAGAGAGGATCTGATGCAGACAGATACCAAACTGCCTTTGTCCATTTCAATTTATATTGTACAGTCTATAACGGCTGAATTTATTAGTATTTTATACAAGTGGAGGGGGGCCTAGAGAGACAGAAACCAAACTGGCTTTCTCCATGTCAATTAATATTGTACAGTCTATAACGGCTGGATTTTTTTGTATTTTATACAAGTGGAGGGGGGCCTAGAGAGACAGAAACCAAACTGTCTTTCTCCATGTCAATTAATATTGTACAGTCTATAATGGCTGAATTTTTTAGTATTTTATACAAGTGGAGGGGGGCCTAGAGAGACAGAAACCAAACTGTCTTTCTCCATGTCAATTAATATTGTACAGTCTATAATGGCTGAATTTTTTGGTATTTTATACAAGTGGAGGGGGGCCTTGAGAGACAGAAACCAAACTGGCTTTTTACATTTCTTTACATATTTAACTATAAGTGTAGGGTGTAATATACATTCAAAGACGATGGCTGCATTGCCAATATGCATAGATGGAGAGGAAGACAATCTGTTTTGTGTGTAGAATAGGCCTACCAACGAAGAATTAAACTGTTTTTTTGGATGATTTATTACCTCAACAATTAGATTACTTGTCTCTAAAACAGTTGGAGCACTAAATTGGGTTAATTTAGGCCCAAAAACATGGATTTTCCAAAAAAATAGCAAAACAAAACCAAACAAAACCAAAACCAAAACCAAAACACGCAATGGCAGTTTTGCAAAACCAAAACCAAAACCAAAACACGACGGTAATCCAGATCCAAAACCGAATCCAAAACCAAAACACGGGGGTCAGTGACCATCTCTAGTTTAAACCAATCTGGAACCTTGAATACATTATTAAAACAAACTGACCCTAGAGTTTCTTACGTTATGTACACTGATTCATTTATTGTTAGAGTGGGCACGTCACTTGGATTTTGCTCCCTTCCAGTTTTGGAAAACATTTATGCAAGGCCAAGCTATTTTATATAACGGGCAACATATTATAATTTGAAGCTTGGTATGTTGTGATTTCTTGTCAATACAGACACAGGTAACCATTGCACACATTCACCATCTATAAGCCAAATAAACTGGATGCCTCACCTAACAATGTAAACATCAACAATATCTAACAGACATTAAACCCTCAAATGCCTGTGTGCTCAGGCCAACACTCTTGGATTAGATGGTGTTAAAGGAATTTGAACATGGACCCATCATACTAAAGGGAGGATATCTGTACATTAAGGATTTGTACTTCCCTTGCCCAAGGCATGGGCAAATGCAGCAAATTATTGTTAACATTGACTAGCATGTTTAAACAGACATAGGTGGTATTACGGCGCAAACTAACACACACACACACACACACACACACACACACAAAGGTGGAATGTGACTTTGGTCACTACTTTCCACTTTCAGAAGGCAATCTACATGAAAATGGTATTGAGAAACAATTACACATTTCTACACCACAATAACATTGGAGACCTACATTGTCAGGTTCAGCAAACATGTCAAGTGACTGCTGCCTAACAATGTGTGTAATCAGACTAATGTAACTAGTTCTCATGTGGAGTATCTATGTTGGCTGTAAGTTTAAATATAGCTGGCTTGACCAATTAGCAAACTAGGGGCCTGATTCATTAAGGATCTTATCTGTCATTTTTTGCTTATCTTAAGCTAATCCACTCTGTTCATGCTCAGAAAAGGGAGATAAGAAGCAAAATCCACTGCATAAGTGAAGAATTTCTTACGTTAGGATGATAATCCATCTTTACTTCTCTCTTATCTCCCTGTTTCTTCGTAACAATAAGCATCTTACCTTTTACACAAGATAAGAAGATCACTAATGAATCAGGCCCTAGGTGAGGTATTACATAACCCAGCAAATAAACATTGTAAAAACACCAAGAAAAGGGTGGAGACTGGAATATTTGCTACACCAAAGGTGGCTAACACATATATTTGTATTATGGCCTTGTAGCAAGACTCCACTAGCTTAGTGCCCTAACGCATTCCCCATAATTGTTAGTGTGGGGTTTGTGTCTGGCATGTGGGTGTTGGACCACTTTGAAACAATGTGCCACTAGCACAAGAGAAAAAGATTGTTATCCTGTTTGGGCAAGGGCCAAAATTTGGTAGTGTTTGACCTGACACTGCTAACATTTCTGCTTTCTTTATATACATTTACCTGTAATGTGATGCCTATATTCCTACGCACATCCCATGTTCACTCTGAAAGCTGAAAGTGTCCAAACAATTTACTACTAAGCAACCAAACACACATACAAACCTCCACACTATGGACATTTTCTAAAACTAAACATTTACCCCATTGAGCGTGTTTGTAGGCTATGGTGTATCTGTGGCAAAGGACAAAAGAACCACACATAGATTTAATATATTTTCAAAATACACCTGTTCCACAATAGTTTTGAAAGCACTACACATGGATTTATGGGTATTAAAAGATTAATCAGTGCACTGTAGTAATGGTACAAAATGGCATGACAACTGATTGCTGAGACATTTGCAACATAGCCTAGATTTATTACATATATGAATTCAAACGTGCTGACAAAAACAAAGCAAACAAGGTGTGTGTGTGTGTGTGTGTGTGTGTGTAAAAGTTCCTTGGATTAAGAGATGACAATCTGGCCAGATTGAAGAGAGACATAAACAGGCTTGGAGTTCTGGAGAAATTCAACAACATGTAGTGAGACACGAATTGCACAAATCCAAAATCCACGGCAACACACCCTGTTGAATGAAAGTCAACAAATTAATATGGCAATATTAGCTCACACAACTTGCATTTTGATATCAAGAAGTTGAGCACTGTATTGGCATGTGTAAAAAAGCCAGTAATATTATAGTGTATAATAATGGCTTGTGTGTTTGGACTATACCTAGGATTCTGAATGCACTATTTGACTTCATTACAAACACCAAACCCATATGTTACATAGCTAGCATCTGCCCATATGTTTTGTTTGTGCAACCACACATTGCAGGCTTAGTAACGACATTATTGTATGGAGCACACTCACTGGCCAATCACATTTTAGTGCAGATAGCACTATACTACTTACATTTGACAACACCCTTCACCATGGCAACATCCACCAACTCCAAAAGTAAGTGCAATGGCAGAAAAGCCAGCACTGCAGGCCAAGTGTAATCTAAAGGCTGTAGATATAAGAAAAACAAATAAAGTGTCAATACTGTGCACTTCACAACACTATATGTGCTGATCAATAAACTGTAGAAAAACCAAACGTCAATTATGTTGCCACATTAGGCTGTAGATTTAAACTACCCCATTAACGTGCATTTAGCAAAAGACATTAAGGCTAAACTTAGAGGCATGAAGCTATACTTTCTACACACATTGTAAAGGTAAAATACAGGTTGCAATGGTTTTTCCCTATTATTACACATATAAACCATTTCACTAACACACCAGGCCACGTATATTCATATTCCCATTTTGAATTACCATACCTTAAATAATCAACCCTTGACTAAGCTTGCACATGATTTGACCACTGATCTTTTAAATGTGAAGATATTTATGTTTTGTTCCAAAAAAAAGTAACAAATTTGCACCCCTTACATTGTAACATGCTTTGTCCACTAGAACATTTTCTTATTTTTGATCCTTTGCTCTCCTTAATGACTCAAGCACAGAGTGTTAATGTGTCTTTAAGGTAGGGTCCGAAAAACCACACTTCAAATAAAGGTATTAGAAAAAGGAAAAAAAAAAAAAAAATATAACAGCATGGACATTCTTAATGCAAAGTGTTTTAACAAGGGGTATGTAATAAAACAATATCTGGTTTCTACTTACCACACACACAGACAAGTGTGGAATGTCAAAAAGCAATCACTAGACAACCAAAAAACACAATCCAGGACCAAGATCTGTGGGGGGAGGGTAAACAGGTAAAAAATAAATCAATATAGATGGATAATCTTTATGTGTGTCACTACATTCGAGAGGTCTCTATGCAGAGGCACATCCCAAGTCTACACAGTTGCCTCAATATTCAAACTCTGCAGCTAATTAAAGACTTTTCCACTAACCTTCAACATAAAATTCATTACCATTAGGACCTTTCAGCATCATTTTCTATCTGTATCTCACCAATACCTTTTCCTAAAAATAAACATGTGTTGAGCAAGGTACAGCAATAAACAGCAGAGATTATGAAACATTTCACCATTAAGGGCTACTTACCCAGAACTGTGAATCTCCCAACAACACAGAAGTGCAAGCAAGGTATTTTTAAGTAGCACTGTAATTAGTGAATTAAATGCAGGTGAGTAGGCCGGAGAGTATGCCGGACACGTCATTAGGAGCACCCAGGTGCGTTCTAATTAGCCAAGTGTGTTTTTGTGTAAAAGTGACCTGACATGTTAGGAACGTTTATTTTCTGTAGGGTAAGTAGAGATTATAACGATTATTACAGATGTCATTAATGAGCTAAGCTGTTAGTGTTGTGGCAATAGTATGGGTAAAATAGTTTTAAGTACAATTATATGACGTATGATTCATTTGCATGTGCTAAATTTAGATGTGCCATGATAGTGTAGTGGTTATGTGTTTCACCCAACAAAACTAAGTGCAGAAGTTCAAGGCCCCAGGTCAACCCTAAGCACCAAGTGAGTTAATAAAACACATTATTAAGCATACTCCTAAAAGTAAAAAACTATATGCAACTGCTTGTATTTAGCGTAAGATTCACAAACACGCTTAATTCCCTTTTTTCTTGGTGAAGTATTTGCAGCTCCTGCTGCTTTAGTAAAACAGTGTTTTTATTTATGTGTGTGTTTATCTAGGGTTAATATTTTAATACCACGTTATCCATCATGCTGTTCATATTAATTGCAACATGGCCGATTTATCAGGTCTAAGACAGCCATTCAGCTGTGCAAAATAGTTAATGTGCAGTTTGGTGCTGGTGTTTCAATGTGAAGTATAACTCAGTGAATAAAGAAATGAGCTTGCAACAACAAGGTAATGAGTTTGAACCCCGAATGATGCATGTATGTGGCTAACCTTGGTATATTTACAAGTTTAAGGGTATTTATTCCACTCTGTGACTTAGTATATGTTTTGGTGTGTAAGGTGGCTATATGTCATGTTCAACAGTGTTATCAGCTACAACACAGCAAAGCAGTTGTTGGCAAAGACTTTGGATTTCAAAGACATAGGAATTCTGTACTGGCAACAGTGGAAAAAGCTAAGTGCTCCACCAAATCAAATATTAGAAATGGGAGCAATAAATGTTATATTTTTGATTTGTATTTATCAAAATGGATATATTTCGATATGCATAAATTTGGACTCTGCATGCACCAAATCTTTCTGGGTCATCTTTAATTTGTATTCTATTCCCTTGACATCACCACTTGTACAGTGGTGTAGCAGTTAGGCAATCCACCTTGCAAGCTTGCTACGTGGGTTCGAGTCCTCACCAATTCTATCGGCTCTTAGGGATCATTAATATCCTTACACTATTTGTGTTGCTGTTAAAAGTGTCCCTGTGGTAATAGTACACTTGTTTTAAATTTGCATTAATCATGTGTGTAAAACCCTAAAATATAGTTTAGAGTTATTATATGTCTATTATTATTATTTGTTATTGCAAACGCACCATCACCAACTGTCAAATCAGGCATGTAACATATTGAGACTAATGATATTGGTAATTGTTCAGAATGGTTGGAGATTTATCATAAATATTTATGACAAAGTCTATTGTTTGGGAGACATTTTAAATAAAATTAAATAATTACCCATGCAGTGTGCACACCATTCCGGCAGTGGAATGAATGTGGAATGCACTGAGGCAACCATTCCGGCAGTGGAATAAATGTGGAATGCACTGAGGCAACCATTCCGGCAGTGGAATGAATGTGGAATGCACTGAGGCAACCATTCCGGCAGTGGAATGAATGTGGAATGCACTGAGGCAACCATTCCGGCAGTGGAATGAATGTGGAATGCACTGAGGCAACCATTCCGGCAGCCGGAATGCACTGTGACCTGGATTCTCCCCATAATGCTAAGAAGATATGTGGCTAGCAGTGTACAGGCCTATAAAAACCAGTCCACTTTACTGAAGAGGCAGTAAGCAGCAGAGGGCGCTATTTCCAGCTAACTAATTCCAGCATTCCGGCAGTTCCGGATTGAGGCCAAAGGGCCAAAATAACATCAAACATGTTGCACTTGCGAATTGCATTGATTAGAAAGGGTTATGTAAAGAAAAAAGGCTTAATTTAAACAAACATACTAATGGAACATTTGTAAGATATCTAAAATTTCAATAATTATTTAAAAAAAAAAAAAAAAAAAAGGCACAAGCAGTCTGTATTGATATGTATGTATGTTGTGCATATTTCGCTTTGCATTTTAAACGCAAAAGATGCTCCTAAAGGCGTTTGATAGTGGTTTTAGCTAGCTGTATTGGAGTTAAACATGACCCTGGCCTTCCTTAACTTTTGTGAAAGATTTGAGACAGGAGTGATGTCAGTTTCACTCATCTGCCCAGAGGGAACGCCTACTATTCTCAAGTGAAAAAGCATAACGCCTACTTTACTCAAGTACTATCTCATCTCCGCCCAGTCCGCGCCTACTCTCCGCCCATTCCCACCCATATGTTCTCAAGTGGTCAGCAGTCATCTCAAATCGATTTGCGTTGGAGTTTGAGATTGAGTCGCCTTTTGAGAGCTGTATCTGCCGTGCTTGAGTAGCGTATGTAGTGTTTTGCGCTGCTTATGCGTTTGCAAACTTTGATGAATCGGGCCCTAGGAGAGGGTATTGCTGTAATGTGGAGGGTCATGCTGGTTGCTGTAATGTGGGGATGTGATACCAGATGCTGTAATGTGGGAGGTGATGCCGGTTACTGTAATGTGGGAGGTGATGCTGGATACTGTAATGTGGGGGGTCATGCTGGACGCTGTAATGTGGGGGGTCATGCTGGACGCTTTAATGTGGGATGTGATATCGGATGCTGTAATGTGGGAGGTGATGCTGGACGCTGTAATGTAGGGGTGATGCTGGTTGCTGTAATGTGGGGGTGATGCCGGTTGCTGTAATGTGGGGGGTGATGCCGGTTGCTGTAATGTGGGTGGGTATTGATGTAGTATGAGTGCGTGTGGGGTTATTTATTGCTGTAATTTGGGTACTAATGTATTGTCATTTGTATTTATTGATGTAAATGGGGTGCTAACAATGTAATGTTGAGGGTCATTAGAAGAAATAAATACCCCCCTCACACACACACTCATACTACATCATATTGTACAGTACCAGCAACGCGCACTGCGCCAGCATCAGTGTGCAACAATATAGTGCATAGAGCCCACAACACGTGGGCCTGTGTGCTTTTAATGCCGGGGCTGATTTTTAGTCCCAATCCGGCCCTGATGGCAACACATTTAAAATGCATCTATTAGGATTTTATGAATGTCTGCTGTACATAAAATGCATTATTACAGTTGCTCCTTATTGCAAATACATGTTCTAGCATACATACGTGACCATCATCACTAGTAACTGGTACTTACACCTGATCTGTTGGGGGTGCAAATGATACGACAGAAAAACACGTAGTTTAGAGATGCTCAAAGCTTGAGTGTGAGCTTGAGCTTGGCACGCTCTTACTGACTATGTGCATTCCCCTCCCCTTTCCGCCCCTGAAATTGTAAGCTGCAGTAAGGGTCCTTTGCGCTCGAAGATGAGATGAATACGCTTGTGTTCTGTGGTGTATAGTTCGTTTCTGGTCATGTACAGAGCAAATGAACGCAAAATATGGCACATATCGGCATTTGCATTCCTTAATAAATCATGGCTCACATGTTTCATATACAGGTACAGCTGGCAATGCAATATTTCTGCAATAATTTTTGCATCAGTACTCTATTCTATTGAAGAACCCTATGTCTTAAAACATCTAGCTTTCATCCTGTACCTTCCCTGTGGCTGTATCTGTGGTTTAAATTGCCCTAGCCATTGTAAGTGAACATGCTCTAAATTAGTAAATGCTTTCTATGGGCCTGATTCATGTTTGGATGTAAGTCCACTTGCTGCGTAGTCTATCTTCCATGAAATTGCTCTGGGCATGAGCTAAAATAAACATTACACCAATGAACGCAATTTTATGCATGTCCGAATAAAAATGACACTTATGACTGCCTGCGATTTGAGAGGGAAGAGGACGACTAATATAGGCCATGTACAGTAAGGGCATCCTGATACAGATGCAGGCGATTCAAGTCCTGTGTTTCTCCTAAGTACGCTTGGTTTTAATCGTATCATTTGCACCCACTATAGGACAGATGTAAATGCTACACAACAGAAAACAGCGCTGATGACTGATACACACAATCAATATACAACCATCCGTGGGTGATAAATATATATAAACACTTTATTAAAAATGAACCATAAAATATGCAACACTGGCCAGTGGATAACAACTAGACATATAAAAAATCAGATCAACCGACTGTGTTGACCATCAATAAGGCTGATGAACCATCAAATCGATCACTTCTGAAGAGAACCAGCTAAATGTCCCACATCGTAAAGATACTAGTGTCCAATGACCCCGTACAAGGTCATGAAGTGGAGCTTCAAAATAAGTGTGGCCACACTAGTGGTGGAAAGTGTACGTCACCGCGATGATGGTGAACCCCACTTCAATGCTTCTTACACATGTAGTATGGAGGAGAATATGCCATAAATGTCACAATGAGAAAACCGCCACTCCTGAATGGAAATCAAAGTCGCTAAGCTGCTTAAGCAGTAAGCGCAATACAGACCTGGTCCGATACTCAGTCCCGTATTGTGGTCTGTATGCGCACGCACCTCATACCCAGACGAACTCCGGGACCTCCGTGGTAAATATGTAGGTGAAGACGGCAATCCGTGTAAATAGTGGAATAGCAGCTAACACAATCGTGGCACCAAATATATAGCGATAATATGGCTCAAAAAAGGCAACCTCCAAGAATCCACTAGGGATATGAGCTGGGTCATGGAATAGTGCTATCCAGCGGCTCAATGAACATCCAAATCAGGTCCATTAGATTATTAGTAATAATATTCTTAGTAAAGTAAATATTAATTCTGCCCTTCTTTATTGAAGGTTTGAAGGATAATAAGACCAACCAAAATATTTTTAGTAGGACTTGTGTTAAGTTTATTTTAATCTAAAATCACCTAGGTCTAGTTAAATTAAAATATCAGGGGAGGACTGGTAAGAGGATATTATGGGAAAGAATACAGAGATCCGCTTATGATGAACCACCCTGCCCTTCTTAATTTATTAGATTTTAATTCTATAGACATATTGTAAAAGCAAACAGTTTAGGAGCTGATTGGAATGCATATTTTCATCCACTACAGTCAATAAGTGAAATATCTTTTAGACTCCAATTAGTAATGACCTATGGTGTTAAACTTATGAGTTCTGTGTAAATCAGAACACTACAAAGATGGAAAGATGACTTGTTTTCATCAACAATTCATCCCATGTTGCAATATTACAGCAAACCATACAAAAACTGTACATTTTTCTATATTAGCAGAGCTAATTATATTAGGCAAAGTTAAATTAGATGTAATAATAACTTGATGGCTGCTAAAGTTTTACAAGCAACAGTAAAATAACTGACAAAACACACACAAAATGTCAGGATTTTTCTTCGATTAGTTTATGTATATTTAAATTAGAGATGCTCACAGGTGTTTTGGTTTTGGTTTTGAATCTGGATTACCGTCGTGTTTTGGTTTTGGTTTTGCCAAACCGCCCTTACGTGTTTTGGTTTTGGTTTTGGTTTGGTTTTGTTTTGTTTTGCTATTTTGTTTAAAAATCAATGTTTTTGTACATAAAATAACCGAATTTAGTGCTCCACCTGTTGCTTGGATAAGTAAGGTAATTCTAAAGCTAATATATTAGGAAGAAAACAGTTTAATCCCTGGTAGGCCGTCCTTAATTGTGCACACAAACTTGATTGTCTTCCACTCCATCTTAGCCTATTGGCAATGCAGCCATCGTCTTTGGGTGTATATTACACCCTTCACTTATAGTTAAATATCTAAAGAAATGGACAAAGGCAGTTTGGTTTCTGTCTCTCTAGGCCCCCCTCCACTTGTAGAAAATACAAAAAAATTCAGCCGTTATAGACTGTACAATATAAATTGAAATGGACAAAGGCAGTTTGGTTTCTGTCTCTATAGCCTCCCCCCCCCCTCTCCACTTGTAGATAAATAGAAAAAAAGCAGCCTACATAGACTGAACAATATAAAAAATAAATGGACCAAGGTAGTTTGGTGGCTGTCTATGACCCCCCCCGCCCTCCACTTGTAGTTGAATAGAAAAAAATCAGCCTGCATAGACTGTAGAATTAGAATATAAAAATAAATGGACAAAGGCAGTTTGGTATCTGTCTGCATCAGACCCCCTTTCCACTAGGAGTAAAATAGAAAACTATTCAGCCGTTATAGAGTCTAGAATATAAATAGAAATTGAGAAAGGCAGTTTGGTATCTGTCTGCATCATAATTATCAACATCATCATTAGTGCCCTCGTCGCCCATCAAAGTGGCATCCTCAATTGGTGTATCACCGGCTACACTCGGGCTGTTAAGACACACATCAGCAGAACTGCTGAAAAGACCCTTCTTTATGGGTACACTGTCACTAACAGAATGCTCACGATTAGACATACCACTGGTGGATGGACTCTCCACAGGGATTGGTGTCATTTCTGATTCAGAGCATACATTATCCTCTAATGCCTTACTGTTTTCTTGCAGCTTTTCTTTGACGCGTAACAGTAGTTGTGCATCACTTTTAGACTCCAAATTACTTGGTCTTGCTTGGTCACAGTGACCGTACAAGAAGAAGGCTCAGTAACATTTTTTGATCTGCCACTAATAGAGAAGGCGAAGGTCTCATTCTTTTTTTGCCACTGCGTGTGTAGAATGGCATGTTGTCAATTTTTTTTTTATCGGCAGTTAATTTTTCCTCAGTTACACTTCTTTTTCGCTTCAATACGGTAAAAAAAATTTTGGAGTGTGTTTTTTTCCTTGATTTAAATAGACTATGTACTTTTACATCGGCTTTTTCCAGATGACGTACTGGGAACACTACCATCAGGACTGGTGACAGAACCTGGTTGCTGATTCTGCTCATATGTGGACTGCTTTGAATCCATTTTAATGAGCCCAAAGCACTTGTAGTGCCAAAAATTGTATTAGATAGATACTGCTGACAAATATGACTTTTTCTGACAGCCAGAAAAATAAGTGTAAAACACTGGGGAATATTGGACACCCCAAATCCCTTGTAGTGCAAAATATTGTCTTATATAGATACTGCTGACAAATATGACTTTTTTTGACAGCCAGAAAAATTAGTGTAGAACACTGTGGAATATGGGACACCCCAAAAGCACTTGGAGTGCAAAAAATTGTTTTAGATACTGCTGACAAATATGACTTTGGACAGCCAGAAAAATTAGTGTAAAACACTGGGGAATATTGGACACCCCAAATCACTTATAGTGCAAAATATTGTCTTATATAGAGACTGCTGACAAATATTACTTTTTTTGACAGCCAGAAAAATTAGTGTAGAACACTGGGGAATATGGGACACCCCAAAAGCACTTGAAGTGCAAAATATTGTTTTAGAAACTGCTGACAAATATGACTTTGGACAGCCAGAAAAATTACTGTTAAACACTGGGGAATATGGGACACCCAAAAGCACTTGAAGTGCAAAATATTGATTTAGATACTGCTGACAAATATGACTATGGACAGCCAGAAAAATTACTGAAAAACACTGGGGAATATGGAACACCCCAAAAGCACTTACCTCTCTTACTGCTCTAACATTTGCTAATACAATTGGTATTAATATTAGAATTGTATAGAATTGAATAGAAACAATAATGTGTCCAATTATTGCTCTGTCCCTGCGCTAATATAGCCTGTGACCTAACCCTGCTCTCTCCCTCTGTCAAATGGCGATGGATTGCTGTGGAGGCAGGTATTTATGCTTTTCAAATCTCGTGAGAACCGAGCTCAGAAATACGAAATGTCATGATGACGTTTTGCCTCGATTTCGATTCCGAATGGGCGGGAGAGTACCGAGCCTGCTCGGCTCGATACTCGGATAGGCGTAATTTGGATGGATTCGGATCTCGGGGAACTGAGCCCGCCCATCTCTAATTTAAATATGATTATGTCTGTTTTTTGTGCCATGTATTGTTTCACATGTCCCCCTTAGTTAGGGGTCTATTTATGTAGCACCGCATTTTAAGAAAGATACTTTTCAATTCTCATCGCATAGATGAGGATTAAAAAGTATGTCATATTTATTAAAATATCAACACAGGAACAGCCGTTTCGAGAAATGGCTGTTCCTGTGAAGTCTTACACTTAATTTTCACGGGCTCTTCGTTTGCGGCCCTCTGCGATGTGGTTTCCGGCTTGCTTTTATTCCCTGTGCACATGCCCCGACCGAAAAGCTCGGGTATGCACACAGAGATCTGTACTGAAAGACGGTGGATCATGTGACAGGGAAGGATCACATGATCTCTCCACACATGCGCTGTCCAGCTCTGCTCTTCGGCGCACATTAACATGATTGATTGATTGAAAAGTTAATTTCGTACATTGTTAAATAGCGTTACTGAGCACTCCCCATACACTGTTATGGGGAGTGCTCAGTAAAACGATAAGAGATCCAAAGCAGCAGATATCTGAAATATGTACTGCGATGCTACTATTATAAATAGCAATTTAGCGGTTAATCCCCGAAAACTGTTGTTTTCGGGGATTAACCGGGGGAAAAGCTTTGATAAATTGAGCTCTTAATGTCCTAATGGCTACATGCATTACGTTGTACGACCTGCACAACAATCATACATGTCAACCTAAGACCCCAAATTAACAACATATGCCTAGAAATAAAACAACATTTCCAAATATATTGTTGACAACATTATTAAATAAACTGAACATCTGCTAGTTAGTGAAACAGAGGCTGGATCATGTGGTGAGCGGGAAGTTAAAGTAAGAGAGTGGTCTTATCTCTTATGTCCCTTGCCCAGAAGAAATTAATTAGCTGGGCACTTTTTTCCATTCACACTCTATGGAAACTTGCAGGTGTTAGGCTGATAGAATTCTTGATTAACTAATTAAATTCTAATAATTTGGGTTACTCATTACACTGTTGCTATAGACAACTGAAGCTTTCGGCTTGTGGTCCAGCAGATGGGACGCCTTTCACACAGCATGGCAGAACCGGGCTTTCTAATTATTAATGTTTGTCTTGCTGACTTGTGATTCCCAACGTCTATTCAAATAACAAAAAAATAAATAAAAAGAAAAGGCAGAGTTTATATCTGTTTTTTTGTGGTGCTAATTAGCTACCCTGCCTTTTTATCTTATGAATGTACATTATGATATAATTTTAACTCCATTTTTATGTCCGTACAATGCTATATTAGTCTTACTATAGGTATAGATAATGATTGCCAAGAGCAGCTAAATTCCTTAAGCAGTAGAACTTTCAATGACCATCTATCTTGATATTACTTGTCAATTGGCTCAATCTTGTATATAAAATCATCCAAAAAACCCATAAAAATATAAAATCAAAAGAGGGCATACTTACTGGTGTGGCATTTTTAAAAGAAGTGTGGTTAATAGGAGCTGGTGGCTTACATATAAGAGAGCTACCGATGACAGAACCAACATCATAGCTATCATAGTTGGAAGGGGTGCTACAGTCCTAGTGCAGCTTTTGTAAAATGTTAATATTTTCACCTACTCTTAAAGAGATGAGTAGGACCCATATCAAGGTGTAAATTTGGGAGGCCAACTACAATTGAATCCAGTTTATTTTGGCCTGTGAGTGCTGCTTGGCTCATTTGCTTCTGCCTGGACTCCCTTGTCCATTTGAAGGCACAGGACTGCCAGATAAGGAGTTGCCCCCAAAAAATAGATCTCTGTAGTGCTTGTGAGCAGTACGTAGTAAATAGTTTAGAATAGATTTTGCATGCATGTGACAACACCAAGGGTAATATTGAGCTGGTATGCTTTCCCCCTGACTGGTTTGGCCAAAAGCAGCCTTAGGTGTCAGCCTGGCTACCTCAGTACCTCCCAATCCCAAGTGTGTAGAAGACACCTAGGTAATTAGAGAGTAAAGTAAGGAGACTTTATTGTCAAACACAAAGGATTGTGGCATTTTACATGAATAATTAACAGTAGGTTACCACTCCAAACTTAACAATTTAAAATCCACAGAGGCCTCCACAAGCAGAGTAACAAGCACAATACTCCAATCAGTCGAACAGGAGCCATAACCCCAATTCAGACTGTCCAGGCAGGAGAGAGCTAGCTACTACGGCGATATCTTCTTTTATGTCCACCCTTGTTTGCCACAGTATTGTCACTTTAGCAGGGCAGTCTTTAGATAACTTACCTGCTCTGGATTGGAGTCTTCTTATACAGAGGGACTGATCCATAGCCTTCCCAGAGTCCTCAGGTAACAGCAGGCACAGTGTGTTATTTTCACTAAGCAGGAAGATGAGCTTATAAGGCCTGATTCGTCTTAAATCGTAATGTGTTAAAAAAGACGAATGTAACTTGTTCAATCTCAAGAAACTTTTCCATTTGAATATGGATATAAGTAGGCTATACATTACTTGTAGTATGCAAAGAGACAGAACAGATTGCAGGATACGCACATTCATATCTGCTATATAAGGTCCCTTCAGAACACATGCAAAAATAAAAATTCTATTAAATAAATTAACAACTCTTAATACTATAATCATTAATTAAAAATACATGTTAAAAAAATGAAACACATAAATCAGGATGTACTTAATGCTGTACATAAAAATACATTTTTATAGTTTCTCTTATTTGCAGACACATGTTCTGGCATGCATACGTGTCAGTCATCACTATCAGTCAGCAACTACAGCTGCCCTGTAGCTAGTGCAAGTGATACAGCTAAAAAACATGTACATCAGAGATACCCAGAACTTGAATCGGATGAATGTGTGTATGTTTGACCTCAGCGCGCCCTTACTGTACCTGCGTGTGTCTGTGTCATATGCGTTAGGACATGAATTGGATGCAATTGTGTTCACTGGCATAAGGTCCATTTTTGAGTATGTACAGAGCAATTGCACGCAAGATATGACATGCAATAGGACTTACGTCCAAAGGGGGGTAATTTGATTTATTATCCCTTTGATAATTATGCAGATATTATCGTCTGGATTCATCTTCGGATGTGCAGCCCCAATCTGCCCCTGTTTCTTCCTAGGGAGAATGGTTTCTTGGATGACAGCCACTTCCAGCACAACATGGCTCAATGCTAGCCGAGGAATGCCAGTGATTATAGCAGCTCCTCAGCATCTTGTCGACTGAGGCTCTGGTAACCGTGCTTTGCGCCATTGTATGAGGTCCTAATATCTGTTTTTAAAATTACCCTAACAATGCAAACGCATTCAGCGCTTATGCATTCTATACACAGCACGCAGTGATTGACCCCCCCCCTGTGCCACTTAGGGCTTGGACTCCTGCGGTAATCCCAACTTTTGAGTCCCTAGTCTACATGGTCTCTTTGTCCACTATCTTCTGTGCCATGCATACTAATTTGAGCATAGAATATCTGTGAGTGAACATAGCCAATCAATGGCTGGTTATGAAAACAATCCTCTGGAAAGCAGCGAAAATAATTTTTTGTATTCATTTTCAAGCACATGCAAACAAAACATGCAGTTCTTAGTAATCACTTCCCTATACTTAGGAAAGAAGTTTATGGTATCTTACTGTCTATAGCACTATAGCAAGTCAGTCACGTCAGTCACGTAAAATGATGGACTTGAAAACTTAGGCTTGTATAAACACCATTCATAACATACTTTGGGTTTGTGGAACTATCTACAAGTGTATATGTATATATATATATATATATATATATATATATATATATACAGGGTGACTCAAAAGTTTCAGTACACCCTTTTATTTCAAAAACTCTACAGGAATTGGGCCGATTGGCCGATTTCAAGATGGCGCCCATGTTTGGTACATACCGTAAAAGATAGACCACGTCACCCATACCTTACTGGAGTATTCAGGTTTCCCAATTCCTATAGAGTTTTTTGAAATAAAAGGGTGTACTGCGACTTTTGAATCACCCTGTATATATATATAGCGCTATAATATAAGTCAATGTCAGCACATTCTAATGTTAAGATGTGCTGATTATACATCTAACCATCCCAGCGGGTCCCCATTGGTAGCTGCTGCTACATATCACATGACCCACTGTGAGCACCTGTGTCGTGTCTCTACTATTATTGTAAAAGCAATGGATCATCTGCGTAGCACTAACTTATGTGAATACTTTTTCCCAGCAAAAGCACTGGTAGGTGGCTGCAGGTGGGGAGTGGGTGAAGTGGTGGCGAAAAAGGGAGATGTTATCTATCTCTCTCTCTCTCTGTATATATATATTATTACCTTTATGAATTATACAGTCATGATACTCAAAGGTGGCTTCTAATATTTTTAAGCTCTAGAGATACGAAGGGCTGGAAAAAGGCTTTACACTCTCTACTTACCTGTTTAATGTGAAGCCATTTTCCAGCCCTTCGTAACTCTAGAGCTTAAAAATATTAGAAGCCACCTTTGAGTATCATGACTGTATAATTCTCTGTGCAGAGAACTGTTTCCTATTCCAGCCATGCTGGTTTCCCATACATGCATGCATTATAGATATATGTAGAACACATTACTGTTGCTATTTTACTAAATACTTAAACAAGCTGAGCAGTTAAATAAATGGCTTCTGGAGCTGTTTCTCCTTTATCTGAGAGTGGCTTGCCTCAGCAGCGCTTAAAAGGTGAAAGGTTTAGAAAACACAAAGGGGAGCAGACATGGCCTTTGAATTTGGGATTGGGGAGCATTGTTAGAGATAATTTTCCAGCTGTCACAGTAATATCGATCTAGCTTAAAACTGGTTCTTCTCTGTTTGGCCACCTATAGTGTCATGTAAATCCCTTTAACACATGTTTTGCTGAGGAGCAGAAAGGCCATTATATGGCAATCGGTTTAAAAAAATGTTAAGAGCAAGAGGCACTCCTCCCAGTGGCTAAACTTTTATCATTTTCGGAATGCTATTATTGGTCTGAAATCTGTATGCACAGAACATCACTATTTTAGAAAATGCATGATTGCATTCATTAGATTGTCTACTCGTTGGAAAACAGATAAACAATATAAATCCCACTAAATTGATACAAATGAAACTTGATCATACATAGAGCTCTACCCAAGGTAGACCTGTTTTTTCATGCTAGAAATCTGTCAACTTGAACTTCTTATTTCCTAGACTTTCGATTCCTAAGCCAAAACATTTGAATATTTTAACAACTCTCCACAATGCTTGGAACTTAGAGTTAATGGGATTATTTTGTATTTGGAGCAACATGCATAAAATGATCTATATTACATGTAAAAATTATCTCTGTCTTATCACTCCTTATTGAATTATTTTGCAGTTTTTCTCACAGTGACTGCAGGAGGAGACAATTATTTATCAAATCTCTGTGTATGACATTAATGCTGCACTACAACTACAGTTATTTATTTTTTTGTTTTTGGGTTATTAGTATTTTCTGGATAACAGAAAAGAAGGCTCCTTACCTGAATTTTTTAATGTAATACTTTTTTGTGAATTTCTCTTTATATGCTTTCACCATATATGATTACTGTGTGATAGTCCTAATAAAGTAACTGTGGTATTTATATTGCTGTGCATACCACAACTTACTGTAAGTATTTCTGGCAACTAGACTTTAATGCTATATTCTTACTGGCCATGTGGTACCACTACCACATTCAATAATACAACCTTATATGTTCTATGTCAAAGCAGAGCCGGATTAACAATAGGGCTAAAGGGGCTACAGCCCAGGGGCCTTGGGCAGCTGTGGGGTCCGCCGATATTTATCGGGTCTCTGACTGTCACTTGTTCAAGGAAAATGGTAGGCAGCTAACAGCAAATGTTATGCTGTTAACTGCCTGCTGTCACTGTAGGACTTACTGCGTAATTGCTACAGATAGTGGAACAACGGAAGGAGGTAAGTTCACGAGGGGGGGGGGCTCATGGTGGGGGTCCCTCACAGTATCCTTAGCCTGGGGGCCTTCCTTCCCTTAATCCGGCCCTGTGTCAAAGTAACGCCAACAGTAAGAGAATATCCTTCCCACATCTTTTATGGCATGCATTTTTTCATGTTGCACAGGGCATTACCACAGCAAAAGGTTATTTGTCTGTGAATGAAATTACTTATATATTGGCAAACGTTTGTGCACCAAAATTTTAGCAGTTCAGATGATGTATCCAAAAATACACACACACACACACACACACACACACACACACACACACACACACACACACACACACACACACACACCTATACAAGAACTTTTGCATGTTTCCAAAATATTGTCAACTTTTTTTTACATAATATATTTTATCCCACCAACTCAATGCTTTCAATAAGTGATCATGCTTATTTTCAGGTTTAATCCAGTTGGCTTATCTCAGTTGGAATAATTCAGGCCAATGTAATATAAAACAGTATTGAGCTACAAGCACTGACAGAAGCCTCTAGTTGTGTTGCTAATCTAAAATGTATAAATATCAGAATATAAAAAACAAATGTGTATTATTTTATGGCATCATTTCTAAAAATAGTCATTGATAAATTGATATAATAGTCACAGGATTTCAATTCTATTTTGCAGCAAAAAGTTTAAAATAAAGGAAGAAAGCTCCCCCCCCCCAAATAGAGGGTGCATATAAAATAATCCTGCCATCTGATCTGCCTGCCCTTCACAGTGGCCTGTGCTGCCTTTGATGTGTTCGCTTCTGAGCACGCTTCAGAGATGCACAATAGAGGTGCCACTGACCAGAGAGCATTGAAATGCATTCTGAGTCACAACAGCAGTGAGAGCAGCACAACAGCAGCACAGGCAGAGCAGAGTAATAGCCCAGCTGTTACCTGATTTAACACTCCAGCAGCTGCACTCCCTGATTTCACAGAAAAGAGCGGTCTTTCAAGTGCTACTGCCAATATTACCTTTCAGCTAGCTAGACATATGTCACCTTTTTACTTTAAAATACAATGTTTCACATTAGGATGCAATGGAGACTGGGGGCAGGAAGGGGAAGAGAAAAAAACAGAGAAAAGAGACAGTATAATAAAATGTTACCTGCTAACCTGCTACAGTGACATGTTAACTGTAATGAAGGTGATCAATGGCATAATTAAATCTGTCCTCAAGTTTTTCAGTTTACAGTTTTGTACATTTTCTCAAAAATTCCACATCAAACAATAAAGTATATAATTGTTAAAATACTTGTCAATAAATATTTTGTGTACTTAGGGCCAGTGGGTTCACAACATAGGGAGCAATCTGCTTGGGCTTCAAAGGAGCCAACTTACTTTGCTTTTTTTATGCCAGGGATAGGGTCTTATTTTAAACTCCCACCATAGTAGGGTTTTATTTTCAATTACTACTTTAATTAAGCTAGCTGTTGGGACCCCAGCTTGTTTTTACCTCAGACCTACTTATTTCTATTTATATGTACCTTGATAATAAACAGAATTATGTTATGAGAATCTGTCATTGTCTGTTTTTTGTGTAAATGTACCTGTTATGTGGCTTTTTAGTTGGCGTTTGATTACAGACGCAGAGGGCCTTATCATTAAGGCATGTAATATAAATGTGTGTAGGACATACGCACGAACTACAAGCAGATCAACTACAAGCAGAGCTGAAGTAACGTCTCTTGTTGAATTGGGCATCTAGGTGCGCTCTGCTTATACGGCACTTGCTGTATTGAGACAGACACAACACACTACTGGATATGTACAATACATATGTGGAATATAAAATCCCGACAGAATCCACACAAAACAAAGTATTCATTTATTGTCATCTGTTAATAAAATAGAAATAATGAAAAAAAACAATAGAAAAAGTTGTTCCTCCCACCCATGAAATACATTTTCAGTATGTTGTTAATGTCTCTTGTACATAAAATGCATTTTACAGTTGATTTTCATTGGAAGCATGCATACACGACAATCTTCACTATCAATTAGCACTTAAACCTGACTTGAAGCTGGTGCAAGTGATAGGACTGTAAAACACATATCTTAGAGACGCACAAAGTTTGATTTGGATGCTGCTGCATGCACTCAACCTTGGCATGCCCTTACTGTAAATTGACTAAGTGCATATACCCATTCCCCTCCTAGTTACGCCAATGAAATCATAGACTGTCGGAAGTGTCCTTTGCGTTTGAAGATTAATTGGATGTCCTTACATTCGTTGGCATATAGTTCGTTTCTGGGCATGCACAGACCAAATTATCACAAAAAGCTGCACCTATCAGCGTTTATGTTCCTTAAGGAATCAGGCCCAGCATGGCATTTTTTTACCATTTCAAATGTAGAGAGTAGAAAGATAATGAGGAATGTTTTTTATAGATGTAAATCATAAGCCTGGGATTATGCATTGAAATGAAAAGAACATAAAAAAAAACCCACAATAATTATCAGATCAAATATAGGTAGGTATAAATAATTGAATAGGGATAGATTTATAAATGTGACCAAAGCTGACAATAAATTATGATTTTTTTATGCAACATATTTGTATTATGTTTGATAGTATGATATTCTTCCAACAAAACAATCTGGTACATATGATGAGAGCACTATTCCTATTCAAAAGGAAACAGTATGTACATAGGCAGAGAAGTGGCATGATAGAAGGCAAAAGGGTAGTTGTAAACAGAATATATTTATACTATATATAATTATTAGTGGTGTACAGCAGGAACTGGTATTGATGAACTTTTAGATGACCTAGAAAGTAAGGTCTTGTTATTTGCAGACACTAAGATATGTAGAGTTATTGAAACAGGATAGAAGCTTGCTACAGAAAGTTTAGACAAAATGGCAAACAGTGCTGCAGAATGTCAGATAAAACTTACGTTAGATATACAGGGGTTAGATATGCTACTTACACAGTAGATTAAATACATTTGTGCAATGCAATAGCTGCAAATACATATAAAATTCTGTGATGCATAAATAGGGTGTTATTATTATGATGCAGGCACCACTGTGCAACTACGCATGGTCCAGGATAGGGAAAAAAAAGGACATCTCCCAGCAAGCTCCATTGCATTATTATTATTATTACCATTTATTTATATAGCGCCACTAATTCTGCAGTGCTGTACAGAGAACTCACTCACATCAGTCCCTGCCCCATTGGGGCTTACAGTCTAAATTCCCTAACACACACACAGACAGAGAGAGACGGACAAACAGACAGACATACTAGGGTCAATTTGTTAGCAGCCAGTTAACCTACTAGTATGTTTTTGGAGTGTGGGAGGAAACCAGAGCACCCAGAGGAAACCCACGCAAACATGGGGAGAACATACAAACTCCTCACAGATAAGGCCATGGTCAGGAATTTAACTCATGACCCCAATGCTGTAAGGCAGAAGTCCTAACCACTACACCACTGTGCAAGGTAGAGGCTAGAGGAGGAGTTATGCCAGCCCAGTGTGCCTGCTCAAAGTGAGAGAAAAAGGTGTTAAAACTGGAGTGCAGAATCAAAGTGTATGCAGAGAAATCTTAGGGAGAATTGAGTGAAGACACTGAGGGAGGAAGGTTTGTGAGAGGAGAAAAAACAAAGATAGACAACAATAAAGTTGTGAGAGAGAGATACTGTGAAGAGAGAAAAAAACAGAAGCCTGAAGCTGCCATTTGGGACATACTAGAAGACAGCAGCCATTGAAGGATAGTTCAAAAAAGGAGCTTTGGAGTGAAGTGGAGCAAGTATAGCTGGTTGTATTACTTATTTGCTGGTTGACTAAGATACTACTCAGGGGCATATTCAATCAGCCGTGTATATTGTGGCTGTGCATTTTTTTGTGGCTATTACGTTACCGGATCATCGTGGATTTCACTTTGCAACCCTATGGTGGGCACAAATTATACAAAGAATAATTGAAGTGCCACTTTAAATACACAGATTTGTTTGTCCACCTGCACAATATCATTTTCTTTTATATTTTGCTACATTTTGATATGATTATTTTAACAATAATGAATAAAAGTTATCTTAAAATAATTAAGATTTTTTCAGACATGAGTGATAATTCATACAAGGGAGTTTGTTAGTAATTAGTGTCAGAAGTACCTCATCTATAGGCACTAAGTGAGAGGTTAAGGTAGTAGTGCAAAGGAAATCATCGGAATTGCTATGCAAACTGTTAGCTTTCTAATATTTAATAAATAATTGCCTTTATTCTTGTATGTTACATTGTTTTATGCCCTGTCATTATTTCATGTTAGAAATATATTTTTTTCTTACAATTACAGATAACCAGTTGCTGTCCAATCCTTATCTAATAAATGTGCCAGGTTGACTTCTGCAACATTCTTGTCTCTCGCTTATGTGATTTTCATGTTTGTGGTGGGAAAGAGGTCCCCCAAGTCTCACCTTAGTGTCTATAGTCCCAGACACTCCCCAGAAGAGAAGCCACAAGTGAAGGTTTGGGTGAAGGCACTGTTATGAATTAGAGAGGTGAGAGGAAATCCTACACCCATGCCATTTACATAACCAATTCCCATATGAGCTTGGAAAAGGGGTGTTACATGTTTATTAGCATTTTTTTATAGGATGACACAATAGTGCAAAAGTGTACAGGTAGATGATATGGGACATGGAAGAGAGAATAAGAGGAAATTAGTGTCCTGCTTGTGAGAGCTTACAATCTAGTTTGGAGGGGGCTGAGACAAGAGGAGAGGTTGATGCACACAGAGTAGTAGGGACAAAAAGTTTGGGCCAGTGAGAGAGGATTCAGATGTGATGCATGTGATGTAAACATAATAATACCTTTGTATAAATCACTAACAAGACAAAATTTTGAATGTTTGCTACAGTTTTGGGCAACCCAATTTAAGAAGTACAGAGGAAAACTAGACTTGGTTCAAAACTCGGCAACTTCACTAATAAACATAATTGAAATGTAAAATTCTAGATAGGGGTAGAGAAACTAGATTTATTTACTTTGGATAAAAGGTGCCTTAGAGGTGACATGATTAATATGTATACATGTTTCCAATTTCAATACAGAGATTTGTGTAATAATTTACCAGGGACAGAAGAGGAGTAGTCAACATTTGTAAATGAATGAAAGATGTTTTCACCATCAGCATAGAAGGGATACTATAAGATGGTGATGGTAAAGTCAATGAGGGTCAGGAAGGATTTTTGTCCCCTTGTGAGGCTAATCTGGCAAGTGTCACACAGGGAGTTTTGTTTTGCCTTTCTCTGGATGAACACAATTGGAATTTATGGAAGCTTTAAATCAATGGACCTGCATCTTTTTTCAACCTTACTATATAACGTGGAATTTAAAATGAATAAAATAGAACACTAAGTCACATCTTTGCTTTCTATGTATTGCTGCAGCAGCTATGCACAGCTGTGAGAAGCAAGTGCATTACTGAAGGTGTCTAACCAAATGTATATAATAGAGTAGAATACTACTGAAAAGCCTATTAAGATTAATGTCCTTTCTTGTCAATAAGCTGACAGGACTTAGTTGTGGGTGCATACATCTTGAACTTTCCCATAAGAAAGGGGAAGGCCCTTGGCTGCAGGCAGGGGTCATTGCATGATCTTTACTTTTCTATTGTCCATGAGTGGGGTGAACGGATGATTTCTTGAATAGATAGATGTTTTACCTTTGTCCAAGGTTAATATTAATTTTTGTGGCACAGTTTATTACCATTTAGTAGTATGATATTAATTCTGAAGTAGCTTTTAAATCAGCTATTACCAAGTAACTCTAGCCTGAAAATCTGACAAAAGTAGAAACATTGGTACACCAACTTTATTGGATTGAAACTGTGTTTGGATCAGAAAAAAAAAGGCACAGTACAGTTCAAAATTGAAATAGGCCATTATAAGGTACACAAGTTCATTAATAAATTGAATTTGACAAACAGGACAATGGGCTCCTTCTCAAAACAAATATTAATTCGCAGAGCAGCATATCATGGCCCAGTACATCACATCTAGCTGAACATAGCTTATGGTGTAATAGCACAGTACAGAGTGGTACAAGTTTTATTGAATAGCACAGTTTTTAAAACTATCGTTGCATACTCCAGCACCCGTACTCCCTTGTTAAACTGATGATTGTCTGGACATAGAGCAGCTGGATGGTACATATACTGATGTAACATCTGAGAAAAACTGTGAAACTATCTACAACTGTAATGTCTTCAAATATATAATATTATTACCTGTATAAATACATGTTTTTTTGTCATTGGTCTACTTTTAGTCAAAATAATGTGGTTATTAACTTTACAAACATCACGTTGTATAACATTTTCCTACTATATTAGAGCAAATAATGTGGTTTACCGTTTCAAACAGGAAAATAAATACTACTACAAATAGAGAGTCCATTCTTTGAAATGCATTCAGTATTGTGAGTTCCCTTTCAGAAGAGTGACAGCAGCCTACCTAACCCGAGGCTATGGCTCAGATTGCAGTGAGCCAATCATTTAATAAAGGACCTGACTCTGAGAAACCCTGGACCGCTGCACAGGACACGCTTTTCAAGGCAGCATCTGTGCACAGCATATGGCAACTATTTATTATAGCTTCTGCATAGAGAAACAGGAGTTCCCAGGATAACTGCTTCTCATATATCAAGATGTCTTGCTTACTGTTTCTCATAACAGTCCGCCTAGTGTGTAGTCCATGTGTGTTTGTGAAGGACAATACCACTACAGTACACAATTGTCATTGTGAAGTCACAACCGTCACATTCCCACTGTATGCCTGTATTTTACCAGTGTTATATACAGGAGTAATTAAAAAATTGTACCCTTTAGTTCTGCTTTGTGTCTCAGTATATGCAGGTTTTATTTGTATCATATTGTATTCACTGAGCTGTATTAATTCTGTCATATACTGTAATTCTGTTTCACATACTTGTAGTACTGTAAAGGATTAAAACACACCTGTGTATATACTTTTATGTAAAGTTGTCTGTACACTTTTTTGTCCAATAAGAATTATAGTGATTAATATTTAATATACAAAAATTAATAAATGTAGCTCTTATGCAATTTAGATTTTCAATGAAAAAGACATTTTTAGGCGCAGGGACATAGAGGAGGTAATTTACAAGGCACTAAATTGTCAAGTCGTGGGGCAAAATTTTCTGGCAGTATGGTATGCCTGCCCTCATTCCACTTCCAGACATAAAGGGGGTAGGCGATTTCGGGAGTTCCGTTCTCTCCATTTGGACTGGAATGTGCATGCGATCATGTGCATAAGAACCGCAGCGCAGGGTCTAGCTTCCTGATGTATGTCCACACCCCCACCTCTACTTTCTCCCTCTGGCTTCTTCCATTGGCCGTGCATGACAGATAGCAATGTGAGTACCTTCCTCACTGTGCACAATGAAAAGGTGCCTACTCCAAGTAAGTTAACTCTCCCACCTGCATTCCATCCCTGCCTTTTCCTGTCTCTATTTTTTCCTGCCAATGTGTGCCTCTGCCCCCTGCCCATGTATGCCTCTGCCCCCCTGCCCATGTTTGCCTCTGCCCTCATATACATGTGTGTCCAAACAGTTTGTGTGTATCTGTCTCCACATTATGGACACCTATCACTTTCTTTTCCCTCTTTTGTGTATTTCTTGCTTTGTTTCCCCATCCCATCTGTTATCTCTCCTTTTTCTCCCATCTGCCCCCAAAACCCACTGTCCTCTTGTGCCACACTTTCTCCCTCTTCATCTTCACTTCTCTTCATACTTTTCCTTCCTCCTTTTTCCTTCCTACCAAGTCAGTGATGGTGGCTGGCGATTACAAGCAACATGGACAAACAGGGGCAAAACCATGTCCAATGCTACATAATTGAACCCGAGAATGACAGCTAAGCACAATTTTCCTTTAATAAATCAAATGGTCTTTTTCTTCAGAGAGTTACCATCGGGCATAATACTGCTATCGCCAGCTGTATTCACTGCAGGTGGTAAGATTGTCATTGCACAGGGAACATTATTTAACATGAAACATCTGTTATCTTATTGCCATACCAGGATGCTTCAAAAATGCTTCAGCCTATGAATAATCTTTAATGTTGTCATCTATTTTATTTTGTAACTATAATATATACAGAATATATATATATATATATATATATATATATATATACTCCCACAGGTTTTGCTGAACCACTTTGCTATTTATTTTCATGTCAGGGTGGATAATACAGCCTCTGCAGTGTCTTCAGCAATCACACCGAAGATATTCAAACTATTTACAAAATCGCATAGCCCTATCCCTAGCTATTACAGTTAGATCCCTAACGGGACACTGGACACTTGTTGATACTAGTCTTCCACACACAGCTCAAACCCAGCTATCTAGGATTTCTGTCAAAGCATTGCTCTAGCTGATTCCTTAATCGATTAGGCTCAGGTGTTCCACATGTAGTCCCGTGCAGTGTGTGTGTGTGAAGGTGTACAAAGTTAACCCTGTCTGCATCCTTAGCCTGCAGATTCCCAGGGAAAACCACCATGTCCTTCCTCTATTAGTATGTGGCAAATTTCCCCCACAATAATATATATACATATATATATATATATATATATATATATATATATATATATATATTGTAAATATAGAAAGAGGGATGATGGCGCCAAATCTAGTAGTGCTAACTGGTACAGATCGTCCAGACAGTCAGTATTACTGTATACAGAAATATAAATACAAAGTGTTCATCATGTCAGGCTGGTATAAACAGTATAAACCAATGTTCATAATTCCTGATCATATGCCGAAACACAGACAGAAGAAAGCAGAAAACAACGTTTCAGATGTATCCGTGACAATCAGTAGCAAGTGATAGGTGGCAACGTACCAAAAAGATATAAATAAACAGCTTATCTGTATCAGAGGTTCTTGGAAATGAGCTCCAGTCAGCTTCAAGAGGTCAGGAACAGACGTGTAGATATCTTATGTAGGTATATGGTAACTGGATTATCAGCCACATCACAGTCACTGCTCACAAACTCCACTCATACGGTGTATTAAGAGAGGAAAAAGCCATATAGTGTAGTACTTATGTGCAATAATTTATTCAGCATGTATCATAATAAAACACACTCACAATATATATAAGGTTTAAAAGCTTATCTGTTAATCCTGTGGACATAGGATACTGCTACACGATATAGATCACTGGGATGTATACGAAGTAAACACCAATGGGCTCCACACAGAAGTTCTCAATGGGGTAACTTTTCAGGGATCAGGTAGACAGTCCAGCCTTATGTGTACCAGGACTAATGTATGTAGAACAGCCTCAACGCGTTTCGTCGTATAGACTTCGTCAGGAGGAGTATTTTAAAACCGCACTTATTGCTGTCTTAAATAGCGATGGCGGGCGCCATTTTGCGCATGCGCAGAACAGCGCGATTTTCGCGCATGCGCAGAACGCACTTCCGGTTCAGCGCTAACACTATCTGTGTGGGAGGGATGTGTGTTGCCTGTTACAAACAGGTATTGAGCCTTAGAGGACTCAGAAGTAGTAGGGGCAGAGAATGTTTAAAGGTTAGTGCCCAAGAGACAGTCTACTTCTGAGTCCTCTAAGGCTCAATACCTGTTTGTAACAGGCAACACACATCCCTCCCACACAGATAGTGTTAGCTCTGAACCGGAAGTGCGTTCTGCGCATGCGCGAAAATGGCGCCCGCCATCGCTATTTAAGACAGCAATAAGTGCTGTTTTAAAATACTCCTCCTGACGAAGTCTATACGACGAAACGCGTTGAGGCTGTTCTACATACATTAGTCCTGGTACACATAAGGCTGGACTGTCTACCTGATCCCTGAAAAGTTACCCCATTGAGAACTTCTGTGTGGAGCCCATTGGTGTTTACTTCGTATACATCCCAGTGATCTATATCGTGTAGCAGTATCCTATGTCCACAGGATTAACAGATAAGCTTTTAAACCTTATATATATTGTGAGTGTGTTTTATTATGATACATGCTGAATAAATTATTGCACATAAGTACTACACTATATGGCTTTTTCCTCTCTTAATACACCGTATGAGTGGAGTTTGTGAGCAGTGACTGTGCTGTGGCTGATGATCCAGTTACCATATACCTACATAAGATATCTACACGTCTGTTCCTGACCTCTTGAAGCTGACTGGAGCTCATTTCCAAGAACCTCTGATACAGATAAGCTGTTTATTTATATCTTTTTGGTGCGTTGCCACCTATCACTTGCTACTGATTGTCACGGATACATCTGAAACGTTGTTTTCTGCTTTCTTCTGTCTGTGTTTCGGCATATGATCAGGAATTATGAACATTGGTTTATACTGTTTATACCAGCCTGACATGATGAACACTTTGTATTTATATTTCTGTATACAGTAATACTGACTGTCTGGACGATCTGTACCAGTTAGCACTACTAGATTTGGTGCCATCATCCCTCTTTCTATATTTACAATACTTATTTCTCGATCGGAACACCATCCGAAAATTAAGAGGGAGGCTGCCTACTCTTATGAAGAATAGTGTACACCAAGATTGGTGATCTATATTATTATTTACTCTCTTATTTCGGGTTTGAGCGCCAGTATTTATTATAACTAATAATACACACACATATATATATATATATATATATATATATATATATATATATATATATATATATATATTATTTTGCTCAATGTAAAAATAAACTTGAAGCAAGAATGCTACTTTTAATAAAAACCGTGCTGATGTCTTCTCACTCTCAATATTTTTAATAAATGAGGCTGAACCAAGTAGTGTTTAAGTACAAAACAGATATTTTTGAAATGAAAGAGGTAGGAAGTAGAACTTGTGCATAGTGCACTTGCAGATTTTTCCGCCTGCCTGCAAACCTAAGCACACATCTAGTCTGCAAATTTGTCTTCCATGAACATTAAGTAGCCTTGCACCTTGAAATACGCTTGAAGGCCAGAAAGCTGCAGTTGTGGAAAAATAAAACATTTGCAGTGCGTATCCTGTATATATATCATAAATTGCTTCTAGTGTAAAACTCAGGACCTGTTACTGCAAGGTGGGGGAGGAAATGAAGCATTCTGAATTTGACATGGAGAGAGGTAAACTAGGATTAAAGGCAACTGGGAGGGCTGCACTGGTTATTGAGTCTTCTCTCAGCACTGAATTGTAAATTGTGTATTAAACTGTTTGAGGGCTCCTTTCAGAAGACAATAGCTCTTCCCCTCAACCTGCTACTCGTTTACACATCTGTCAAGCTCATGACCTAGTTTCAGAGCTTGTGTAACCTGAATCAACCTAGTATTTATATTGTAATTGTGGGCCCTGAGGTGATGTTCTTTAAATATTCTCCATACTATAATATGTTTTATGATAACAAAAGTGCATGTTACACCCAGATTTTGATCATGCTTAGATTTGAGTAAGATAAATAAAGTAGTGTATTTTTTGTTTCTTTCTTTAACAAGCTGTAAGTGCTTTCATATTTTTCCTTAGATAACCAGATTTTTCATAGTAACCTATATTTTAATGTGATTGGCAGAAAGATTTTGCTGTTGTAGCCTCATGTTACTCCCGCATCATTAAGAACTGAGATCTGCATAAGAACGAAGGATAATAAAAGCTTTGCTGTATCTTTAACTGAGTTATTCTTTGGAGTGTTAATAGTTAACTATTTGATACGCCCATCCGGTGTCATAGGGGAGGGGTCAGGGCCGCCATCAGGGGGGTACGGGGGGTACTGTTGTACCGGGCCGGGGCTCACCAGGGGGCCCGGTACAACAGCTTAGCACAGACTTACCCCTGTGATCATGTGCTTTGTCACAGGCAGAGCACATGATCGCAGGGGGAATGAATCCTCCACCCCTGCGATCGGATCCTGGTGCCTGGCTGTCACGGTGACAGCCAGGCTGAAGACAGAATAGCGGAGACCAGCGGCGGGCCCCAGGTAAGTCTGTGTTGCTCAAGGGGGGGGGCGCCCGTACTGGGCCCGATTTTTTCTGAAGGCGGCCCTGGGAGGGGTATAGGGCTATAAGTTGGATGGGCGGAGTGTTGTTCGGCCGAGGCAGATCTGGATGTTGCATAAGTATCCTCTATGCCTGTCTCTACCTGCTGCATTTTTCATTGTATTTCCCATCCTGTGGCTTTCTCCCTTTAGTATATTTAGGTTTCTTTCCCTTATCCTATATCTTTCCTGTCTTTGAATGTTTTTCTCCCTGTTTAGTTTCACATCAGTGTACTTTCAATGTAGCTTCCCTCCCTTAGATTTTTCACACTAGATGGGACTTTCCCCCTTAATTTAGTATTTCAGGCTGCAGTAGTACAGAGCTAAGTATACCAGTATGTCTGTATAGTTATGATAGCTGTGGTATTTCCAAGTTTGTTTTTCCTGCAGCTATTTATATTGCATCATTTTCCTCTGTGCTCTCCCCTTCCCCCACCCAGTAAGGGTATGTGGGCTGGGGTTATACAATTCATTTGTGGTAATTGCTGGATATGAAGATGTTAGGAGATATCGGTCTTGCTTATTGTGTAGCAGGGATTCCCTTCCCCCACCAGCATGCTGCACAGACATATTCAGTGTGCACAAAAGTTCTGCTTACACATGAGCTAATTTTGTATAATTTGTCACATATTATTTGTCTGTCCAGGCAGTCACATTGCAAGGCAATAAGGGGACATGTAAACTGTTTTATGTATTCACTTCAAAGGTCAATATATATAGAAAAAAAAAAAGAAAGAAAAGCAAGAAAGAAAAAAAATAGTGGGTCTATTTTCTGGGCCAGTGCTTTAAGGTGGTGCCTTACAGTTTTCATGCATTGGGATGCTACTTACATGCTGTCCCTGCGTATGGCATGTAACAGGGGATACTGATTTGCAAATATTTATAGGGGTTAAAAAGTGCGCCAACTACCTACACGAAGGGGGAAGGGGTGTTTTTTCCCACAGCTTTCATGCAGGGCCCATCACAGTTTTCTGCCAACATTCCCCACCCCGACCACAGGTGTAAATTGCTTATGACGTTTTACCCCTCTGCTTGATGCCGGCAGTGGCGGGGCCCCTGATTTGTAACCTTTACTGGGCTTATTACCATATAACAAATTACATGAGCCTAGGGCTTGTGTAACATGTAGGGACTTGCCCATAGGGGTTGGTGGCAAGGGAATGCTCATTATTGCCTGGGGGACAGGATTGGCAAGCTGGGTGGCAGAACGCCTGCAGGAACTTATATTATGGACAGTTAACCTTCAACCAACACATAAAATTTCATATAAGTGTAATGTATATTTTGGTATCTGGCACATCTCCAAATACTGTGAGTATATCGGTTTAGGTATGCATTTTTCTTACGCTTCATTTGTCCTGGTACAGATGCAGTTCACATTGGATGGGATCTGCGGTAAGGAAGGACAGTACACTGGAGGTTATGGAACAGTTACCGGCTGTGCGACATAACTTACAGGTCTGGTCTGGGGTGTGTCCTTAGTAAGTCCTCTATTCTCGCAGTTGACACAGTGAGTACAGAGTTATTATGTACAAGGTGTTAGGGGCAATTTTTTCCTGGCGCTAGCAGTTATTACATTATAATTGCACCTATAGCATTCAGTTGAGGGTTGGTGGTGCCAACCTGGGTTCCTCCGGGCTCCCTTATTAGGTAGATGTGGGATGGTTCTTGCAGGTGCATAGGATTACATTATTCGGGATACTCTACAGGCGGGGCCCATACTGGTTTCTTGTGCCAACCTGGGCCATTGCTATTTGGGCAATTTTGCGGGCGAACAAATGGCTATGTTTTGGGGGTCCACAGGGTAATGGGTTATCTTCTAGTAAGAATGGTGTCATCTGATATATCACCTTAAGGGCCACGGTGCTAGCCGCCCGAGCTAAATTTTTCTTTGGCTTCACTGGCGGGATATTATCTGGGCGTATCAAGAGTTCTATGGCATATTAATGTTATATGTGTGCGGGCTGGGCGTGCTGATTACACTACTAACACAGGGGAACAAACTTGTGTCAGCTGCAAGGTGGAAGGGCAGCATCACTCAGACTTGGGTTACACAATAGTGTGTATATATGCTTAGCTATAGGAAAACTATAGACAAGAGAGTCGGCGCATAGGAGAGAGGAATGAACACAGGTAGCATGGCGGGTCTACCGATGTGATCCTCAGAATCTATAACATGAGCCTTCTAAGGTGTAGGATCATGCAGCCTGGTATGGGAAAAATGGGTATATCAAATTTGTGGTCCCATATATAGATTGTGATTTGTTCCAACTAAATTTTAACAAAGGCTTCATGTATTGTCCATGTGGTAAAACTGATTACTACACATACAGTCTTGAATGCACTGGGGTTTCCTGGCTGGAATTAATATATAATTTGCGTATTGTGGTATAACCCTCTGAAGCTTACGATGTTTAATGAATGTTGGGTGGCACAAGTTAGTCGATTAAGAACTATTCTGAGGAGGGAATGGTTAGTATTGAGGGAGATACAGGTACGGATACAGATACATATGCTGACCCATGATACAGATTGGTTGGTCGGATACAGATATATATGCAGAGACATGACAGATTTGTTGTGCAGAGTCATGATACAGATATGTTGATCGGATACAGATACATATGCAGAGACAGGATACAGAGTTGTTGTGCAGAGATATGATACAGATTTGTTGATCATGTACAGAGACATCTGCAGAGACAGGATACAGATTTGTTGTGCAGAGATATGATACAGATTTGTTGATCATGTACAGAGACATCTGCAGAGACAGGATACAGATTTGGTGATCGGGTACAGATACGTAGATAAGGACGTGATATAGATTTGTTGATCGGATACAGATACATGTCATGTATCATGATACGGATATGTTGATCGGATACAGATACATAGGCAGAGACATGATACAGATTTGTTGATCGGATTCAGCTACATATGCGGAGTCATGATGCGGGTATGTTGACCTGTTACAGATATATGTATGGTATGATGATGCAGATATGTTGGTCGGATACAGATACTATGCAGAGTCAGGATGCAGGTATGTTGTCCAGATACGGATGCATGTATGGTAGGATGATGCAGATATGTATGGGAGGCATAGCACTGCTGGGTCACATGGGCAAACAATATTCCTCGTATGAAGCTGCGGGTTTTGCAGAGTGTCCGGGACAAAACTTGTGGGGTTTATACTTAGGTTGTAAGGTATAGGGCATTTGGATAGTTGCTTGCAGGAGACCTATTGGCTATAAGCAATAGTTAAACACAATGGGGCTTTACTTTCATTGTATTTCATTATGTATGGGATTAAGCGATCCTGGGACAGTTGTTGGAGTTGGACAATTGTTAATTTGGATCGGGCCCATGAGCTGATGATAGTTTGGAAGTGGTCACTGTTAAATGACACTGTGTCTTTGCCCTCCTACAGAGGGGGTCTTCAGGGGGGGAGGTGCTATGCCCCGTTGTGGCAGCCTTACTTCTTCAATGGTTTACTTCCCAATGATGCATAGTTCTATACGTTTTCAGGGGTGGGTCAAGTGGATGCATTTATTGTCAATATCTCCAAGGCAAATTTACCCATCTGCAGTTACTGAACACGGGTAAGTCAAGTTGGTGAAGGGGGTTTGATACACACTTTCTTTCATGCCCTTTGGGACAGACGGTATGCCTTGCAGCATGGAGGACATTCCTGATAATAGTTATGGATCTGGGTGGACACCCTAGTTTTGATGGAAGTGGGTTTTTGGAGTTGGCACTTCTGGACTATAGGAATTTAGACAAGGATCTTTCTTGTGGTCTTCAGGGGAGACACTGATTATTGTTTTGGGGTTAATCATTGGGTCTTCGGGGGCACAGTGTAAGTAGCCTGGTTTTTGCCCTTACAGTTCCGGCTTAAGTGGTGGCATTAATCCTTTGAAGGAGGACTCTGCTTGATTGGGATTGGTATGGCACTATATCCTGAGCATGTGGTTAAACTAATATTCAATTTGGCAATGCAGTCTCCTATGGAGCGGCAGTCCCTTATGTTTTGCTGGTTGCCTTGGGAGGCAGGGGCGTGAAGGGACTTAAATTTACGTCCTGCTCTTCTTTCCTAATCTCTAACTTTTCTATTTTCTGCTGCAGTGGCACAGGTTTTAGACTGCTTGGGTCTTTGGAGGTCGGGCGCGAAGGGATTTCTCCATTTTTTTTTCCCACTGGGTTTTATGGTTTTACCTTCATCTGTGCTTCCACTCAACCCCTTTGTTTCCTCTTTTGTCTGGTGAGTACTGCAATCTTGTGAGTTTGTGTTATTGTTTGTGCTGAGTGTCTTTGATGTTCTGTTCTGGTCTTCTTGATTTTCTTTTCAAAAATTTTCAATTTCAGGGTGCTCCTCGGAGTTCCTGTTCTTCTTGCTGGTATGCATATTTACCTTGCTGTGGAGCTAATATTTTGTTTTTCTCCTACCTTACAGACCTTCGGACCCCACTACGGATCGGGCTGCTGGGACACTCCTATATACATGGGGCTGGTTTGCACAGGGCAGCTAGGGATATTTCTCTGTTTGCGGGGTCAGTGGTGGTCCAGTGGATAGGTCGTAGAGGTTTCAGTTGGCCTGGGTTTCGGAAGCTCCTTAGGGGTAATGTGGTTAGTCAAAGGTTTCCCCAGGTGCTGGTGTTACATCTAGGCGGAAATGACATAGATGGTAGCAAGTCGATTGATTTGATATTACGTATTCAGGAGGACTTGACTTGGATAAATGCCTTTTGGCCTGCCCCTGTCATTTGCTGGTCAGATATTGTGCAAGGAGGATTTGGCGTTCATTTTCTGATGGATGTGTAGCAGATGAAGTGAGGAGGAAGGTTAATTCCGTTGCATGTTTTCACACTCCATAGGTGGTTTGCGGTTTGAGCACCCACAAATTCGGTTTCAGAGCCCCTCGCTATATAAGGGCGTTGGAGTACATTTGAGTGAAGAGGGCATGGTTATTTTGTTCGAGATATTTATGACTTTTTAGCATCGGAGGGATTTGGTATGGTGGCGGGCCGCGTCTCTTAGGGATCCGGGCGTGGCAGGAAAAGCAGTTCAGTCGACGGCCAGTGGTTGTTTGGGCGCACATTTGGGCGCATGGTGAACCCGCCTCTCTTCGAGTGAATCGGCTATTAGTCTCGGTTTCAGGTACCGCCCCTGTGGGTTGCCCTGTGGTTGCTTCCCGTATAGCCCAGAGGAGGGGTGGTTTCGGTAGAATTGGGACGTGGTGCCCTGTCCAGGTAGATATGTGCGCCCGGGGTTTGATTGGTTGGTCCCCCACTTGAACCCAGGGGTTTGGTTGTTCCCCAGTGAGTAGTTCTAAGGATATGCTAGGACAGTTGGGTTTTGCCTGGCACACGTCGAACTGACTGCTTTATTCACCTCCACCATAGTTAAATAAATAATTTTAATTTTGCCACACTCAAGTCTTGTGTCGTTACTATTAAGGTTATAGTTGATTAAGAGGAAGAAGGTAAAAGAGGTTAAGATATCAGACATAAGACTTTTAAATGCTTTTCTACAATATTATACAGTCTTATTCACGAAATATCAATCTGACTTCCCCCAGGACATATGCTGAAATCTGCATATGTATTGCAGACTAAAAGAAATAGTATTCAAAAGTTCTCTGAAAACCCACCTCCTCAGACAAGTTTATAATATTCCTCTACCACCCTCTTAATCTACCTAGGTTACCCTATTACTGCCCTCTACACAGCTAACACAAGACAACAACCCTCTGACCAACATAGTTGTGTGACTGAGCATACAGCCTACTCAATACTTTATAACCTTTGCATTCTAGCTGTACAAATATTCAATAGGATGTAACACTTACCCTTGTGTTTTAAACCATTGTCCCATAGATTGTACGCTAATGAGCAGGGCCCTCTTACCGCTCTGCTGTATATATTACCCAGTATTGTTTTATTACTTGTTTGTTCCCAATTGTTTAGTGCTACAGAATCTGCTGGCGCTATAGAAATAAATGAAGATGATAATGTTAGTGCAAACACAACAGCGATATTAGGGATATTATTAGTTAAGAAAGCTTCAGGCATCTAAAAACATGACATTCCTCTAAATATCAGCAGACTTCCCTGACACTTATAGTAAAAATTCAGAAAATGACTATTGGGCATTGGATCCCCAATTTCAAATTCTCATCAGCTACTATGACCCCAAATTCGGTTATTCTATAGATCACTATCTCAGAGTCAACTAAAATACGGATTTCATGTGGCAGAATTATGCAGAGGGTAGCATATAAATAGTAATATGTTGATTTTATTTTATTTTTTCCCTTTTTTTCACAACCGCTTGTTTTCCTCAGTAAATATGTTGAATAACATGGTGTTAAATAGAGGGTCATAAGCACTTGTGGTGCACATATTTAGGGTATTTTCACTCACAGCACTTAAAGCAGCATCAAACATTAATATAGCCCTGCATACAGCCTCTTCCTTGCTCTCCCATTTTTGTCATCAGTTGGCATATGGCTCCTATTGTAACAGTAATTTGAAATAAGATACTATTATTTTTATTTATTGACTATTTTTATATAATGCAAACACTTTTATTCATCTCTGTGCACAGGATGTTTCAAGCATAGTTTTCCCACCCCAACAAAGAAAGCTTACATTCATGTATTAATACTATAGATTTGACTTGATCAAATTTAGAGGTCTATTTGTAAATATGTGAGGCTGATTTTTTCCATTACGGCAATAAAAAGCACCTATCACCGCAATCTATCAATAAAATATGGCAGAGGCAACTGCCTCGGCAAAACTTGCATATGAGTAAGGGTTAACTTAGCACTATGCCAGTCCAGTCATGCACAGTGGAGCTGAAAGGCCACAAATTGGAAAAAAATAAATTATAATAGTAAAAAACAGTTTAAAATATTTAAACATAATACTTTAGTCCTGAGATAGAGATAAAAGAATAAATACATCTACCACTACATGCTCGTTAAATAGTCATCGCCATTCTTTTGATGGGGAAGTTTCCAATTGTGAAATCATAAAATACCCATTTTTGCCGGACATGGGGCTTTTCGACCATTGACAAATATTCCCCTTCATTCCAAAATAGCCGTAATGCTGACTGCTAATGCACCAAATTGGTACACTTGCTTATATAATCCACCTCAATGTAACTCCTTGATTAAGTAGAACAGATGTTACAAATGTGGCAAACAATGATTCTGATAAGGAATTTAGGGTGGTTAGGTTCTCCTTCCAACCCTGAAAAGTTGTTAAAATCATATCGCTCTAGGCAAGCAAGAAATTACCATATAGAGAAGAGCACCTTCGGTTGTTACTAACAGTGGAGGGAATGTACAGAATGGGAATTTTTACAACAAGGAGATAGCAAGTAGAGAAAGGTAGACTGTGAACTACACCACCAAAAAAATCTAGTTACAGATGTAAAGGAGATATCGGCTAAGGTAGAGAATGTCTTTTCAGTAACACTCCAGGTAAAGAATGAAATAACCTCAGTGAGAAGGGAGATTGCCCTGCATCTCCTTTCTTGTTGGGAGTAAGGGATACAAGTCTATGCACCTCAATCAGAAAAACTGGTCAGAGATTTAAGAGTCTGGGGGCCTATTCATTATTCCTTTAATTGTCCCCCCATTTATTTAATTATCCGTCATTGCAACAGTGAGGGATTCTGTACCATTTCACTAAAATCTCTGGGTTGTAACCCGGTGTGTTTTCTGGGCATGTGTGACCTTAGGACTTGCTTGTGTAGAGTCATTAGACAATGGAGCAGTAGGAACAGGGCAGAGCAGAGCACAAAGCTTGACAGAAAGGGATCTAAAGATTCAATGATTAGCCATCACGGTCAGCTCCAAAAAACAAATCTTTTTGGTGCTTGATAAATTGGATAAGACCACAGTCCCCTTTGAGAATTAGGGGGACTGTGGTATTCTGTGATACTTGGCCTAATGCCAGAGATATCGCTGATAAGCCCCTGAGTCTCTGAAATTGAGTTATCTATTCCAGAAGCTTACAGATTCCTCAAAATTGTCCATGCTGACATCGTAATATTCTCCATATCCATATAGTAATCTCTTCTATGGAACCATTCCGTCCGGAAGGGGTGGAGGGTTTACTCCAGTGTTTGAGAAGGACCGATTTTGCAGCATTTCTCAGATGACTCTTTACATGTGTTACAATTACTAGAATTAACCTTAGTCAGTATTAGCGCCGGCCTTCCCAGGGCGCGGAGTCTAACGGCCATCCCGGTCTTCTCCAAGAACCGCCGCAAGACAGGATGGTTTTAGCTGCCGGAGAACCGCAGGTCACGGTCCTCAGGTTAGCCTACTGACGTAAGGATAGGGCACTATGAGATGGACAGGCAAGATAGGGCAGGGTAAATAGCAGAAAATAACTGCACTAACCGTGATATCCTGGAGAATATAGCGAGATTCCAGATCCTCAGTGCTGGGAGAGTAAGGAGGAGAGTCCAAAGGTATAGCCGGGTCGGTACACAGGAGTCAGCCGGGTCAGCAGTGCCAAGGATGAGACAGAGAGTAGCCAGAGGACAATAGCCGGGTCGTTACACAGGAGTCAGCGGGTAGGCAGTGCCAAGGATGAGACAGAGAGTAGCCAGAGGACAATAGCCGGGAGGAGTAGCCAAAAAAACACAAGGGAGTACACAGGGAGAGCAGGAACGAGGAGAGGAAGCCAGGCACTGAGGAAACACGTTGCTCTGACACAGATAGTGTGTCAGAGCAGCCTGAAATAGATATTTGAATTCCCCGCCCCTAGGTCATGTGACCGCCACCGGGACTACCCGGAAAAGGTAAGCTTCCTTACAATATGTTGAGATTGACATATTGGATAGGTGTAGGACCAAGAACTCTAGACTGTGCACCACACTTCCCATGACCACCTCAGAAGTGTCTAAACCTCCTCTACTGTCTCTTTCTAAGACACCCAGGGTCTAAACTACGATAAAGCTAAACTAAAAAAAATTAATAGTACTGTATATCTGTATTCCAGTGAACACACAAATCTGTGAATTATCAGCTTCACCATTTTGTGAGTGACAGTAATCTCACTCCATGATAGTGCTGAATCTGCATCTAACCACCGGATGTGATGGTGTACCATGTCTGTATTGCGCAAGGAACACGTCCATTAAGGCTTCTGCCTTAATTGCTGTAATTTCATTGCTTTTTGGAGTTTGAGTGAAAGAGTTTCGATAGTTTTTTTTACATTTTAGATAGTGTGTTAGTGTACAAACCTTAATTGGACATGTTAAACCGTAAGGTTTTTTGTCTATGGAATTTCATAGCTTTTTGTAAAGTTAAAATATTTATGATATCAAATTCAGAAATATGAACACAAAATTTAACAGCAGATAAGAATCAATTAGCCCATCTAGTTTCCACTATATTTTTAATCCCTAATAAACAAGAGTGTTTAAATTGCTCTAGTATACTAACCTCTACCAAATCTGTTGGATGCCTATCCCACCTTTCCACGAGTAAAGTAATTTTTCCCTCTAATTTTCTTTAAACTTTGCACCCTCTATTTCCAGTGCATGTCTTTCTCTCCCACATACCCCACATGTCACTGCCAACTGCACCAGCTTTTTTAACACGTCACCTTCGATGTACCAGTCTCTCTCACATGGCACCCCATTCTTACCAGTTTTTCTTTTCATGTTACTAAATATACCCAACAAATTTTCTGCCATGTGCCATCCCATATGCCCACATGCCTTTCTCTCACATTCTAGCCTGTATGCCCAGAACCATATCTTATGTGCTACACCAGTCTAACCCATGGCTCTCCAGGTGTTGTGAATCTACAAGACACAGCCTGCCCTGCCACCTATCGGCTGGATATCTGCTGACCAAGCACCCGAAGAACCATGGGTTAGAATGAGTGGTGCAGTATTTATGTATGTATATTTAAGTAGGCAGTGATGGCATGCAACATGCATGTATGTTTGTTCTGACAGGCCGTAATGGGGTGCAGCATGCATGTTCTGGCAGACAGTGGTGGGGTGCAGTATGTATGTTCTGGCAGGCAGTGGTGGGGTGCAATATGTATGTATGTATGTATGTATGTATGTATGTATAAGCTGGCAGGCAGTGGTGGGGTGTAGCATGTATTAATAAGCTGGCAGGGAGTGGTGGTGTGCAGCATGTATGTATGAGCTGGCAGGCAGTGGTGGGCTGCAGCATGTACCGTATTTCCCCAAGTATAAGACGCACCCATGTATAAGACGCACCTTATACATGGGGCCCAAAATTTGAAAAAAGATGTATTACACAAAGTTAATCCCGAGAGTTGCTGTGTTTTTCTAAGCTCACCTTCCCAAGCTCATTCTCATCTTGTGTAGGCAGTGCAAAGCTCTCCCTCACTGAACACACCGAACGGTAGGCGCCTGAGGGACCTTGTTCTTTTAGAATACTGAAACTAGGAAACAAAATAGGAGTTTGTTCACAGAGTGAGCTGATCGATTCTGCTGGTACAAGTATCGGGGTGAGTGAACGCTCATACTTGTCTTGGACGAATTGCAGGCAGTAGAGCGGACACCACCATGTAGGACCCCGGCCATGTAAATCCCTTCGCTTCCTGTGAGGTGGCAGTGGCGGGGCGGCGACTCCTGTCTCTTATCCTCACTCCGCGATCAGCGCTCAGGTGCCATGATTGACACACCGCAGAGACCCGAAAAGGTGCGTGGGAGAGGAAACAGTTAGATTAAGTAGTATTTATAGATTGTATTGGGTACTCTTCGGTACCGGATCCTTGTCACCGCAGGCGGAGAGTGGTGGGATCATTGTTCCGTTATTCCACTGTGGGTGGGGGTAGTAAGTGGTGGTAGTCCAACAGGGGTCTTCTTCTTCTTCATTCTGGAGGGAGGTAAATAGCGCTGGCACTGTATAAGACGCTCCCACTTTTTAGACCCAAAATTTTTGGGCAAAAGTTGCGTCTTATACATGGGGAAATACGGTATGTATGAGTTGTCAGGCAGTGGTGGGGTGCAGCATATATTTAAGCTCTGGCAGGCATGGGTGGTGTGCAATATCTATGTTGTCAGGAAGTGGTGACATGCAGTATGTATGTTGTGGGAGGCAGTGGTAGGGTGCAACATGTATGTATGTTGTGGGAGGCAGTGGCGAGGTGCAGCATGTATGTATGTATGTATGTATGTTGTAGGAGGCAGTGGCGAGGTGCAGCATGTATGTATGTATGTATGTATGTATGTATGTTGTGGGAGGCAGTGGTGGTGTGCAGCATGTATGTATGTATGTATGTATGTATGTTGTGGGAGGCAGTGGTAGTGTGCAGCATGTATGGATATGTTTTGGCAGGCAGTGGTAGTGTGCAGCATGTATGTATGTATGTTTTGGCAGGCAGTGGCGGAGTGCAGCATGTATGTATCTATGTTTTGGCATGCAGTGGTTGTTTAGTATTGTGCAATTAGTAAAGGGCAATATAGTTATTATGTGCGAGACATGCAGAAGTAGATCTATATGTGGTTATTTATCAGTGAAAGGTTGGGGGAAATGACATAAGAAATTGTGGAAAGACAATGGTGTATATGTGTAGTGATGAATTTATACAGATTTTGTAGCAAGGTATGGTTGAAGAGTAATGGGTTGGAAACACTGGCACCTGTGGTTAATGGATTGGTCCCAGAGACACAATGTCATTGTAAGTGAATTTGGCAGAGTGGCACTATGCTACTATAAGAGAACTGGGCATGATGGCACATCGCTAGTTAAACTAAATTGGTTGTAGTGTCATACTGCTTGTGTATGTGATGAATTGTGCACATTGCTTGTGTCAGTAAGCTGATACCTTGAATTATTGCTAATCTAAATGAATGGCACACCGCAGTTCAACGTAGATGAACAGTGAGCAGTGCCAATTTGTATGGCTACACTGGCACAATGCTAAAGTAAGTACATTGCAGTGACATGTTTTTGTAAGTGAATTGGACATAGTAGTGTACTATGTTTCTTGTGTAAACCACTGGCAGCAATGGCATGATGCTCACTGTGTGCATAAACCAGAGTACACTAGCATGTAGGTAATCTCGCATGTCGCTCATAGTATAAATAAACTGGGGGCAATGGAAAGAAATGGATGCATTTGATTGCTGTTTATAGTGTAAATGAAATGTGAGCCCTGGCAAGTTGCTTGTACTAAAAAAAGAACTGGGTGCAGTGGCCCTAGTAAGGGAACTGGGTGCACTGGGGTGCTGCCCCTAGTGTAAACCAACCGGGTACCCTGAGATGTTGCCCCTTGTGTAAACAAACCAGGTGCACTGAGATGTTGACCCTAGTGTACATGAGCTGAGTGCACAAGCATGATGCTTCTAGTGTACATGAGCTGAGTGCACAAGCATGATGCTTCTAGTGTACATGAGCTGAGTGCACAAGCATGTTGCTTCTAGTGTACATGAGCTGAGTGCACAAGCATGTTGCTTCTAGTGTACATGAGCTGAGTGCACAAGCATGTTGCTTCTAGTGTACATGAGCTGAGTGCACAGGCATGTTGCTTCTAGAGTACATGAGCTGAGTGCACAGGAATATTGCTTCTAGTGTACATGGGCTGAGTGCACAGGCATGTTGCTTCTAGTGTACAAAAAACAGGTACAGTCAGACTGCAGTTGTCAGGCGTCTGAAGAGCGCACCCATGTGTCTCTTGATGCGAATAGGTGTCATTTACCAGGCCATTGTTGGCCATTGCAGTCGCCGTCTGCTCAGTCTCTGATAGGGAGGGTCCATAGACAGAACTCCTTCTCCGCAGAGTCAGTCCGCTCCTCAGAAGCAAGGGCAGCTCCCTTAGCTTATGCTTCAGCTGCCCTTGCAGGGGAGAAGATACAACATGGGGGGAGATACAACAGGGGGGGAGAAAGATACAATGCAGGGGGCAAGATACAACACAGGAGGGGGCAAGATACAACACAGGAGGGGGCAAGAAACAACACAGGAGGGGGCAAGATACAACACAGGTGGGGGCAGGATACAACAGGGGTGCAGGATACAACACAGCGGGTCAGGATATAACACAGAAGGGATCAGGATATAAAACACGGGGGGCGGATACACAGGGGAGTAGTATATAATACAGGGGGAGCAAGATATATATATGGGGGCAAAATATAACACAGGGGAAGCAGGAAACAATACGGAAAGGGGCAGAATATAACACACGGGGGAAACGCAGTCACCTGTCTCCCTGGGGCAGTTGCTGGTAGGGGAATATGGGGCAGTAGCTGCGGTTGATGGGTATCGTGACGTCACTGGTGTTTGGCGGTTGCTGGCTGACCAGGTCTCTGTATCGCGTTCATAGCAATATATATATAGGAGCAGAATACAACGGGGGGAGTTCAGAATACAGCAGTAGGAGGAGGAGAGGGGGAGTGGATGGCAGCAGGAGGTGGAGGAGGATTTCAGGGGGAGCGAATGACAGCAGGAGGAGGAGAGGGGGAGAGGGGGAGCGGATGATAAGAGGAGGAGGAAAGGGGGTGCATATGACATGAGGAGGAGGAGGTGGAGAGGGGGAGCGGGTGACAATGTTAGGGCTGAACTCCTGTATTGCTATACAGAGGTATATTTAACCTGCAATTGACAAGCCAGAGCTAATATGTATAATGCTGCATCAGCAATGTAATGTATATGATCGATCAGAGCTCAGAAAAAGAGACCACAGAAGCTTGTCTGGTGTCCAAATTGAAGTAACTTTACTTGTTCAAAATATCTCATTCTTATAAACATAATTTCGTCATAATCACGTCAGTGGAAAATAATTAATTAATTACATCAGTGTATAATATTAATATATTGCAAGTATAACAGATAGGTAGAAACCAGTAGTGATTAAAAATGGAATGTTCTTCAATTAAAGAACATAAGCAAAAAAAATACTGTTGCCGTCAGCATGGTGATTTTTGATATTTCTCAATATCCTCCGATTTGTAATTTATTTCTTTAATCTGGAATTTTTGAGGTTGGTGCACTTCTTGATTCTTGCAAACTTTAGCTGACAGACAGATGTCTTGCGGTTGTCACGTTTTATCCAGACAGAAATTAACACACAATATCTGAATTTGACTTAAAGAAATAAATGGATCTTAAATTGATTTGAAAGAACAACATTATGTTAAAAGCATACATAGCATTATATTTGTTAATACCTTAAACCTTATGTCTGATTAGCTTAGTTTATGATTATAGCTTAAGGGTCCTAAATAATAAGATAACTTTTTTCCATAATTCATATGAACATATGAACCTAGACCCCACAGTCCCTATTCTTTATCATATTAATTAGGGCTAAACTTTCCTGCCTAACAGGTAATAAGAGAAGAGGTTAAAGTGGTTTGTTGATGAATATGTTTCGCAAAGACGCGTAGGCTTGTCCTACCGCCAGAGCAAAGGCTAATGCCCATTTGACAACCCGCCGCTGTAACCTAATCACGACCTTCTATGACTCTCATCAAGTGGGGTCTCTTCATATGCCTCATAAACGTTTTCCTCAGGTATTCTCCCTCCATCTCTCGTAAATGTTATCCATTGTCCTCCTTCTTGTCTGCGCCCATCTTTGTAACATCCATTTTCTTTTCGCTTTCTTATAGCTAGTTACACAGCAGACTCCTAGTTTACAAAGTAAATAACAAATCAGTAGAATGCTCATTACTTTTGCCAGAAAAGTGAGAATTGCAGCAATCTAACCACTCAGACCAGAGAACCAATTAGCTGGATTCATCCATCCAAATGCTTTTTCCCACCATGTATCATTTACAACATCAGGGTAATTAGTTTTTCTAAATTCTTCCTTCAACTTTACAATCTGGTCTATATAGTATGATATGGTGTCTTCAGGATTTTCATCAGTGATATTGGGAATGAAATTACAACAGTGTATTCCAAACTCTGTCTCTAATGTAAGACAATATCCTCCTGACTGTGCTGTCAGATAGTCAAACCAATTGGTGTTGTGCAAGCTGAGTTTTTAAAGCTTGTAGTTCTTTACCCACATATCTGAAAGTGTCATCATAGATTTCAGTGATTTTGTCCAACAAGTTTGCTAACTTTATTATCATATTATAGTTGGACATAGTTCCATGTTCCAAAACGTATTATATTAGCAAGACCGGTTGCTATTTTATGGCCTTTTGATTTTTCCAATAATGGGACATGTTTCTGTTTTACTATTTTGATTTCCTTTTTTTGAGTGATGTGTGTGAGGGCCACTTTTAGTGGGTTTTAAATTTCTGTAATAATTCCTGATGTCATATTATATATGCTGCTGGCACCACTCGTCCCACTGTACAATTTCCATATCTACCATAGGGCAGCCATTTGTAGACATATCTACCGCATAGGAAATAAAGCCCATCTGGCAACAAAGGGGGTGTTCCCATCCATATCCCTTTAATGTTCTGTATTCCCTGTCTTGCTATGGTGGCGTTTACATAAAGTATTTTATTGCTTCCTGTCATATTCATCCAGTAGGGCAATTCTCCTTCTACCCAGAGCCCTACCAATATCAATGTTCTATTATTCCAGCGTACTCTGTACCGTGAATTTATGTCACTGTGGTTATGGTATCTTCCAGGGGGTGACCGTTTACCTACCCTGATCATAGCTTCTTTACACTGTGTTCCTCCTAAATATCTTTTTATAGGAATTATATCTCCCATGCTTTCACCGTATTGGGGGGGTCTAATGGTAATACAAAAGGATGTATTCCGATTGAGTAACTTAACTTTTATTCTAGGAGGGGCTTGGAAAACATATCTGTTTTTGTTTGCATCTTCTGGGCTGTAAGTGTCATTAAAATCAATGGTGACCCATTCTTCCCATGTCATGGGGAGAAACATCCAAGCCATTGTATTTGCTGAAACAGGGGAATCTGACTGATTTGTCATTCTACTGATTGACTCGTGCATGTATAAAAATAAGTTCTCTGGATGCCATTTTGGAGAGTTACACCACCTGATGCATATTTCCTGTGGGGGCGCTCTACAATATTCGCAGATGCATTTGGGAATAGGGGCAGGTGTTCACAACCCTCATTTAGCATTTGTCTTTTAACTCTATGGGCAGTCTCGAGTGTTAATGTTGGGACCATGGATAAATTTCTGCAACAATCTTTCATGCATTGATCTCTCACTTCTACTATGGGGGGACACATGTATAACCAACATATCTCCACTCCTTTGAGTGTTTAATATCTCTCTGAGTACAACTGCATTGACCCATTTTCCTGTTCACCTGTAGGACTTATGTATATTATTGCAACACACAAAAAAATATAACATCTCATTTTTCTGCCGGAGGTTCAATCGTTATTTTGGTCTTTTTGCAATGAGATGCGTGTATCCAGGTGTCTCTTCCCAGAATCTTGACTGATGTGGGGGTCGTTAACACAACTTGATACGGTCCCGTATATCTGGGTTCAAGGGTTCCTCTTACATGCTTTTTGAGATACACCCAGTCTCCAATTTCCAGTTGGTGAGGGTTACTCAGGGAACCTGAATCAGGAAGAGATGAAAATACTTGTGCATGCAAATTAGTAAGTTGTTTTGTGAGATACAACATATAACATATACCCTGTTAAGTCTCCATGTTTATGCTGTAACTCTTGGGGAAAATAACAACCTGTTTTTGGTACTGACCCGAACAATATTTCATAGGGGCTTAACTTCAGTTTTTTCAATGGTGTGGTTCTAACAGCGAATAAGGCTATAGGCAAACATTCTACCTATGTTTTCCCTGTTTCTCTTATGGCTTTCTGGATTTTTAATTTCAATGTACCATTTAGCCTCTCTACTCTTCCGCTGGCCTGTGGTCGGTACGGGGAAAACGCCTGAGTGATCTTTAGATCTGAAATTATATATTCTGCATGACTTCTCCCGTAAAATGAGCTCCTCTGTCTGACTCAATCACTTCAGGAACCCTGTATCTGCAGACTATTTCTGCTATCACCTTTTTTGCAGCATTTTTTGCTGTGGCTTTGCTAACCGCTCAACTTTCAGGCCATCGACTGAATATGTCAGAACAAACTAAGACATATTCATATGTGCCACATTTGGGTAACTGAATATAGTCAATCTGTAGTCTTTGGAAGGGGTATTCGGCTCTTGGAGTATTTCCGATTGGTGTTTTTACTCTTTGTCCTGGATTGTTTTCTACACAGATCCAACACTGCTTCACAAAAGCGTTGGCTGCTGTATGGATGCCTGGCGCTATCCAATGTTGAAGCTGCTGTCTGTCCCTTGCCTTTATGGTCCAGTCCATGTGCTATTTGTATCATAGGAGTATATAAGGCTCGTGGGAGGCAAACAAGGTTTTCCTTGGTCCAGAGGCCTGTACATGATCCCTTAGCTCCACGTTTTTCCCAACTGGCATGCTCCAATGGTCCTGCTTGTTTCTGCATCTTTGCCAGGTCTTTTGTCGTGACTTCTTCTTGTGAGTCTTGTACAGAGGATTCTATGTTCAAGACATACAATGATTGCACAATGGGTTTTAGTGCTGCTTCTTTGGCCATCTTGTCCGCAAAGGCATTGCCTTTTCCTTCTTGCGTCTGTTCTTTGGTGTGGGCAGCAACTTTTATGATGCCTGCTTTGATTGGTAGTTCCAATGCTCTTGTCAGTCTTTCTATTAAGGCAGCATTTTGAATAGTCTTGCCTTTTGCTGTCCTGAAGTCTCTACTTTTCCAGATGTTAGCATAGTCCAAGGCTGTTCCCTATATCTTGAGTCAGTATATATGTTTACTGTTTCACCTTCCGCAATTTCCAGTGCTCTCAATACTGCCATTAACTCTGCAGCTTGTGCTGAGGTACCCGGGGGGAAGTGGTTCTGCTTCCATGACATCATACAGTGTAACGATTGCATATCCTGCATTTTTTATTCCATCAACATAATAGCTAGAGCCATCAGTGAAAACAGAAAAATTTGGGTTAACTTATTGGCTGATCAGTCAAATGTGTCGGATACGCTCTCTCCAGATCCATTAATGCCACACAAACATGCTCATGTTCCTGATGTTCCTTGTTGTCCTCATCATCCACGACACTCAGATCTGTCCATTGCCCATTCTGTTCCCAGTCTTCCTGCTCCAGTCTCCCTGCTCCAGTCTCCCTATTCTTGAATCGTAAGATTCATACAATAATGGTAGAAGTATTGCTGGGTTTAAGACTGTACACTGTTTTATGGTGACGTTTGATGAGCTGAGAAGCGCCACTTCGTATTTTGTTAATCTGGCGCTGGAGATATTTCTTGTGGTTGCTTGATGTAGTATTTCCATGACTGCATGTGGAATTTAAATGGTGAGTGGGTGATACAAAACAATATCCGCACATTTGTCCTTCAATATGGCGGCTGCCGTCACTGACTTGATGCAGGTTGGTAATGCCAATACAATGAGGTCAAGCATTGTTGAATAGTAGGCTAATGGTCTCTGCTTTTTTCCTGTGTTCTTGCGTAAGGACTCCCAAAGCATGCCCTTTATGTTCATGGCAAAATAACAAAAACTGTTTGTCATAATTAGGTAGTCCTAGTGCTGGTGCAGAGCATATAGCTTGTTTAATAGCTTGAAGTGCTTCTTTTCTCTCTTGATAATTGGCATCACTACAATATTCCTTTTTTAATCAGGTTGTATAAGGGTTGCATGAGTAATGAGGCTCCTGTTAGCCACTCTATGACGTAACTCACTATTCCCAACAGTCCTCTGATTTGTCTCTGTGTTTCAGGTACTTTTGCCTCAATTATCACCTTTATTCTTTCTGGTGTGAGGTGTTTCAGCCCTTGAGAGATGCAATGTCCCAAAAATGACCATAGCTTGGAAGGAATCCTGCTGGTTGGGTCTTCATCTGGATATGGGTCATCAGGTCCGTCAATTTCATCCATTGATAGGAAAACTTGCACTGCACCATCAATTTCCTGTTTTATTTTTTCTGGAAGCCTGCTTGTAAATATTACCTTGTCTCCTCGATATTCTATTACTGCTTGTAGCAGCTGTAGAACGTCTGCTCCCAATAAGTTCACTGGACAGGTGGGTGATATCAAGAATTCAACTGGTATAGGTGTTGTTATGTCATTAACTTGTAGGATAATTTTCTTACTTCTTTTCAACTTTACCTTTGTTCCTGTTAGACCACTTGCTTGTATCTCTTCTTCTGTTATCAGGCTTGCTGGTACATCTTGTTCCCTCAAAACTGTTTGGCTTGCCCCCGTATCGATTAGACATTCCACCTGGTTACCATTGTGTAATTTTATTGAGACCAGATTTGAATCTGAATCACCAGGGGTGTCTTGGAGTGTGTATACGGGGGTGCCATACCTTCAGCTAATCTCGGGAGAGGGAGGGGATTTGGATTTGTCCTCCTCCTTTTTCTTCAGCCACTTCTTGTATTTCAGGAAATCCCTCTTCATATGCCCTGTCTGATTACAAAAGAAGCATTTACCTGAGCTTGGGGATTGGAAAAACTTGGGCTTCATCCCTTGGTGAGGCCGTCCTTTCTCACTCCATTGGCCTTGTTCTTGTACCAAATGGACAGTAATTGGTTTGGGTCTTTGTTTTTCCTTTTTCTCCCTCTCCCTTTCTTCAATGCCTTCACAAGTCTCAATTATTTGTACCGTTGGCAAAGATCTGCATGTTGGTTCACATTTATATAACAGTGTCCTGATTCTGGGGTCCAATCCTTCAAGGAAACATTTCTTCAACAACTTTATCCCTGCATCCGTGGTGACGTCTATACCATCATTTGTAAGGGAACTGGCCACTCTGTCCAGGTACACTCTGATTGAATCCTGTCTCTGTACCACTGTTTCTGGACCTTGGGATTTATTTTGCTGTTCATAACACCATTTCTGAATTCTGCTCAAATATGCAGTTCCACTTCCAGCATTTTTCTGTTGATCCATCATTGGGACTGCTTCAACGTCCAAATATCCTTGTCCTGTCTCATCCCCTTCATTATAGGCGTTCATTGCTGCTCTGTCTCCAGCTCTCATCTTTTATCTAATAATCAAGTCCATATCTAGCTATGATGGGAGTCCACACCATTAGTACTGTGTTCATATATGCAGCAAAGCCCACTGGAGTCTTGTATGGATCCGGAGCATCTTTAATTATTCCTTGTATTTCATAATTGGAGCAAGGCACATATTGTGTTGCTGTCAGCATGCGTGGGTTAATTTCCCCAGCAACACGTGTGTTGTCAAACGTGGGATTGGGGTATTGATTCGTTCGTACAGGTGCAATTAATGTCAGGTATGTGTCCAATTCAGAGATGTCAGATAAAATGCCTTTTCTTCTGGTTGGTGGTGTTTGCAGTTCTTTTTTTCCTGGTAGATTATAATCCTGAATTTCTCTCATCATTCTTTTCATATTTCTGTATTGAGTTGTTCCTGGCTCATATGATTCTAATACTATTTTTTCACAAACCATTTCATTTACCAAATTTTAGCAGTCCCAGCAATACCAGGATCCTCACGTTACACATTTATGGCAGAATGTACACCCTCTTTCTGGGGGAAAACTGCCTTCAGGTTCTTCATATGATTCAGGCTTTATCTGGGATGTGGGCTTAAAATATTCAGCCCTCACTGGAGACTGAGTTATTATGTGTTTGCGGTCACTCCTTTCTTCTGGGTATTCTGTCATTGCCTTTAATGCATCTTGTGCAGCTTTATATGGTCCAGTTACTGTTGCCTGTGCTCCTCTCGCTTCTTGTGTGCTGCGGTCCTGCATTATATCTTCATCATGGTACGGAGGGGGTAGATGTGGGTGTGCTGTAGGGGCAGATGCAACATAACCCCTGTTATCATCATCTTCAAGATCTCTCTCCCTTTTCCTTTGTTCTTCCAAGATTTCACTAGCTGCTAACCATATATACCCTTGATCTCCAAAATTTTTCCTTTCAATCCAATCCTTATTCTTTTTTCTAAAATCTTTCCATTTTTGTGAGTCCAACAACCTTTTTGGAGGGAATTCAGCCCTTTTAAAGACTTTATCCATTCCTTTTATTGCATGGTTACTCTCCTTTTCCAATATTATTTCTGTAACACCCCCCTAGTAGTGTTCTAGTAAAACCCTGCACTTCAGTGAATACAGGAGGGGTCACCTAGAGGGTAAGCTAGAAGTTTATAAAAAGTTACATAAACTGGTTACCATGGTGATAACCCAGCCCAGCCTGTGAGACTGAGTGAAAGGAAGGAGGGGCGGTCATTAAGGGGGATAGAGAAGAGAGACACAGGAGAGGAGAGATGTAGCTGGGGTCCTGGGAGAGTGGGGTGGAAGCTCCAGGATTCCCCAGCATTCCCTGGAAGTCTGAGCATGGTGACTGCACCAGGGCAAGGAATGTGTGCCCTGGATGAGGGGGAGAACTCCATGTCACTATAGAGAACCCAAGATAGATGGGGGACACTTCGCATGGAAGAGACCCTGGAGGAGGGTAGCTAAAAGAGGCATGGTAGCTGTATTGTCAGATTCTGCGGCTGACAGTACACAGAGTGAAGTGTCAGAGCACAGGAGACATTATCCCCGCAGAGGAGGGATGAGCTGCAGTTGAGAGGTACACAGCGTGTCAGAGCTGCATGGAGAAGAAGCTGCCTGCCTGTTAGCATCCATTTGAGTGCCCCTGCAGAGGAGGGTGATCTGCAGTGAGTATGGAGTGTAAGAGACCTATGATTTATGGTATTTAACATCTGGATAACATTAAGAACTGTGCAGGAGGAGTAATAAGATATTTGCAACCATATTCGTATTGCTCATTAAGAACTGTGCTGGAGAGAGTAAGGAGAGGTATATATTTTTCTTTATTGCTGCAACCATTATGATTATCGTGCTGGAGAAAGAGGAGTGTAAATAAAAGTTCAGTTTATCATAGAGATGGTCTGGCACCCAAATTATTGTGACTTTTATTACACTGCACCACAAAGTGACATTACCTGTGTCCTTCTAACTACAAAGAAACACCTGCATGTGCAGGGACCCCCTGATCATTTACACCCATGCCCATCAGCTAGCCAGGGCTTGAGAAGGAGGTGCATTGTGTACCCTTTGCACCTCATACTACACACAATGACAGGGGGTTACATTTCTATAGGGGTGCGCTGGTCTCTTTTGCTGTTAGAAGCCCCCATTTCCATTGGCTCTGTATGTGGATAATGGATTACACCTGTATTGCTTCAAACACTTTAATAATCTTTCACTGAAATTCTTCAGTTAATACCATAAAGAGTAACATCCAATGAAGATCTGAATTAGGGCAATATGGATTCTCTGCTTTTTTGGTCCTGAATGAAAGATTTTAATTACTTTAGGATATGTCTGTCTGGAGCTTCCTTTACAAGTATCACTATTAATACTGTGAAATCCAGTTGCACAAACTATCTGCCAAATTCCTTCTTGAGGTCTATGATCTATCCCTTTTGTAAGACCTAACTTTAATTGACAATAATTCACAGAAGCAACTATAATATATTCAGGAGCATATGCTTTGCAATACCACACAACTTCAAATCTCTCTGTATGAGTGAAAAATTGTAGACATTGATTTTACACTTTCAGTTCCTTCTCATCAAGCCAAGGAGTTCCACATTCCAGCAACCTGACTCATAAAAAATAAACAAGCCTCTTCTATCTGAAATCTGATTCAAAGTCTGTCTTAAATTACTGCAGGGACACACAATAGGATTTACAATATTTCCTGCCCCTCCTTGTGCTTCTGGTGTATCTTCTAACAAGTGCTCTAAGGTTATACCTAGAACATGATGTAAATATTCAAAATTTTCAACGTGAGTTCCCACTATAATTGTCAAATTTTCCTAGGGGTCTGAATTTAACCCCCAATATATTCCTGTGTGTCCTATTTGAGGCAATATCCCAGTTAATGTGAGTAAGCGATCTCCCCTTGACTGAAACACAATGCACCCTGAACAGTCTCTACAGCTCAACTCAATCAATTGATCCATCAACCATTCACTTTACAATTCAATATTATTATCCACTCAATATCTTAACCATCTGCTATCCCTCTTACAACGATCTACAGGATAACCTTTAATTATTATTTCCCTTTCAGGACCTTTTGGTAATATCTTTAAGCTGTGCAAACAAAGGGCTCTATGATCTTTGGGAAAATAATCATGGGGCCACTCAAGGATTATATCTGATCCAATCCTTTTCCAATAAATCCTTTAAATATTCTGGATTTAAGTGACAGCCTAATGTAGCATAGTATTCTGACCCATTTGCTACATAGCCAAATTGTACATTCTTACTTGTTACAGCTTCTAAATGTGGACCTATAAAAATATACTTAATTTTCTCAAAATTACACAACACTTATTACCAATTATTGCACGTTCCTTGCCCCATATACTGTCAAATAACTAAACAGTACAGTAATTAAGGAAAGAAAGAAAGAGAAGAAAAACAACAACAAAAAATAAAAAAAACTTTCTTTTTCCCCAACACAGATATAACAATGAGGATAAACTCTTGTTCTAACCAAATAATTCTATCCCATTATTACCACATTTTGCATACACAATAAACTTATATCTTAGCAAATAGACTGAACTTTTAAACTAAAGGCAAAAACTTACACAATTTCTAGTTAAAAATATGACTCATCAATTGGGTTCGTGGAACTCGACAAATCAACTAGAAAGGAGTACTTCATGAACCACAAGTACTGAATACTGAGCAATCAAAGGTGTAAATCGCAATGCAATTGATTACTCACCATGGATTTGCAGTCAGTTGTTGTGGATTGTTATGGGAGGTTCTGTACTCCTGACAGCTGATTGTGAGATTCCCGGGCGAGGCACCAAATGTTAGAGCTGAATTCCTGTATTGCTATACAGAGGTATATTTAACCTGCAATTGACAAGCCAAAGCTAATATGTATAATGCTGTATCAGCAATGTGATGTATATGATCGATCAGAGCTCAGAAAAAGAGACCACACAGTCTGGTGTCCAAATTGAAGTAACTTTACTTGTTCAAAATATCTCATTCTTATAAACATAATTTCGTCATAATCACGTCAGTGGAAAATAATTAATTAATTACATCAGTGTATAATGTTAATATATTGCAAGTATAACAGATAGGTAGAAACCGGTAGTGGTTAAAAATGGAATTTTCTTCAATTAAAGAACATAAGCAAAAAAAATACTGTTGCCGTCAGCATGGTGATTTTTGATATTTCTCAATATCCTCCGATTTGTTATTTATTTCTTTAATCTGGAATTTTTGAGGTTGGTACACTTCTTGATTCTTGCAAACTTTAGCTGATTCTTGCAGACTTTAGCTGACAGACAGATATCTTGCGGTTGTCCAGTTTTATCCAGACAGAAATTAACACACAATCTCTGAATTTGACTTAAAGAAATAAATGGATCTTAAATTGATTTGAAAGAACAACATTATGTTAAAAGCATACATAGCATTATATTTGTTAATACCTTAAACCTTATGTCTGATTAACTTAGTTTATGATTATAGCTTAAGGGCCCTAAAAAATAAGATAACTTTTCCATAATTCATATGAACATATGAACCTAGACCCCACAACAGCAGGAAGATGAGAGGGGGAGCGGATGACAGCAGGAGGTGGAGGAGGATTTGAGGGGGAGCGGATGACAGCAGGAGGTGGAGGAGGATTTGAGGGGGAGTGGATGTCAGCGGGAGGAGGAGAGGGGGAGAGGATGACAGGAGGAGAAGAGGGGGAACGGATGACAGGATGAGGAAGAGAGGGGGAGCGGATGACTGGGAAAAGGAGTAGGAGAGTGGGAGCGGATGACTGCGGGAGGAGGAAGAGGAAGGGAGAGCGGATGACAGCAGGAGGAGGAGAGGGGGAGCAGATGACAGCGGGAGGTGGATTTGAAGGGGAGCAAATGACAGCGGGAGGAGGCGGAGAGGAGGAGCGGATGACAGCGGGAGGAGGAGAGTGGGAGTGTATGTCAACGGGGGAGGAGGAGGAAAGGGGGTGCGGATGACAGCAGGAGGAGGAGGAGAGGGGGAGTGGATGACAGCGGGAGGAAGAGAGGGAGAGCGGATGACTGCGGGAGGAGGAGGAGGAAGGGAGAGCGGATGACAGCAGGAGGTGGAGGAGGATCTGAGAGGGAGCGGATGACAAGAGGAGGAGCAGGAGAAGGGGTACGGATGACAGCAGCTGGAGGAGAGGGGGAACGGATGACAGCAGGAGGAGGAGAAGAGGGGGAGCGGATGTCAGCGGGAGGAGAGGGGGAGCAGATGACAGGAGGAGGAGAGGGGGAGCAGATGAAAGGAGGAGGAGGAGAGGGGGAGCGGATGACAGGAGGAGGAGGAGAGGGGGAGCGGATGACAGGAGGAGGAGGAGAGGGGGAGCGGATGACAAGAGGAGGAGGAAAAGGGGAGCGAATGACAGGAGGAGGAGGAGAGGGGGAAAGGGGGAGAGGATGACAGGAGGAGGAGGAGGAGGAGAGGGGGAGCGGATGACAAGAGGTGGAGGAAAGGGAGAGCCGATGACAGGAGGAGGAGGAGAGGGGGAGAGGATGTAGGAGGAGGAGGAGAGTGGATGACAAAAGGAGGAGTAGGAGAGGGTGAGCGGATGACAGCGGGAGTGTCAGGATCTGCCTGCAAGCCCTTTGCATTGCATGCCGCTTTGCCTGGCCACGGTTTCCGGTCCTGAGTCTCCAGCCATGGTGTCCGGTCCTGAGCCTCCAGCCGCTGCCTCTGCAGCCGAGCCTCCAGCCGCTGCCTCTGCAGCCGAGCCTCCAGCCGCTGCCTCTGCAGCCGAGCCTCCAGCCGCTGCCTCTGCAGCCGAGCCTCCAGCCGCTGCCTCTGCAGCCGAGCCTCCAGCCGCTGCCTCTGCACCTGAGTCTCCAGCCACTGCCCGGGGGTTCAGAGGATGGCTCTATATATTGTGCAGGGGTTTAGAGGATGGCTCTATGTATTGTACAGCATCATAGGATGGCTCTCTGTGCTGTGCAGCGGTCAGAGGATCACTCTATGTATTGTGCAGGGGTCAGAGGATGGCTCTATGTATTGTGCAGGGGTTAGAGGATCACTCTATGTATTGTGCAGGGGTCAGAAGTTGACTCTATGTATTGTGCAGGGTCAGAGGATGGCTCTATGTATTGTGCAGGGTCAGAGGATGGCTCTATATATTGCTCAGGGGTCAGAGCTTGGCTCTGTGTATTGTGCAGGAGTATAGAGGATAGCTCTATGTATTGCACAGTGGTCAGAGGATGGCTCTATGTATTGCGGAGGGGTCAGAGGATGGCTCTCTGTGTTGTGCAGGGTCAGAGGATGGCTCTCTGTGTTGTGCAGGGTCAGAGGATGGCTCTCTGTGTTGTGCAGGGTCAGAGGATGGCTCTCTGTGTTGTGCAGGGTCAGAGGATGGCTCTCTGTGTTGTGCAGGGTCAGAGGATGGCTCTCTGTGTTGTGCAGGGTCAGAGGATGGCTCTCTGTGTTGTGCAGGGTCAGAGGATGGCTCTCTGTGTTGTGCAGGGTCAGAGGATGGCTCTCTGTGTTGTGCAGGGTCAGAGGATGGCTCTCTGTGTTGTGCAGGGTCAGAGGATGGCTCTCTGTGTTGTGCAGGGTCAGAGGATGGCTCTCTGTGTTGTGCAGGGTCAGAGGATGGCTCTCTGTGTTGTGCAGGGTCAGAGGATGGCTCTCTGTGTTGTGCAGGGTCAGAGGATGGCTCTCTGTGTTGTGCAGGGTCAGAGGATGGCTCTCTGTGTTGTGCAGGGTCAGAGGATGGCTCTCTGTGTTGTGCAGGGTCAGAGGATGGCTCTCTGTGTTGTGCAGGGTCAGAGGATGGCTCTCTGTGTTGTGCAGGGTCAGAGGATGGCTCTCTGTGTTGTGCAGGGTCAGAGGATGGCTCTCTGTGTTGTGCAGGGTCAGAGGATGGCTCTCTGTGTTGTGCAGGGTCAGAGGATGGCTCTCTGTGTTGTGCAGGGTCAGAGGATGGCTCTCTGTGTTGTGCAGGGTCAGAGGATGGCTCTCTGTGTTGTGCAGGGTCAGAGGATGGCTCTCTGTGTTGTGCAGGGTCAGAGGATGGCTCTCTGTGTTGTGCAGGGTCAGAGGATGGCTCTCTGTGTTGTGCAGGGTCAGAGGATGGCTCTCTGTGTTGTGCAGGGTCAGAGGATGGCTCTCTGTGTTGTGCAGGGTCAGAGGATGGCTCTCTGTGTTGTGCAGGGTCAGAGGATGGCTCTCTGTGTTGTGCAGGGTCAGAGGATGGCTCTCTGTGTTGTGCAGGGTCAGAGGATGGCTCTCTGTGTTGTGCAGGGTCAGAGGATGGCTCTCTGTGTTGTGCAGGGTCAGAGGATGGCTCTCTGTGTTGTGCAGGGTCAGAGGATGGCTCTCTGTGTTGTGCAGGGTCAGAGGATGGCTCTCTGTGTTGTGCAGGGTCAGAGGATGGCTCTCTGTGTTGTGCAGGGTCAGAGGATGGCTCTCTGTGTTGTGCAGGGTCAGAGGATGGCTCTCTGTGTTGTGCAGGGTCAGAGGATGGCTCTCTGTGTTGTGCAGGGTCAGAGGATGGCTCTCTGTGTTGTGCAGGGTCAGAGGATGGCTCTCTGTGTTGTGCAGGGTCAGAGGATGGCTCTCTGTGTTGTGCAGGGTCAGAGGATGGCTCTCTGTGTTGTGCAGGGTCAGAGGATGGCTCTCTGTGTTGTGCAGGGTCAGAGGATGGCTCTCTGTGTTGTGCAGGGTCAGAGGATGGCTCTCTGTGTTGTGCAGGGTCAGAGGATGGCTCTCTGTGTTGTGCAGGGTCAGAGGATGGCTCTCTGTGTTGTGCAGGGTCAGAGGATGGCTCTCTGTGTTGTGCAGGGTCAGAGGATGGCTCTCTGTGTTGTGCAGGGTCAGAGGATGGCTCTCTGTGTTGTGCAGGGTCAGAGGATGGCTCTCTGTGTTGTGCAGGGTCAGAGGATGGCTCTCTGTGTTGTGCAGGGTCAGAGGATGGCTCTCTGTGTTGTGCAGGGTCAGAGGATGGCTCTCTGTGTTGTGCAGGGTCAGAGGATGGCTCTCTGTGTTGTGCAGGGTCAGAGGATGGCTCTCTGTGTTGTGCAGGGTCAGAGGATGGCTCTCTGTGTTGTGCAGGGTCAGAGGATGGCTCTCTGTGTTGTGCAGGGTCAGAGGATGGCTCTCTGTGTTGTGCAGGGTCAGAGGATGGCTCTCTGTGTTGTGCAGGGTCAGAGGATGGCTCTCTGTGTTGTGCAGGGTCAGAGGATGGCTCTCTGTGTTGTGCAGGGTCAGAGGATGGCTCTCTGTGTTGTGCAGGGTCAGAGGATGGCTCTCTGTGTTGTGCAGGGTCAGAGGATGGCTCTCTGTGTTGTGCAGGGTCAGAGGATGGCTCTCTGTGTTGTGCAGGGTCAGAGGATGGCTCTCTGTGTTGTGCAGGGTCAGAGGATGGCTCTCTGTGTTGTGCAGGGTCAGAGGATGGCTCTCTGTGTTGTGCAGGGTCAGAGGATGGCTCTCTGTGTTGTGCAGGGGTCAGAGTATCTTGATAGGTTCTTCTTGAGGCATTCCTAGGTCTGATAGTAGTTGCATTAACCATACCACTTCTTGACTGGCGTGAGCTGCCGCGATATATTCAGCCTCTGTAGAAGTTAGTGCCACGGAAGACTGCTTCTTGCTTGTCCAGCTGATTAATCCTTCTCCGATAGAGAATAGATATCCACTTGTGGATTTTCTGTCACTTGTGTCTCCAGCCCAATCTGTGTCAACATATCCTCTGTAGAAGATAGTGCCACGGAAGACTGCTTCTTGCTTGTCCAGCTGATTAATCCTTCTCCGATAGAGAATAGATATCCACTTGTGGATTTTCTGTCACTTGTGTCTCCAGCCCAATCTGTGTCAACATATCCTCTGTAGAAGATAGTGCCACGGAAGACTGCTTCTTGCTTGTCCAGCTGATTAATCCTTCTCCGATAGAGAATAGATATCCACTTGTGGATTTTCTATCACTTGTGTCTCCAGCCCAATCTGCGTCAACATATCCTGTTAACTTGTGACTTGTGCTTGCTGAGAGCTTAAGCTTCTTGTTAATCGTTCCCTTTAAGTAACGAATTACCCTCTTAACTGCATTCCAATCCATCTTGGTTGGTTTAGAAACTTTTCTGCTTAAAATCCCGACTGCTGTGGAGATATCTGGTCTAGTGACGGTTGCAATATATAGCAATTTTCCTATGACCTTTCTTTATAGATGGTTATCCTGTAACAGGTTGCTCTGATCATTTGGTTCCTTTACATAACTTGTCTCCATAGGAGTGCTTTTGCTGTCTTTGCTTCCTGTATACCAAATTCCTCAATGGTTTCCTGAATCTTGTATTTCTGACTTAGTGTGAATGTTCCATCATCTTCTCTTGAGATTTGCATTCCCAAGTAATGTGTTATGTGGCTGAGGTCTTTTGTTTCAAACTGACGGTTTAGTTCTTGTAGCAATTCAATTTCGTCCCCTTCTTGTTCGAAACAAACTAGCAAATCGTCCACATAGATCAATACATAGAACCATCTTTCCTCTGCCAACTTTGTATAGAGACATGGGTCTGCTTTACTTCTGACGAATCCCTTCTCTGTCATAACTCCATTTATCTTTGTATTCCATGCTCTTGCTGCTTGTTTAAGACCATATATACTCTTGTTAAGCTTACATACATGATCTGGGTTTTGAGAATTCACAAAGCCTGGTGGTTGTTCCATGTATATATCTTCCTTTAGTTCACCATGTAGGAAAGCCGTCTTTACATCGAAATGTTTCACTTGCATACCTTTTATGGCTGCTGTTAGGAGTAAGGTTCTAACGGTAGTGTGCTTCACAAATGGAGCAAACGTTTCATCATAATCTTCTCCAAATTTCTGTGAATATCCTTTAGCGACCAGTCTTGCCTTGTATCTTTCTATTTTTCCTTCAGAATCATACTTGACCTTAAAAGTCCATTTACATCCTATGGCCTTTTTATCTACTGGTAGTCTGGTCAATGTCCATGTCTGGTTGTCTTCCATTGATTCCATTTCTATCTTTGCGGCTCTTAACCATTTCTGTGCTTCTCTTTCTGAAAAATTGGCAATTTCTTCCCATGATGTAGGTTCTTGTATGTTAATAGCTTTTGCTTTGTAAGATAAACGTGCAGGTGGTTTTCCCCTTATTTCTCTGAAGAGCGTCTCACCCCCTTGGATGTATTCTCCCGAGTGTCGCTGGTATCTGTCTTGTGTTGTACTTCAACTTCTTGAGTGATCTCTACTTCATCTGTTTCTTTGGATTCTGTACTTTCTTCTTCAGTAGAGTCTACTGGAATTATGACATCATTTCGTGTTTCTTCTATGAATGTCACACTGTTGCTTATAATTACTTTTCCAGTTTTTGGATTTAGGATTCTGTAGCCTTTTGAATGTTCACTGTAGCCAACTAGAACGCCCTCTACTGCTCAGTTCTGCAACTTGCTTCGTTTTTCAGGCGGAATGTAGGCGAAGGCTCTGCATCCAAAAACTCTAATGTGCTTTAAGCTGGGTTTCTTTACCACGCCCACAGCTTGTATGGTGTCTTCCTTACTGCCTTGGAAAGTAGTCTATTTTGAAGATAGGTGGCTGTCGCTGCTGCTCACCCCAATATTTGTCAGGTAGTCCTGAATCTGTAAGCATGCACCTTATCATTTCTGTTAGTGATCTATTTTTCCTCTCAGATACACCATTTTGCTCTGGTGTATATGGTACTGTCTTCTGATGCTCAATACCGAGTCCTCTTAAGTACTGTTCTATTTTCTGGCCTGTGAACTCGCCTCCATTGTCACTGCGAAGAGTTAGCATATTCCCTCTTGAACCTGTTTCGGTCATGGTCACATAGTCTTGCAGCTTTTCTAAGACTTCATCTTTACTTTGTATTAGATAAGTGACTGTGAACCTGGAATAGTCGTCAATGAATGTCAGCATATACCTTTTGTCTCCTACGGTTCGCGTTTTCATAGGTCCACATACATCACTATGTACCAGGTCTAGTGGTCTGGAAGCTCTGTTTTCACTTTTCTTAGGAAATTGTCATCCTTGTTGCGTTTGCTTTTATGCAGCATTGGCATTTCATCATTTCCGAACAGTCTGACACTGTGAGATCCCTGGCTAGGTCTCTCCTCTGCATTTCCTTTATGCAATCTGGGTGTCTATGTCCTAATCTTCTATGCCACTTGTGAATACAGTCAGCGTGTTTCTGTGCACTCAGCTTTGCCTGCTGTTCTGCGATATCCAGACAGTATAAATGTTCTCTTATTCTGGCTGTATCTAGCGTTTCTCTTCCATTTTGGATAAAACACTTATTATTCTGAAACTTTACAGTAAGTCCTTTTTCTACTAGATTCTGTACTGACAGCAGTGCTCCTTCAAGCTTGGGAACATATAGCACATCTGTTACGGGTATCTCTGCATAGCTGCCATTACCCTTGGAGCATAGGAATTGACCATTCCCTTTCCCTTCTGCAATGATATTTGTTTCATCTGCAGGTAGATTGTTTCTTTATGGTTCAAATCAAGTTCAGTAAAGAAGTCCTTGTTGTTTGTCATATGACTAGTCGCTCCTGAGTCTACATACCACTTTTCCGACAATTGGGGTTACTGTCGCTTTAAATGTTCCATTCCAATTGTGTGCTCCTTGTATCTGTAAGTGTGGCTTTGGCTCTTTGTTTGTGTAATCTTTCTGGTGGTTTGTGCTGCTCTGTCTTCCATATGGTGCAATCTTTTTTCAGGTGACCCACTTTCTTGCATCTGAAACATGCTCTTGTTTCCCTGTTGTGTGGCTTAGTGTCCACCAGTTTAAGTGCTTTCTCTATGTAACTCTCAGTATTGCACTCTGCAAGCTCCTTTCTGCGTTGATACTCCTCTATAAGCCTGTTCTTCACAAAGTCTAGTTGTGATTTCTGGTTCAGATCTCAATTCTAGTGCATTTATTAGTGCACTGTATGTATCTGGTGAGCTGCACAGGAGGATAGCTACTATGTGGTTGCTTTTGATTTCTTCTCCCATTGACCTGAGTTGTATGGTTATCTCTAGTAGTGCACTGATGTGTTCTTGCATTGTCTTGCCTTTGTTAAATCTCATTTGATATAGTTTTCTTAATAGGAAATAGTTTGCTGTTCAAACTTGATCCTTTATGCACCCTCTGTAATGCAATCCACATGTCTTTAGCTGTACTCTCTTGTCTTATGTGTATAAGCTGATCATCTTCCACCAGTAAACTTATGGTGGCTCTTGCCTGTTTGTCCTTCTTAATCCACTGCTGATCCTCTCCTTCAGGTCTGTCTGCACTTATGACTTCCCATAAATCATCTCTGGTTAATAGCATTTCTACTTTAAACTTCCATGTCTGATAGTTCTCATTAGAAAGCTTGCTAGCAGCTAGTCTGAGATCTGTGTAATTGGCCATAACCCTTCCTTGTATGAATTTCTCTATTCTTCTGTGGTATTAAACTTGTTTTACTCACAGTTTTCTCTCCAAGGTTCTCCTGGGTGTTTCTTGTGTACGTTACACAGTCTGCTGTCTGTGCCTGCTGGGACTTGTAGTGCAGCACGTGATCTGGATGCTGCTAGGATGCACTCCTGATAACTTTATCTTGTATAGACTCCAGCCTGGGCCCATAACCTATTGGAATTCTGCGATGGATGATACCATAGGTGTGCAGCAGGAGGTCTCATAGATAAAGAATCACCTCAGGAGTTACCTTATATTCAGACAGAAAGAGTCTAGAGATGTATATCTTCTTTATATAGTACTAAGTACCAGGATCAGTATAACAACAGCTTTCAGTAATAGCTTCTTAACATAACATATCAGTAACATGAGCTGCTCAGCTCACCTCCTTTTCCCGGAGAGTCTCTGTCTA